>NC_135305.1:41035280-41372780 GCF_048772815.1 Callospermophilus lateralis | reverse complement strand
TGGGGAAACAGACCTTGACCTCTGCATTGGTGTTTATATATAAAGCACTATTTCAGGAGTAGAAGACTATACTGTGATTTGAAGTTTCATCTAGAGCCCTTGTTCAGCATACACAAGGCCCTGGGTTCAATCCCTAGAATTCATTGAAAAAAAAAAAAAAAGTATATTAAGTTCACATAAAGATGGCAAGTTCTTAGGCTGAGGTTTAGAGCAGAATTCTGTCTTTGAACATAAAGGGTAATTTGACCAAATATGAGAGTGAAGGTCAAGACAAAATCTCAGTGTCAGTGGATGAAGCCAGCACAAAGGAAATGGGAAGAACCGTGTCGAAGCAACAGATACCTAGTCATTGAGATGCAAGAAACCCTATACCAGACATTGGCTGGGAGAGAATGCAGAAATCATGCAAAACTAGGTAAAATTCTAGTATTTGTGAGGATATTTCTGGTTTTGTTTATGATTCCAAAGTCCTGTTCCATTTAACATGTGCCCCAGACAAAATATCTGAGTTTGAATGGCATATTATGTGGTCATTCCAAGTGGTATATACTCTAGGGAATAAAAGGCCAATGAATATGGAGTCCTAATTTTTACAACCTCTGCTTCAGTCTAGGAACTGCCGGTGAGACACTGAGGGCAGAAGAAAGGAAGCAGAGGTGCACAGACTGACAGAATGAGGTGACAAAGGAAGAAGTAATCAAAAACCACCTACCTAGGCAGAGAAGCAAATGCACTCTGTATCCAAATATAGCTTTTTTCCCCTCTGTGTGTGTGTGTTTTTATTTTTAACAGTATTAATACAAATGAATTGGTAAATTATTTGTGCCCCTCATAGATATGCTTTTCTCTTTAATTTTTTGTTTTGTTTTTTCATTGGCAACTGACCCTATTGCTTTCCCCAAAAAGCAGTGGGATTTGGCTTGCATTAATTTAGTTGAAACTCCTATGGTAATGCAAAAAAAAAAAAAAAAAGAAAGAAAGAAAGAAAAGAAAAATTGATATAAGTAACTTTCAGTTAACATAAAGAAAATGATTGTGTGACTATAGTATAAAAGACACACGCAATTGCATATATCTAAATCGCTACCAAAACAAAGCTGTAGAAATCTAGTAAAATTATACATTTTACTAATTTGCTTTAATTCAAGTGAATTCTATAGCTTAAATTTAACATTCTTACTCCTGGGAAACCAAATTCTTTAGAGATTGAATATAAATCCTTAGGCCAAGACAGAGTCTTTAATTGAAAAGTAATCTTATTCTTTCTTTTCTGTTTCAAGGGGTAAAAAAAAAAATTAAAATCACTATATATATATTTTTTTCCTTTTGGTCCTAAGAGAGGTTTCCCCATTCATGACATAATTGAAGTTTTCAAACCAAAAACACCTTTAAATCAGGAACAAATCAGGGCCAAATAGGATTCCTAAGTTTTGAAGAACAGGTTCCATGAAGCTCTCAAAGGACTCAAAGTAGGACAGTGTAGTAAGAAATGAGGCTAGAAATAAGGGCAGGTACCAATGGGGGAAAAGGCTTAGCAAATAATTATCTTAAGAAAACATTCAACAAAATTTGGAAATCTTATAATCGGGGTGGCCACCAATATTGTTAGATTTTATTTCAGTTGCAATATAAACAAATTACTAAGAATAAATAAATTCTCTAAAGTATTGTTTCCTGTATTTAATTAGTTTCAAGGTAACACAGTGCAGTGGCTAAGAATAAAGCTTGAAAAATCAGTCTATCTGGACCCAGCTCTTAGCTCTATCTCCTACAAGGTAGGTTACCCTGGGCACATTATATAACCTTTAATTCTCAGTTTCATCACCAGTAAAATGAGACTGACCAAAATACTGTGTCACAGACTTATGAGAATGTGTCCAATTAATGTAGTCTCTTAAAGTACTTAAAATTATTTTCCTTAATCCTTTTTTCATTCTGCCAGCCAAAGTCAGAAGAAATTTTAATGACTTCTCATCTGGGAACTGGATATTTAGGTTTCCCACTGACTGAGATGGTTTTATTCATTCAGGTTTCTGTATATAATCACCTCCGGAACTCCTTTTAAACTCTGTCAGTTCAAATAATTGTTGACTTCTGCGCATATGGGATTATTTATCCATAAAGTCTGGACAACAAATTTTCTTTGGAAGACTGGTGCTTCTGTTTCTAATGTACTTTTAGAATCCAAAGTATGTTTATCATCCTGAGGCATAGCCACATACCACATGCTTGTAACAAATAAAATAATCAAAGCCACCTATAAAATATTGGAGGAACATAGGTACTATCACTTAATGCCTAAGTTTTAGAAAAGCCAACAAACAATTTTAGCCCTTATGTAATTTTTTTAACTATAAACATAAACATGATGGAGCTTCCATAAGTACTATTCTTAATATTGAAATACATTGAATAATAGAATCACATTGAATGAGTTGGAGGAATTACTACAAATAAACTTCCCCTTTCCCCCTTAATTTGCAGGTGCACATATAAATTCTAATATTTGTCCAGAAGATCTAATTATTTTGCCAAAAGACAGGACTTTTAGTAACTTCCTCAATGCTCTTGTTTCCTCAGGTGAATGGAATGAAAACAAACTTGCCTATACATGGTAGTTGCAACAAGGATTGAATAAAATAATATTCTTATAGCATAAATAACATGGTGTCTGATGTATGGCAGGTGCTATTCAAATTATGCATATCATCTAAGAAATCATTAATTATTTGTATGTCAGAGTATATTTTTACACCAAGTACAAAATCCTTAAATTTTAGAATCTTAGCAGTCAGGAAGTTAGAAAAGTAAATCATCCATGTAAGCTGCTTGTTAAGCAATGGTACATTTGGTTCTGGGGATGTGAAATATTCCTTATCCCTCACCAAATTTTTGTTGTTGTTTTTCTTATTATTAATCATATTTTAAATCTATTTTAGTTCAGCAAAAATTTTAAGCTGAAACATAAGAAAGCACCCTAATGAGTCTATGATATCTTAGGGGGAAAAAAAGTTTGCTATAAAATGCATTCTTTAATGTTTGTGAACTGGAATAGGACGTTCCATTTCCTTCTTGCTACTTAAATATTTTCTTTCAAAGTAATTTAAAACATATAGCTGTAAATATTATATATGTTGAACAGGAAAATACCAGTAAGCAAGAAAAAGAAGGAAATTAAAAAATTGTGTAATTATCAGCTTCAGACAGAACAGAGGAACTGGTAATGAACAAGTTCTGCCCCCAAAACAACTGTGAAACTGGAAAACTGTGTGAAGGAGCTCATTCAGTAGACAGCACAAGAGCATGACTTCCAATGGTAGGATGTCCCAGCTCTCTTCCTGGGGATAATTTCCCAGTTTCCCAGCATAGGGAGCTGGATGTCAGGCTCAACATGATGAGTCTTCCAGGAGGAGGAGGCAGGAATACAACTTGGATGCCGCTGGAATCTGGAGAAGGGAACAAAGAGGTGGGAGGTGCACAAAGCTGGGGAGTGGGGGTAGGTAGGAGAAGCTCCTTTAGGAATTCCCTGTGAATCCTTGGCTGAGGAATCCTGCACATGTGCAGAACCAAACAACTGCCAAAGTGGCTGCTAGGGGTTTGAGAAAGAGACCTATGGATCTAACAGTGCTCAGAAGTGGAGTTGCAGCCTGATTTCAAAACAATGATCAAGCTGAAAAGTAGAAAGCCCCCGTCTGAGGAGTAAAGATCACACTCTAAAGGAAGGCTGATTATAGACATTCTTTAGGAGCCTAAGCAGGTCTAAGCATTCTCTAACGGATCTCAGAATATGCAGTATTTGGAGTTTGAGCCTTGACATTTTAGGACTTGAGAAAAAACGTTAGCTTTTCACAAAATGGACCCACCAAAGCATAAAACCAAACCAATATATGGTCACTGCAACCAGCTAGTTACTGACCTGCCTATAAGAAGAAAAAAAAAATAGTGTTCTTCAGAGATAGATAGCAGAATCCAGAATTGCTACAATGTTTCATGCTGATATTCAGTTTAAAATAAGTGAGTATGTAAGCAAAGAAACAGAAAAATGTGGTCCCTAGTCATGAAATAAAAGCAATTAATAATTGACCCCAAAGGGCTCAGACGTTGGAGTTAGCAAGAAATAGAAAATGAATGTTCAAAAGGGATCCACAAAGCCAATTTTTTTTTTTTGAATTTTAGGAATTAGAGGGTGTATTGATGTCTCCCATTGCTTAATTATCTGCATATATCTGTTTTATATGTAAAAATATAGAAACTATTAATATTATGAATTTATATATGATTTGGATCATATTATAAGTACATACTGATAATAAAACCTATCCATATTCATTGGCTTATAATGATCAATGAAACTATCATTTTAATTTTTAATTGTACTGTTCACAAGATAAAGTGACCTGTTCAATTTCGCGTATTGTACTTACCGTGTAATATTAACACATGTTCAGGTTTGGATTGTACTTGCCTGATGGAATTTAAGTATTGTGTTATTTAAATTCTTGAGTTTATATTTTAGAATGTCTCAAGAACATTATGTAATTGAATTTAATTTTTAATATGTAATTCCATTCCAACATGACGCTAAGTACTGTATTAAAGTTTAGTCAGGAACATAGAAAACATAGTAGTAATTTCACTGAAAGGATTTAATACAGAAAAAGCAGTTAAACAGTCACTGAAGGACTAAAAGAACAATCAAGAGCACTGAGGCAACATGAATTGTACTTAAAAGAAACATAACAAGAGAGGGATGTTGGGGACATCTGAACTGGCAGAGCTAGAACCCTGACCTTGGAGGAGATGTCTGCTCTGGCTGCTATTGCACTATTTGTTCAGAGGAGGGATTCACCAAGAGGAAATACCCAGAGAGGGGGTCCCTGGGTAGCACAGACTGATCTGGGAACCTGGAAAGAAGCTGGAAACCAGAACCAACTGCACTTCAAGAGGTAAAAGAATGTTTCTAAGAGGCAGCAACAGGCCCCACAGGCAAGCAGAAAGAAGCTAGTCCTTGTCTCTGTGTCTGCCCGCCATGTGTCCCTTGAGTACTTCTCATTGAGTATTACCTGTCTGGAAACATCCAACAAAGAAATGAAGCTTGTAGAATCCTGACCCCAGATTATGGAAAGTTGGGTCTAGAGCCAAAAGACAAGTTTAATAGTCAGCACATCATATCTTCACAATTTTTAAGCTCTTAATTTTAATTCATCCCTTGGTCAATTTGAATAAATCTTCCCATGATTTCAATGCCATGATTTTACACATTTCTTGTGTGTGAATTTAAAACCAGAGAGTATTATTTTCTTTTCTTTGCCAATAAATGAAATTCATCATTTACAAAAATCTTGGTGTGTGTGTGTGTGTGTGTGTGTGTGTGTGTGTGTGTTTATTTTTTAAAACAGGGAGAGAACTCAGGGACGCTGAACTACTGAGCCACATTCCCATCCCTTTTTATAAGACAGGGTCTCACTAAAGGGCTGAGAGCCCTGCTAAGTTGCTGAGGCTGACTTTGAACTTGTGATTCTCCTGCCTCAGCCCCCTGAGCTGGGATTTACAGGTGTGCACCATTGTACCCAGTGACAATTGGTTTTCATGCTTAAAATTTCTTAGATATTATTCTATAATATCCAGGAATTTAGTTTGGCAGAGGAGAGGTTGAACACTACATTATTTCGTTTCCTTTGTGGTTAATCCATTTTCTTCTTAGTATTGACCAAAACAGTAATTGAGACATGTCCAAGGTTCTCTGCAAAAGAATAACTAAGACATGGCCAAGGCTCTCCGCATTTGCCTGGTTTGATACAGTGACTTTCCTTTGTATTATGGTCTGTCTTTGGCTTTGAGATATGTTTACATATTTTATCATTGACTACTGCATGCTTTCCATTGTTTTTTTTTTTCCTTCATGCATAGAATTATCTGTATGTTAGCTTTTGAGTCTTATTCCTAGATATGTATTATTTTATTTCTTATTATTTCATGTATTTTTCCTTTTCCTTTGATGGCCAGAAGAGCTATTCAAATATATCCTTTATATCCCTGATTCAGTTTTCTGCAATATCACTTCTGTTCAGAACTGCTAATGCATTTCAATTTCTTGTAATTCTTTCTTATTGTATCTTCTTTCCCTCCCATCCTGTTGCTTTTTAATATTTTTAAATAAATCCTAACTGCTACTAATAAATACCATGACTCCTTGAAATCTATAGCAGAATTTTCTAAAAATTTCTGCTAGATCTTTTACTAGATAATTTTCAGAAGTATTTTCAGCTTCCAAGTGCCATTCTCATGACCACTTTCAGTCTGTGGCCCTGACAATGGGAAATTTTGTCTTTTAAGATATGTCTCCAAATGGTCTACTGTATTCAATTTAAATGGTTCTTATCATAGAGGGTGTAGATATGGGGGAATTTTGTTTTCTCTGACAAATATAATTATCTAGTCTACATTTCAAGAGCTCAGTTCCCAGTTCAATTCTGTTTCCCGAAAGATTTCAAGTCATTGCCTTCTGTGATGAAATCCTTTACTATATCTACTTCATGTTTTCTGTCATTCTGAACACAAAGTGTACATGAAACCTTAGCATTTCCAGCATGTTCTAGGATTAGAATTATTCATGCTTTCTTTCCCATCTTTACAAGTTTACTTGTGATAATTTTGTCATCTTGCATCCAGTGTACTCCTGAAGGTTCTTCACACCCTCTTTCTATATTTCATTCCTCTCCAGATGTTTTCACCAATTTGGGTCCTCTTTCTCCCCAGTCTCTGCAAAATGTATAATCAGAGGCTAGATGTGGCAGATAATAAATACGTAAGCAGAATACTTGCCAAATTATGGCATTTCCTTAGTGAAAGGAAAGCGAGGAACCAGGAGATGGGTGAGCGAGAAATGAAAGATGAGAGTTTGTTTGTCATCACTCTATAGATGGAGAGAGGCAACACAGGTTTGAGTTCTGGGACTTTTATGGGGCAGGCCATGGATTAGAGCCCCAAGGGTCCTAATGCAGGTGGTTAAGGGTTGGGATGGTGTGAGGGAGAGGTGAGCCTTTCTCAGAAACACTCTTGGGTGGGAAAGCGAAACTTTTTCTTAAGATAGAGGCTGTCACTTAAGATGGCCATCCAGATGCTAAGCAAGGACCTTTCAATTAGGGATTCTATTGTTCCCTGAAAATTTGAATCTGTATTTTTTATATTTGGAAAAAAGAAGAAAAGGATAGCTTCATAATATGAAGCCAGAGACACTGAATTGGGAATGATCTTGCCTTTTATCATTTCAGCTTCATTCATGCCCCTGCTTCACCGCCAGCTGTGGTCCATTTGAAAATCCCACATCAGTCATCTCTGCTGGGCAGGTTGAAAGACCCGGATGAACTGTAAAGAGAAACATCTTTAGAGAAGTCCACTGGATTAAGGAAGAAGGTGAATTCATTTACAAGCCCTTACTGTCTCTTGCTTCCCATTGGACAAAGTTAACTCATGGGGAAGTGAACTTTGTCACTCTTCCAGATTGCACCATCTGGTGTTTTGTTTTGTTTTGCTTTGTTTTGTTTGTAGCTGTTCAGGATGCCAGACTTATGGCCTGAAGTGTATATTTTGCTTGGGACAAGGAAGGGCAAAAGAAACTAAAAGCCCAAGCATTTAAAACTGGTCAGCCTGGTTGCACTGAAGTTGTCAAAAGATTCTCGGCACTTGCAGGGCCAAAAATTTATTGGCTGCTGCCAGGTGGAAACAAAGTGGTCCAGGAAGAGCAAGGGCCAAAAAAATCCAGATAATTAATACAATAGGCATGATACAATAGGACTTATAATTAATAAAGAGTTGTTAATTCTTATATGACAGCACCAATCAAACTTTCTTCTCAAAATTGTTATTACTTTTTGGCAATGTTGTCATTATATTTTGACAACTAAGCTCTTAAATTTCAGTGTGAGTCTAGTGGGAAGTTGATAACTAGTGCTAATGGCCAGATGTGAGATTCACTTTTCAGATTTTCATGAATACTTTAGAGAAAAGTAAGTTTGTTCTCTCTACCTAGTTTAACATGTAACTAATAATTATCAGTAAGTCAATTTGTAAAATTATTCTAGCTGATTTATTTTTAATGAAAGGTGAACTCTCATTTAGTAGTTGACATTGTTTAATTCCTTTTCAAATTAAAAAGGATTCATTCTCTACTGGAATGCCTAGTATTTGACATGTCACATCTTCTGTTTATATTTTCTTTTGAAGGATTTAGCTGATTTAGATGAAATACTGAAAGCTAATAAGAAGTATCAAGATAAAGCATGAAATTATTTTGTTGTTCTGACTGCTTTCTCGAAAAAATGAATAGCAACTTTTCACATTAATATAAAACCCATGATTGTAGAAATCATGATTTATATTTAATCACTAGATAAACCAAAATGTACTGTCTATTAAAATGTTTTAATATATCATCATAACAAGTTTCTACCATTTTGAGTTATATTAGTAAGTAAAGTAGTTCTGTAATTCCCTCTCTTCACTGATTTATGTCATTTTGCACAAAAAGGATATGTTGCTGATCTGCCAAGAATAGGAAAATGGTCCTGAGATAGTTTTCTAGAGGGTAGAAGTGATTTTTTCAAATAAAGTTTCACACTATGATCATACCTGCAGTCATTTGAAGTACGTCTTTATAAAGAAATTATTAGTTTCTTTATTCAATATTCCAATGGGGAGAAATAAAATGAGATATGTGCACTGTGTCCCAAAACACATAAATAGACAGTTCTCTGGATTTAAGACAGTAAAATAACTTTATTACTTAGAAAAGTATGTCTCTTAAATACAAATACGAAAAATAAAAAGCAATTCTTTCCTAGTCAGTTTTAACCTTGTGTTTATTTAGGTAATTGGGCGGATGGAAAGAATTAAAGGATAGAAAAACAGCAGAAAGAACACATGGCCGAGGAGAAGATGAAATGAATAGGGAAAGGAAAGTTAATCAGAAAGGTACACAAAATTCATCTGACAAGTATTAGAAATCAGTATTAAAAATTAGAAGTACATGAACTAAAACCTTCATTATTTCACATAAACAGAAGAACTTTGTTGCATTATTTTTAATTTTTTAAAAATCAAGATATCCTAAATGTGTTTTTTCCAAATAAGTGATTCACATTATAATAATCAAATTAAGTAACACATAAACCCTAAGTTCATAGAAACTTGTACTTTTCATTATAAACAAAAGTAATTTTTTTAACCAAAGATGTATATACCTTAGCAGTATATTATCTACCTCAGCACAGTTCTACAGCGTATAATATAGAGTGTATGGAGAAGTTACTCTGTACGTTTTCTCTCAGAATCTGACTGTACAATGTGACCTTTAGTGGAAGCTGGCATTATGTACAGATATTTTGATATCTCAATTGCATGAAAACATTCCTTAACAAATTGAAAGCAGTGACCTGTCTCCCTCTCTATATAAAGTAGAGAGTAGAATCTTTCAAGCCGACTGAAGGAAGAAGGTGGAAGAAGGGTCATCAAATAGTGTTAGAGCAGCTTCATTGAACAGCAGAGCAAGAATGAAACAATCAACCCTTCTCATTCTGTAATGAAGTCTTTTAATAGATAAGACAAAAATAATGAATAGCTTCATTTCTTAAATTTGGATTTCTTTTTAAAAATGCTTTAGCTGAACTTCAATTCACACACCTGAGTGGGCATAAATGCCTTCATGGAGGAATATTTGCCTTCGAGCATCAGCTTTTAGGAAATCTACCAGGACAACTCACATGAAAAATGTATATTCTTATAAAGAAACTTTTTAAAAACCAAACGACTTGTTTCGCTTGTTAAAAAAAAAAACTAACAGGCTTTTCCAATTTTTTAATATTTCTGGTAGCAGAAAGAGGTTTTCAGTTACTCGACAGCTACACCTTATCTCACACTGCAATTCTCTCAGGCAATGCAAACGCATTTTTGTGTCCTTTCACAGTGCAGTTCACTTGGAGACAAAAGCAAGAAGAATTTGTTTCACTTGAGCTATTCCCTTTTAACATATGCTTTCCGGCTGACTAAAGTTATCTTTAAAATTGTAACAGTCAAAAGGGCATCAGCCATAACCATCAAAATTGTTATGAATTATTTTAGTGTTACAATGTTCAATAAAGGACAAGATATCGGTTATAATTTGTTCATTATTGTTCTAGCATTCATAGTTTATGGTGCACATATATAGTTCTGCAATTACTTACAAATTAACAGTATTAAAAAAAACACCTGATTTTAAAATATCATGTTCAAAAACTACCACTTATGAAATATGACCACTGGAGAAAAAAGAATTCTTGTGTTGCCATTCTAAATAAGAATATCTCATTGGCCTTGCTGTTAAAAGAACAATAGAAGACTAATTAGCTCAACTATGTATTAGTCCCAGCGAGGGAACCCCAAAGCCCACAGTAATTTTGACACAGATGTATGCCACATGATACCTTTATTATATGCTAATGATATTTGACCAGGAAACATAATAAAAACTTTTTTAAAAAAATCAATTAGAACAATTCCATTATAATAGGAAAGAAAAGGTTTATGTTCACTGTAAGTTCTTAGGATTTTTGCTAATTTAATTATATTCGGTACATCACCATTGTATGGATCAATCTAATGTACTTGATAGCTGAAATAATGGTTTGAATATCTCTAAATAATCATTTACAAGTTGTTAATGAACATGGAAATGTACACAGTAAGCTAACAAGTAATTTTGGTTTTTATGGTGGGACTTCTTTTCCCATGATTTTTGCTGCATTGAATAAAATCACATCATATCTTTTCTTATTGAAACAAAAATTTCATCAGTAAGTACAAATTTATTTAGTGTATTAGGCAGGAGGGATTTTTGTTATTGTTGATAGTGGTGGTAGTGCTGTTGGTTAGTTTTGGTTTAAACCAAGAATGCAGCTTAGATATTTTAAAATATGTATCTAAGTCCACAGATGTTGGGATTAATTAATAACACCCTGAGTCTTCTCTATTTTTCCTACTCTGCTACACTAATGTTCTCTGGGGCCAGAGTTCTTTCTAGTTTGTTTACCAAAGTATGTTTGGCATCTAGCACAGCATATAGACTTAGATAGTATATATTGAATTCACTTATTATTGAATGAAGGAAGAATTGAATGCTAAAATTCTCCATTATGAGGAGTTGCAAAGCAGTAATCCATTTTGTGATATTTTCCTTGTTTGTCATGTACTCATGCCTTGTGTAATTAAACACCAAAGAAAATTTAGATGTTGCTGATGGTGGAAAATGATAATAATAATGATTATTGGAAAGTATTTTTGTAAATGTTGGCTTTGCTTTGAAATCACCTGGGAAGTTTGTTTTTGTTGTTGTTGTTTTGTTTTGTTTTGTTTTGTTTTGTTGCTGTTGTTGTTGTTTTGTTTTTTAAATACAGTTAGCTGATTTTCCTCTCAATAAATCTGTTTTGAGAGGTCTGATATGTAGCGAAGGGCAATGTAATTATTTAAATCTTTCCAGTTAGTTCAAAACATATAGCTAAGACTGAGAACTAGTGTTCCATATGATCCTATCATGATGAGTATGATGAAGGGAAATTTCAGGACACTTACCTTATAATTTTAATTTATGAAAATAAAAGAAGTTTGGGACTGGGGTTGTGGCTCAGCAGTAGAGCACTCACCTAGCATGTGCGAGGCACTGGGTTCGAGCCTCAGCAGCACATAAAAATAAATAAATAAAATAAGGTACTGTGTCCAACTGCAACTAAAAAAAAATTTAAAAAGAGAAAATAAGTTTGTTTTCTAAAGCCAATTTTAGGTAATATAATAAATGTATTCCGCTTCTGCTAGACATGCCAGTACACCAATCAAATTATATCTTTAAACACTGTTCTCAGCCGTTTTGCTTATAGTTCAAGGAGGAAAGTTACATAAACAAAGACTTATCAAGAGTTAAAGTGGCTCTAGTCCTGGAATAATAACAACACAATTATGTAAAAAAATTGAAGTTTGGGAAAGGGAAGAGAAAGTAGGGAAAGGTTACAGATTCCAAACCAAATAATCTATTTCCATCAGTATCAAAGCATCAGAAGATGCAAATACATTCACATGCTTTCCTTCTCAACTGTCACTGGTGATAGTCACACTATAATTTATGGATCTACAAATAGTATGCTAGGGCTATAATTGTGAAAGCTGTATTTTCTAAGCTATAAATTGGGATACACCTTGAGGGTGTCTGGCAGCAGAAGATACTTGATGCCAACCTCAGTAAATTCAAAAGTAACTTAAGCAGTCTTTCCAAAGTACTCCTTAATGGTCATTCAGACCAGGTAGCCCTTGAGGGTATTCTTGTTCCTACTACTGGAATTTTTAATGCATCTCAGGTCAGGGAAGAACATTTGAATCCTGATACCAAAAAATGTTTAGAGAGAAAGAGAGATAGAGAGATAGAGAGATAGAGATAGATAGATAGAGAGAGAGAGAGAGAGAGAGAGAGAGAGAGAGAACTACTCAGGAAAAAGGAAATAGTCAAAACAGTGTTTATACCATAATCTTTCCATTTTTTGACTGTGTGGAAGTGGAAATTTTTCTTTCTTTACAAAATTGCTTTCTCATCTATAAATTGAGAAGAATAATCCTGATTTGGCAGCACTGTTAGGAGAATTAGATGATGTACCAAAGAAATATGTATGAAAATGTAGTTCCTATCATAATAATTATAGTTGTTGTTAAGAATAAAAATTATATTCCATGCTTCTTCAAAAATGCATGAACATTTTGTTGATTTCTTTGCAAAGAACCTTATTCATAAGTCTAAATTCTTCCACTAGTAGTTAATTGTTGGTGTAAATATAGATTGCCACTTTCGTAGCTAATCCACTGATGAGATGATGTCCCAGAAATGTAACAGAAAGCATTGCTTTCTGAAAAATAAAGGAGAGCTAACAAGATGTTTTCACCTGTTTTAAGCTAATTTTTTAAATACTTACGTGCCACAGCAGGATCGTTTCACTTCCAACAGCTCTTCAGATGCAACTACCAGCCAGGTAAAGAGTTTAGTGCATAGTTATTATGACATGATTTTTTAACAAGAGCAATCAGCTATTGTTAGCAAGTGAAAGTTGAAATGATTGAATTGGTCAAATAATAGCACTTTAGGCCAGGAATGCAATTGAGAAAAGGCAACAGTCAAAACACTGCCAGGGTGATTCATGATGTTGGAATGTCATCTGGATTGGGTCAGAGGAAATGGAGTGGTGTCTTGGTTTACAGCTCAACTTCAAATACAGATTCTGATAACCTCTTAGCTTAGAATTGTGATCAGAGTCAGTCTTCCCATCCCTGTTCCCCCATGTTTGACCTTGTCCTACTCCCAATAGGGAAATAAGATTGCAATGTGGACACCAACCCAGTCTTCCACATGAAGGACCCCTGCTTTCATGAAGCTCAAAGATCTGGGACATAGAAAAGACAAACTTCTGGATTAGCCCACCAAAGGCAGGCCTTTTGTCCTAACCCAGATGTGATTTCCTTGTGTGTAGGAAAAAAGGAAGCCACACATATTCTGCCTGGCTAGAATATGTGTGGTTTCCTTTGATTTGATTGAAACAAATCAAACAGAGCCAGAAGGGCTAGAACAGACTTGTTCAGGGCTGTTTACCACCCCATCTGGAAGGGAAAGGGATTAAATTCATTCTTTCCACTGCTATCTCCTCCTGATAGACAAAGAGGAAGAAAAGAAAGTTTCCCCCTCCTTCTTTCTGTGCAAATGTCAAGAATGGGTTTGTAAGCATATCTTAACAATAATTTGGTTGGTTTGACAAACAGGATTGTACGAAGAATATGACAAGTAAAGTGTTGGTAGATATTCTAAATAGGAAATGAACGCATCCAAAACTGGAGCGTGGACATGAAGAAGGATGGAAGCTAAGAAAGGGAGGAAGGAGAGGGCTCTGAGCATGGAAGACTAAGCAGATTCTCACATTCATGGTTCATAGCCTCAGGGATTTGGATTCAGCATGCTTGAAACAGCAGGGGCATGGGCATCATGGGATCTACTTGGTTTAATGTTCCAGATAATGACCATGTAATTCTGATCTCTACACCCTCAGTCAAAATCCTCGGCTTCTGCGTGATGAAGAAACTCTGAAGACTTTAAAGCAAATTTAGAAGCAAGCATATAAAGCAAGGATTACAGTGGAAGAGAAAAGAACCTAATGCCACCCTCATTGTATCTTGCAAATTGAAGAACTCGATCTTCATTTAGAAGCTTCCCTGGAACACATGATTGAGTACTGCACAGGAGGAGAATGGGCACTGATGGAGTTCATAAAATCTATGGGTGAGTTTCCCACTTGGTGCAGAGGAAGCACACAAGACCAACACTCACAGTGGTATAAATGAGACAGACTACACACAAGCACCCAAAGGAAAAAACATACAGAAACTGAAGTTCAGCCTCACTTTGCCCCTCCCTGGCATTAGACTACCTCCAGAGTGGTGCCTCTTTCTTATTTGTCCATAGTTACATCTGTCCTAGAGGTGGCCCTTAGACCAGCAGGCATCCAGGTGCTCCTTATTTACTGTTTAGGGCTTTACTCATTCTGGAAACTATCTTACATAAAAATAATTACATTGATAGAAAATTGCTTTCATTTAGTCTTCAGCACCCAGTTCTGTTAGATAAACAGTTTGGGGATAAGGAGGAGGCATTCACTATTTTTTGCTACAGATAAGTAAAAGATGGTTTTGTCATTAAAGGAGTTTATAATCTAGCAGATTAGAAAAGGGACACACAAATAACTAATCAAGACAGTGAACTTAAGGAAGCACAAAGTCTTTCATAAAAACTAGAAGGAGATTCCTTCTGATAGAGAAAACTAAAATAATCCAGGAAATAGTAATATTTAAGCAGCTGTTGCAGGGTAGACAGAATTTTAACAGCAGATGAGAGGGCTCTGTGTATACCACAAACTCAGCCCAGAGGCAAGATGGTCAGCAAGCATGGAGACAGAGGGAAATCATTGTGCTTTCAGGGAGAGTGGAAAATTTTCAAGAAGAATGAGTAAAAGCAATGAGAAATAATACTGTCAAGCTATAATTAAAGGAGAAGGGCTATGTACTTCACACAATGTAGTCTTTTGCGGAACTGGCTACATGTCCACTCTGGCCTTTTCCAGTGAATGAACTCCACATTTATCTGTTTTACATAATCATGTCAGAAGCTAAAAAGAAATATAAAATGAAGTCCACTCATCTAATATGACTTCATTATTCAGATGAAAAAATGATGCCAAGAAAGACACAGAAGACCCAGCCAGCATCACAAAACAAATTAATGGCAGCCCTGAAATAGAACCCAAGGCTTTCACTCTTTACCAGCTCCTCATACTGGAATGCTAGTATACCCAGATACATAGGATGGCATACTAGAACATAAGTGCAGCTACAGAGTTAGCATGGTACTAATCTTAGGACATGGATTTAGTTCAATAGTGAGCAAGTGAAAGTATTTTCTTCTATAAAAATGAAATACACAAATGTTTAAAGGTGCAAGCTATTACATTAGATATTCCAGATTCCTGGAATATAGCATGACTCTTACTGGCAATAGAAGTATTTGGATGGAACATTTTAAGAAGCACTTCATTATAATGAGCCTGGAAAAGGAGGTTGTTGCCAAATTTGGAGGTCCTTAAACATCACTTTCAGCAGTTGGATTCAATTCAATGGGCAGTGCATAACACCCTAACTTTTTAAACTGTGGAAGAAAATTATTTGACCTAATTTATGTTTTAATTGCCTTACTTTAATACTCCTATTGTTTATGTCTTTTAACTGGCATGCAAGATTTCTCTTTGTCTTTATGATTGATACTGTATACCTGGAGCCAAATTGTCAGTTTAGGTAGCTGGCTTGGTTCTATTTTGCTTCGTGTGTTTTCCTAATTTATAGGTCCTTTGAAATTCTTTGGGAATTGATCTGAGACACAAGCACTAGAGCAGCACAGAACCTCCAAAGATTTCACCCCACCGAGTATAAAAAATAGAAAATATGATGGCTGAAGGAGGCACTCCTGTTGAACAGGTCTTTTGATTCCAGTTCTTATACTAGGGGTGGTTTACAGAATCAAGAGTCCCTGAGAATAAATGAACCTGACTTGCCTTAGAAGGTTTAATAATGGTACATGGTACATGGTCCAGCACAGTGTATCCCACATTGGAATTTAAATTTAAAATGTTTTTTAAGTCTCTGTTGCTGTGTCTAGGGAAACTTCCAAGTCCATGGTCTTCTTTACTTCAAAAAGCTAGATCAGAAAATTTTAAAATATCAGTCAGTTTTCTGTTTATAAGTTAACAATGTCAGAATGCACACTAGAGCAAAGAAGTCAACAAAATTCAACACTACCTTTATTACAGTTACGTAGCCCTTTGGTCTCCTGGATTATCTATCTTGTATATTTTCTCTCAGAAGCAAGGACAAAACCAAGAAACCCTAGCATGAATTGAAAGTGATTTTTTTAATTCTTTTTAACAGAAAACTTTACATATATATATATATATATATATATATATATATATATATATATATATATATATATAGTTAGAGTCTGTAAACAAGTCTGGATGGCGCCTGGCAAAATGCCAGAAGGAATGGTGTGTAAAGTAACGCCAGCGAGCTATTAAGTGTGGAGATTCCTTATTGGATGACTGCTGTATCTAGTTTATGTTAATTAGGTAAGCTGTGTGGAATATATAAATACCGCTGTTGTCCTACAATAAACGGCTTCCACTCCTGCTGTATCAATCTACACAAGTTGTTCATCACCCCCCGGTTATTTTGCCCAGCCAGCCTGGCTGCGGCAATATATATATATATACACCACAGTTTTATTTTCAGCTTTTTCATCACTGTGACAAAAATACCTGACAAGAACAACTCAGAAGAGAGAAAGTTTATTGGGGGCTTATCGGCCCAGAAGTTTCAGGCAATAGATGACTAACTTTATTGCTCTGGGCGCAAGGTGATATAGCACATCATGGGGGAAAGACCCAGCAGAGGAAAGCTTCTCCCCTCATGGCAACCAAAACACAGGGAAAAACAGAGAAAGATAAAGAAGGGGCCACAGAAAGAACAACCTCTCCAAGAAACTCCCCCAGAGGCCCATTCCTCCAAACATATCCCACCTGCCTACAGTTACCACCCAGTCATTCCATTCAAACTCTTGTTGACAGGTTGGATTATAGCTCTCATAATATAACCATTCTACCTCTGAACATTCCTGCATTAACAGGTGTTTTGTAGAACACCTCATCTCTAAACCATAACAATCATAGTATGTACATTAGGACTGTGAACAGCAAGAAGTAACTTTTAGGGTTAGGTCATTGTTCAACATTAAATATTGTGTGATTGCAAGGAAATATAAGTTTAACTTACTTTATGAAATGCTTACAGTCTAAAATGTTTAAAATTTCTGGGAATCCATACAAATGGAATGCAAAGTTTGTTATTACAGTGCCAAAATCCAAGAGCCCTTTCACTCCATGAATTGTTTTTGAAAATACAGCATCTACTTTACAAAGCATGTTCTATTGCATCACTCAGAGTCACTTTCAACCAATGGATTTTTTTAAACATTATTAAAAACTCTAAATTTTTATTTCTCTTACTTTTCAAATGCCATTCATATTTGTGGTGCTTCTTTATTAATGCTATTGTTTTAAAATGAGGTCCAGAGACTCCTGATCTCAGCAAATAACTTGGTGAATATACTGTTGCTTTGGGGCAAGAATAACTTAATATTCATAACCCTTGGAATTGAAGAAGCAGAAAGTGAAAAGAATCATTGTGATTCCCAAGCTTTAGGTATTGGGGCTAAATAGCTGATGTGAACAACTTATCAGGGGATTGGCAACATTATTAAAATATCATGTAAAAGCCAAGATCACTCTGAGTTTCAAAAATCTAGGGAAGGAAAAACTCCAGTACTAGTTGACATTTCAATAAAATGTGGCTAAGAAGAAAATGCCTCGTATCAAGAGATCTCGATGGGCTAGCTTTGAGCAAAACAATAAAGCAGAGACAAAGCAGTAAGATACAAATATATCCTCATGATAACACACAAAATCTGAAAATCAATTAAGGCCATTTCAAAATAACATAGAATTAAGCAATTTTATGAGAAATTTAAATGAGAACCAAGTCAGTGAAATGGCTGTGTGTGCTAGTAGTCTGCTAGCAGAGATGTACTGCTCTCTATTCACAGCATTACAAATGTCATTTCAAGCCCCTCAAAATGTTCAGACTTAATTTTTCTATTTCATGCAATTAATATTATATAGAATACATTCCAGTGTGTAGCAAAAGTAGAAAGTATAAAGAACTGTTAGATTTTTAGGGATATGAGTAATTTTATTTTTCTGGAGAAATCCAAAATTTCCTACTTTTAAGTAAGAATGTTTCACTGAAAATCAAGAAATATAAAATGATATCATATATATGATATCATATGTGTGGTTTTTGCGTCTATTCATTTATTGTTTTTGGTTCTTCCTTTTTTTCCTGCATTTTAGGTAATATCCAATGACTGAGTACCACTCTAAAAATTTATTCATATGCTATTTGTAAATGTATACATATGTTATTTATAAATTGCATACCAAAAAATGTGACAAATAAATAGATGGGTTACGCTGGAAAACTGAATTCTGAAATGGATCTATCAGTGTTTATAGAAAAAGATAGCTTTAAATTTTCTAAGAATATTCCCTAGTACCATACAGTTTGCCCAAATTTTGAGAAATTTAGAATGAAAGTGAATAGTCAGACAACCCAGGCTTTCAACTGGAGCTTAGAGGAAAAAAATTACCAAGTCCCAGATAAAAGAGAAATAAACAATAGAGAATAAAGGATAGGGGGCCTTGTGTGATGCATGCAAAAAAAAAAAAAAAAACTAGAAATAAATGGCATTACAACTATTTTAAAAACCTGTATACAAGGAGAATGCTAGAAAAGAATAAGGAAATGAAAAATCTATTGTGGAAAGAAGCAATCTAACATCATAAGCAAATTTCCCATGAAGAATTGATTTCTCTTCTGAAGGAGATTCAGAGAAGCCAACTTGTGGAGTAAAATTCACTATGGCAGAACTAGTAACTTAGACACTGTTATACACAACAAGAGACAAAATAGACACTATAAAAATATAAAACTATTAGGAAAAGGGGTATAGTTATGGTGACTGTACAAGAAGAATACTGAGATTAGTGACTAGGGGAATAATAGGTAGAAATAAGTTTTTAAAAAAAAATGATGCATCATAAAAGAAAGAAAGAAACAAACAAAAAATCAATGTACCTAATTTACGATGGTCAACAAAGACAATCAAAAAGAGGCCTTTTCCCCTTCTTGGGCCATTTACTGGTATGCAGGAGTGAGAGGAGATACCAATCTGGATGGTGCTGTGCCTTACTGTAGTTCACCATTCAGTGGTAGTAATTATCCCATAAAACATAAATGGAAAGCTTTGGCAGAATTGGCATAAAAAAATGGGTTGGTAATATAACTGAGAATTTGAATATGAATGGTGGGAATATTGAAACCTAAGCTCCAGGATTAGGGCCACACAGTGACCACATGGTCACCAGCATTCACTTTTTCAACAGGAACTCTGTCAGCAGAATTTCAAAACAGAAACAAGAGTCTAGGTCATTGTTTCTGTTTATTTCATTATTCCTTGAGTCTTTTCTTATTTAATTCTAGCTTTTCTCATTCAATTTCCATAACACATAACCTAATTTTTGAATATTTTAATAAGAATTGTACGTCTCAAAGGTGTCCAACATGAAGGTTTAATATGCACAGACATAGTAAAATAGTTACTATAGTCAAGGATAATTGACATACCCATTGTCTTACATATTTACTCCTCTTTTTTATTTTTGATACTGACAATACCCAAAATCTCTTTAGCACATTTCCAGCATACATAAAGCATCATGCCATACATGAGATCTCTATACAGTTCATACTACACAACTACAACTTGACAACTTCGTGCATTTTCCCAGTCTGTGCCACCCACAAGCCCCAGATAACCACTGTTATATTCTCTGTTTCTATATTTTCAGTTCTTTGTTTCCACATGAAAGTAATGTCATGAAGTATTTTCCTTTTTATGGTCTGGTTTAGTTCATTTCACCGGTTTTTAAAAATGATTCTTTGGTCTTTAAGTTCTTACATAGTCATTAAACCTCTGTTTCTTTCTCCCAGGCAGTGTGAGATGATCCAGCTATGGGGAAAAGATTCGCCCTTCAGGGAGAAGCATTTGGGCCTTAACTTCCTGAAGGCTTGTCTTATTAAAATCAAACTCTCTCTTCTCCCCCAACATATTATATATAATCTATATGTTGAATTTTTTACATCTTTCCTAAGTATGAGTTGACATGACAATTATTTGAATTTAAGATCAGTTACTAGCAAGCTAAATGCTTTTGTAACTTTCAAATATGATGCAATATTGGCAAAACATAATGAAGGACTTGAGGTAGAAAAGGGGGACATTGCTTAAAAAACAGAATTCTGTAGATATTTATTTATTTCCCCCATTTGTTTCTCTACATTGCATTTGGTATCATTAAATGTGACATTTCACCTACCATCTTTTAAGCTTCTTCAGGGTAAAGAAAAAAAATACAGCAGTTTTTCTCTTTAAGAGTAAAGGATGAATGTTACGTTGTTATGGTTACCAAAGCTGTAAAGTACTTAGAGAAAGGTAGTTCTTCAAAAGTTGCCATAACTTGGTAATAGTGTACAAAAAAAATGCATTTATGTGAAATGCATTCATTGTTACAGTATTATAATTGTCCCCAGGATGCTCCAAAGGATTTTTGAAGAATGACTTCCTCAATGCCTTTTAAAAATTAACAAGCCAAATATTTATTACTTTATTAAGAAAATTGTTCTCAGCATTTCTCTGAATTGTGTATATTTAAATTCTTACCTAAATGTATTTTACAGTAATTTATGCATGTCTAGAAACTTTTATTGAGAAAAGACATGAATCACTTACAGCTAGACCAGGGTCTATAAAATATTTATCAGCTGTGCTTATACCTGTTAATTGAAAGAAGGGGAAATCAATATTTTAGGTGACTCTTACTCTATATTGCCTACTTGATATCACCAATATAGGATATAATTTTAATGGATAAAATTTAATTCATGTGTCACATTACATATGCATGTTAATATTTAGATGTCAATTAGTCATTTCATTCTATTTCTAAATGTAATATAATAAGACTAAACTTAGTCTTGTGATATTTATTTTTATGTTCTGTTTCTTTAGTATGCCTAAAACTTCTAACTACAAAATAAAGACAATATCACTATATGATATGGAGGCTTGATAGAAATATTTATACCTTTTCCCAATATTTGTTGCAAAATACCATGAAATATCCCAAAGAATAATTAAAGTAGTTCTCAGGTATACATATGGATCTTAGCTTCACAGTCCTGTAGATCCTGATTGATCAGATTTGGGATGATTTTCTGATATCTCTGTTTTTAAAATTCTAAAGGTGGCTCAATATAGCATCAGGAGTTTTTGAGAGCCTTTGGATTAAAGAAAAGCATCTTTGTAAAGACTGAACATTGCAAAGAACCGTGCAATTGGAACATGGAAGAACATTCTAATTCTTGTACTATAACTTTATTATTTCTAAATTCTTAACAATACTTTAAATTAAACCTGAAATGGTATTGTCCATTCAGCAAAGTTTGTCAATAACTTTTGGCTGAAGGTTGCTCTGAGATCAGTGGGGCAAGATGATGACTTTAGCCAAATTGAATCTAAGCCTTGCTGTTTGGGTCTACCAGGTTTTGATTTTAATTGAGCTAAATGTTTTACAAATTGTTAGAGTTCAAATTTAACCAAGGTTTGCCTTGTAGAATCAGAAGTTCTGGCTACATGAACCCTACTTTTCTATCAGACTAAACTATGCTGCCCCTTCAGAAGCAGCTATATGATCCAGGTTGCCATGGCCCCCATCTCTCAAATCCTGTGATGCTAGTGATGGTAATAGAGGCAATACATATGTCCCTCTTTGCCAGGGCTGGCTTCCTGAGCGTGAGGCCTTTCTGAGCATGTGGTAGCAGGTTCTGCCACTCAAATCAGGGACTTACCTATTACGTCTACACAATTTGGATTTGCACTTATCTACCCATCCTTTTCTTTTTCTACCTAACTCTTCATGATTCAGCTTAACTATTTACCCCCAGTAAATTCTATCAAAAACCTCCAAACTATTTCAAGAGTTTATTTTTCTGAGTTCCCAATACTCCAGATCTTTTTTTTCCCCTCTGAAACAAAATGCTCACATTATTCATGCTATTGAAAATATATATGTACTTCCTGCCCCTAAAACCAAATGTAGGAGTGAGTTGCACATGGGAGCAGTATGTAGGAAAAGAAGGTGCTGAAAGCATTTAGCACGTTAGTCTTATGAGGGCAGGAGGGTGCCTTGTGACATTCATTTAGCCAGACATGCATGCACAAAAAGTCACATAAAGTTCCCACTCCTGACTGTATTACATCTGTGGAATTTCCTGAATATCACAAGGGTGATGGAGATAAAGTCCCTGACCTCAAAGAGCTTTCATGTTAGCTCCCGGAATACTAGGTATAATAGGATCAATAGTTATTTAATTCAACTCTTGAAATCCAAAGCAAAACGCCTGAAAGATGAGAATGTGTAATTCCTGTGTTTTGTTTTCCTTCCTGTTTCTGTGAGCTCTCATCACCTAATTGTTTTCTAACTAGATGTTAAAAGTCCAAGGAAAATGTTAGGAAGCAAATGGGATCTGAAAGGTGCCTCATTTAGGAGTGAGGAGAGCAACAGAGTGGAAGAGGAGAAAAGATGAATGAGAACATAACCACAATCAATGAGGAAGAAATAAGCCTGGAAGATTTGGGTGGAGAAATGGAGTACTAGAAGGACATTGTCTGTATGAACTCCCTTAATATCCCCCCAATAACCAGAGTAGCAACAAAGGACAAATACAAGAGGGAAGCGTCACAGGTAAGGCAGGATGAAAGGTTAGTCAAAGTGATGACAACTTTCAAGCTTCTCCAAGAAATATATGTTGAGCTCTTCTTAGTTAAGATCACAGGAACAATCCCCTGTTTATTCACGCAGAGACAAAAATCTTGGAATGTGGAGTTTTGCTTTCTTTTTTTTTTTCTCCTTTCTTTTATTTTTCAAAGAAATAAGGCAAAAAAAATACTTTAAAAATAAAAGTGGGTCAAGCAGAACTTTACCTGCAGCAGTTACTGTCTAAATAGAACCTATTTTCATTTTTAGAGCTATCCATCCCTGTGACAGCCACCAAAACAATTCTAAGGATAGATCTGCTTTTAGGGTGGTATTAATACTCCATAAAAATGCTAGTTTCAGAACTCTCCCTCTCTGGATGCTGGTTGCCTATATGCACATAATTAGGAGTACATCGGTGTTAGAAAAACTTTTATATATCTATCAGTTTGTTCCCAAAGAGATGCTCCAGTTATACCTGTTATTATAATATTCAGAAAAGTAAATTAGTAAGCTGTAAGTTTAAAAATGGTCCATACTCAATATAAAAAGTATGCCAGACAGAAGAAATGATGCAAATTCAATGTTTATTAATTCTATTCTGCTATCAAGAAAGCATCAAAATAGCTGTTCATATTTTGGTGTTTGGTTTTCCAGACTTTAATTGCAGAAATTTTTTACTCCTTTTGAATTTATTTTGTCAAATCATATTTTTTGAGAAAAACAACAATTTTAGTGAGATTTATCTTTATATAATTTTAGAAATTTAATTTTAAAAATCTCTTGCATGTCTGTGGTGTTATCACTCCATCTTATTCCTAAATTAGTTATATGCTAATAATTAAAATGCTTTTGTTTCAAGTAACAGAAGACTGAGCTCAAATCGACTTACTGAAAATTTAGTTAGATCTCACTTTAGGCATTACTGAATACAGGAACTCAAAATATGTATAGGAAAATTAACTTTCCCCATTCATATCTACAGCCTCTCTCTTACCTGCAGTTTCAATTATGCCTTATGTCTCATACATCCCCCAAGAGCAGATATTTTTGCATTTCCTCATAAGCTTCTCTTGATGATTGTCTTTGTTATTGCAGGATTTTTTTCATGGACTAAGTGCTTAGATCCACTTTACAAACTTATTTTTCTCAAAAACATGAATTTCTGTGGTGTTTAACTGAATAATCTAAAGGTGTTTAGAATCACCAACTGAAGTTCCTTTTGGCATAACACAAGGTAGGTTTCAAAGTGAGACTAGCAGGTGTAATAGACATAGAATCTCTTCATTGAAATAAGGGCCATAATGAGTCTAATGCAAATTATTTATGTAGGCATATGTTAAATTATTTAGCATTCAATTCGTCAACTAGAATTTTATGCCACTGTATATGCCTCTGTGTTTGGGATGAGACTTATATGTGCTAAACTCTCTCTCCAGCTTCTCCTTAGGAAAAAGAAAGAAAGAAAAAAATGAAGCAATTCTTAATGCTTTTCCTCAGGCATTTAATTTAACTAACAACAAGGATGCCCTTTTTGCCCAGGACAACATGTTGTTTTCATGGAAATAACAACATAAAAGTCCTAAATGGCACATTCTTTCTGAATATCTCTGACATAATTCTACTGAATATCTTGAGCGTTTTCTCTACATTATGTTGTCAAACATCCCTGTGTCTTGTTGTACTTTTGTACCCCCAAAGCTTATATAGCCACATTTCATTCTTCTGAGTAAAATGAAGTAATTGCGGAGCAGTATCAGTTCCCATAGTCGAGAAGTAAGCCACCAGGACACAGCTGGCCTTGCCTGGGAGTAAATGAGGAAGACTCAAGATGAAAAACCTTTCACTTCCCCGTGCGGTCTGACTGGAGCATGGAGGTTAATTTACAAAACAGCATGATAGCTGACCTGACACTGCTACAGCTCATTAATCTTGTGTCTAAGTGGCAGATGTGGAAGACCTAGCCTCATCCACCTTATGCAAACACTCTACATAAACAAACATGAGGTAAAATTTAAAAATTAGATCCAACTCTCTGTCTGTATAGTGGTTAGGAGCAGAACTGGCAGAACCAGATTTTCAAAGTTCAAGACTTCCCTCTGCTCTAAGGGGCTGTGGGAACTCGGGTAGTTTTTAACCTCTCTATGCCTCAGTTTCTGCATTTGTGCAATGGGAATGAATAATAGTAGCTACTTCATAAACTTACAAAGAAGACCAATTGAGTTCATGAGTCTAAAGTTCTTTCAACCACGTCTGCTCAGAGTAAGGGCTGCCTTGTTGTATTTCCTTTCTAGGAAGGATGCTCCCATGTGTTATTTTTGACAGATGATTTGGGCCCCTGTGCAGTTATAATATATAATACCCAGATATTTAAAGCACTGAATCCTGGCTCTTGAAAGGACATTCATATGCCAATCAAAAAAAGCCAAAAAAAAAAAAAGTGTTAGAGCATCTGTGAATTGGGCAACCCCTCTGGAGTCAAAGGAATGCATCAGAGATAGCAATGGTTTGGTGACTGATCCCGCAGGGATTCAGATTTTCTTAATCCTCTATAGCTAGAGAAGATGTCGCCAAAAAGCCATGAGCAGAAGTGTTGAGAGTACAGTGATTCCTGAGGGACCACATTCCTGGGGACATGACTTCCTGGTCCAAGACAGATTGCTGCACCAGCTATGGGATTCTCAGAACCACTACTCTGAATTCCTATCCTCTCCTGGTTTTTCTTATCCATGATCTCAGAGCTCTGATACTTTATCCCCTCAACACCAATGCACCCTGGCTTCAGAGGAGCAGAACCATTCAGGCTAACCTTGCTGTTTTCTTGCCCATAATGTATGACAACTGAGCAACCCTGAAGAAGCATGCAACATAATCATGGACATGAATTCTTCAGCAAAACCCTGCGAGCATAGAGTCCATGACTCTTCCACAAACATCCAGAAAGAAAGCCTTGGAGTTTCTGTAGCACACTCTCTAGATATTATTTTTCTCTGCTAAAAGCCCCAAAGCATCTGACTTCAAAGAAACATCTTTTTTTTTTTTTTTTGGTACTAGAGATTAAACCAAGGGCAATTTGCCACTGAGCCTCATTCCCAGAGCTCCCTCACCCCCCTTTTTTATATTTTATTTAGAGATAGAGTCTCACTAAGTTGCATAGGGCCCGCTAAGTTCTGAGGCTGGTTTGAACTCATAATACTCCTGCCTCAGCTTCCCCAGCTTCTGGGATTACAGGCATGTGCCACTATGCCCAGCCAAAGAAACTTCACAGTTCAATCTTAACCTTCAGATTAGAGAGAGGCAAATCAGTGGCCAAAAAGTTAAGATATTGGCACATTGCCAGGTAGGTGACCAGTTTTCCATAAATTATAACTGTTGTTTTATCATCACTATAATGATTGAACAGATAGAGAAGGACAGAAGAAAGTAATTGCAGAGAATTTTTTAAGTGCACTAGAGGAATCAAATATTAAAAATAGCACTATATATTATATTATTGACAAAAAATTGTACTTAAGGTGAATAAAACAACTTCCATAACATTGGACCATTTTGCATAGCAAGAAAAGATTTTCACTGTCTAGTCAATTCCTTAGACTCATTTCCACTTTTGACCTCAGTAACTTTGCTCCTTGATTTATGGAATTTCTCTTGTTGATAGTCGTAGTTCCAGCCCTACTTAGCTTAGAATCTTCACTCAAATCCACATCTTATTTCATTTGGAATTTTGAACAAGGATCCAAATTGTCTGCTCCAAGAATAGGATATAAAGTACAAAGCACTCTGCTACTGGGAATTGTCCCCAGTATTGTCTCCATAGACCTAAGCAGGTCCTTAGAATTCCACCACAATAAACTAAATATGGCATGGGGGGTGGGGAAGTTGCAACTCTGCACTGCCAGTGTGGACATCCAAGCGAGGATTACCAATATCTGGGCAATTTATAAGGCTGAGAATTCTATATGGGCTCAAACAGAGATTCTGCTCTAGAAACAATGTACTCTGTTTTCAGCCGTCTCCATTCAGGGAGATTTAGATACATAATGAGAACCTCATTGTACAGTATTAACAATTGATAATTTTGAGTTCACTCATTCTAGTTGCTCTCAAAAGAGTCCAGAAGAATGACTTGAATTTGACTACTTCATTAGGAAGTATATGTGTAAAGCAGAAAATCAATGAAGCCAAATCCTTTACTTAATGCTACCAAACAAGAATTTTCAGTTGGTGAGATAATACACACCAAATAACAAGCCCTTCAGGAATCTAAGGTTACCCTCTACTTGCAGGGCCCATTTTGGTGATTTTTACAAAATGGAAACCCATATCATCTAGAAAGCAAGAATCATGACTTACTATTACAATAGTTCCCCCTTATTGATAGGGGCTACATTCCAACACCCCTAGCAGGGGCCTACGACAGCTGCTAGCACTCAATTCTATAGTTACTATGCCTTTGCATAGACATATATACCTACGACAAAGTTTAATTTATAAATTAGACATAGTAAGAAATTTACAAGAAGGATAAAAAAAAGAACAATTATAACAAAGTACTATAATAGAAATCATGTGGTCTCTCTCTCTCTCTCTCTCTCTCTCTCTCTCTCTCTCTCTCTCTCTCTCTCTCTCTTTCTCTCTCCCCTCTATGGGAATGTGTTCTTTCAACCCTCTCTGTCCTGAGATGTGTGATGACACAGTGCTGCAGTTGACTGGGGATAACTGAAATGGAGGAAAGAGAAACCACAGAAAAGAGAGGAAAACTGTGTTATTCTTATTATAGTGCGCGTACCCACCCCAAATTTTTTAGTGCAATATTAATTATTTCCTTCATGGTTTTCACAGTAATTTTTAGTTATCTTTTTACTTCATGCAATATTTTTGTGCTCTGAAAGTTGGTTAGAACATAGACTCAATTTTCAACTTTAAATACAGAGCCAAGTACACAGAAAAGGCTGTGTTAACATTAGTTTAAAAAAAAAAAATGAACCTGGTCCAATTCCTTCATGTTGCATTAACAGATGAGGAAATGAGGTTTAGTGGTCTCATTTGATGTACTGGAGACAGTGCTTTTGTTCGGTGGCAAAAAACAGAAGTGAATACTAACGTCCTTACTCTTAGGAGTTGTTATTTCCCCATCTACAACAATTTGTTTCTTTTAATAAGTTAAAAAAGTGATTCTCAGCCCTAAGTGCACATTAGAATCACCCAGGGAGGTTTACAAAATCCCAATACCCAGGCCATACTCTTCATCAATTATTCAGAATCCATATGCTTAGAGTTCTCTGGCAAACTCCAAAATACAGTAAAATTGGGAACTGTTGTGTATTTATGCGTGCACATACAGTTGTGCAAGAGAAGGTCCACAATTTAAAATTCATTGAAGAGCAAATTAAGAAGCAAAACCATGTTTTGAGAAGGTTTACTTGGCAGCAGTATGGTTTTTGCAGAGGTCATTTGATAATACAGAGACAAGTTACTTGTCCAGTTTCCTAAATAAGAGATAAGAAAGACCTTAAAGCAGGTGGTAGTAATGGTAATATCACTGGAAGCATAAGAAGGATGTATGAGATGCTTGCAGAAATAGCTCCACAAGATTTGGGAACTGATTGGATGTGAATGATACAGAGAGAAAAACACCAGGGCCTTGACAAGTGTGCCTAGCCTGATTCCAGGAATAATTTATTACCCACATGTGGTAAATTAACACT
Organism: Callospermophilus lateralis; assembly: GCF_048772815.1. Classification (NCBI taxonomy): domain Eukaryota; kingdom Metazoa; phylum Chordata; class Mammalia; order Rodentia; family Sciuridae; genus Callospermophilus; species Callospermophilus lateralis. The sequence goes on along the minus strand of NC_135305.1, from coordinate 41,343,973 downwards.
TTGAATGACAGTGTACCAATTTGCAAATTACTTCTTTCAGGGCATTAATGACTGAAGAGTATAATCACCATGGCATTATTTTTATTGGCATTAGCATTAATAAATATTTCATGAACAACCAAAAATTACAGTGCCTATACTTTGAAGAATAGATATTGTTCCAAAATATGAAATCCAGACCTTACACTATTACCAGTGCCAAAATTTCTCTAAATATTTATAAATAAAATAACAATTCTTTTGAGTAGCAGATTAATTGAGATGGGTTGCAATTATGCTTAATGTTAAGTAGTTTTGTTTATGTAATTATAAATTGGAAGGCTTGAAGAATTGAGCAGCATGAATTCTAGCAATAATTCAACTATAATATTGGGGATTTCATAAATTCTCAAGGTCTCAGTTGCCTTATCTGCAAACTGTAGAAAATTATACTTTATTCACCTCACAGCAATGGTCTGAACCAGATATTTCCCCTTTACTATAGGTCTCCGTGTTAAAAACATATAGAAAATGATAGAGTTTAGAAAGGGTGCTGAACAGGGAGTCTAATGTCTGACTATATTCCTCACCGTGTATATCAAGCTCTGAATGTTGTATCCTCAAATAATTTGTGCTAAAATCCTAACTTCCAATGTTAGGATATCACACATTATTAGGCTGTGGTAATATCACTGGAAGCATAATCCCATAATGAATCCCTTGTGAATGGGATTCATAAAATAGGCCACAGTGAGCTTGTTTGTCATTTCCATCATGTGGGGACACAGCAATAAGGTGTCATATATGAAATCAGGAAACAGGCCTCATCAGACAATCTACCAGCCTTCCCAGTCTCCAGAACTGATAGAAATAAATTTTGACCCAATATATATAGTATTTTGTTATAACCTCACAGACAATGTCCGAATTAAATTGGTAGTTTCTGATTTCCTTTCTAGTTCCAGAGTTCAACATTAAATATTACAGAATATAATGCTTTCAGGGGGATGGGTGTAATGAAATATCAAAGAAAACTAACAGGCTAATTTCCAGCAAAATGAGAAGATGATGGCCCCACTCTTGACGAAAAGAGGAGGAGTCCTAGAATTGTCCTTGGGCTTTTTCTTACTCACTGATTGCACGGAAGTCCCTGAAGCTTTGAGGTGCTAATGCAAGGCCTTTCTATACTGTTTTTAAAAACATGTATTGATATGAGTGATCTTGTTACCATTTTAAAATTTGGTAGTCCAGGCTTTTGATATGAATATTTTAGAGAATTTATAAGAGAAGTTGACTTTACTCAACTGTGAGGTATGCAGAGAAGACACTTTATTTTGTGACATTTTGGCAGATCCCTTTCTCAACCTGCCTGTGTAGGCATACAAGTAAAATAAATTGATGATTTAGAAGGATTGAGTTGATGAAGTGCAGCAATAAAGACTGAGAGGTATAGGAATAATTCAGTCTTTTATTCTAATGCCCTCAAATGTTGTAGTCCCAGAGAAAAATAGTCACACCATCAGCAACTCCTAGTGAATGCCTTCACACCTCTGGAAAAGGGCCTGCCAAATTTCTGAAGGAATTTTGAAGTGAACCAGACAAAATAAGCACATTCATTGAGCATCAGCAAGATGAATAGGAGGAGCTGGTGAGCACCATTTCCCAGACATATGTCATTTTAGGCAAGCAAGCCAGCGGTTTACATAGTATGCAAATGAAAATGACAAAATAGTAGCATCAAAACAACTGCCCTCAAAGGATGTATTTAAGACAAAAAAAAAAAAAAAAAAAACAATTCCTAAGGGCATGGTACCAAGGTCTGGTAAAAATGACAAAGTTGTTTAATAGGACTAGTAGTAAGAACGGCAGTCATTCAATGTTCAGGAAATAAATAATTCCACAAATATTTATTGAGCCCGTACTATTTGCCTTGGTGGAGCCTACATGCTGGAGAAAGAAAAACACTATTAACATAGTAAACTGTATAGTATGTTAGAAAGGACTATGCAGTGGATAAAAAAGAGAAATAGAAAGGTCCAAGGATTTCATTTTACTTAGAGGATGAAAGTGACATGTGAACAAGGACTCAAATGGGCATTGGCCCAGGGATAATGGGGAGGTACCGTCTAGGCAGAGGGAACAACTAGGGCAAAGGTCCTGAAATGAAAGTGAAGGGCTTGTTGAGGAATGACAAAGGGTATAGTGTGCATGCAGGGTTGATAAGAGGAATTGAAAGCCTCCTGTGAGGTCAAAGATTGGAGTGGGAGTGAGTTGGACCTGGAAGCCATCTTGGAGAGGCCTGTGGCTTTTACTGAGGTGTCAGGCAATGGAGTGACATTATTGGCACAGACAAGTAGACTGTCTGTGTAGACAATAGACTGAAAGTGCAGAACACCAGCCTATTAGGAGGCTGTAGCACTATAGAAGAGGGCAGCATGACTCTGATGAAGAAGTGTTCTGATTTCACTATTTAACAAAGGGAAATGGGTTTTGTGGTATGTTATCTAGATTTGCTTCCCCGGGTTGAGTCATATCCAAGTGCAAAGATAATATGGTGGGTTTTGGAAGAGAAAATGAACAGCCAAGCCTGGAGGTCTTGCTCTTTTCTGTTAAAATATCTCCTTCAAAAAGTCCATCCATTTTTTAAATTCAGGTATTTTCTTTACCCACTGACACTAAATTCATATTGCTGTTCCCTTCCTCTAGCTAAAGCTGACATTCCTTGCCTCTAAATACCTGCCAGTTTCCACTTTGTCATGTGTTATTTCGCCAAATCAGTATTTCCAAAATTTATCCTGTCAGCACCCAATTTAATTGTCTCAGTCATGAGTCCAGAAGTCTGTCAACCACACTGGCTTGAAACCAGAAGCCTCTCTGATGCTTAGCTCTTTATCCCATATATATTGGCAATCTTTGAAAGATTTTAATGATTCCTTCAAAACATCTCTTACACAAATTATGTCCTCTCTCTCTTGCCCCCATCAACTAAACAAAGTACCTCTCATCCTTATATTACTGGAATAGTTTACCAAGAATTTCCACCCCCCACATCCTCTCCCAACTCACCTAAGACCCATAAATACCATTTTATTGACAGGTAAACCATTTCAGAGATCCATAGTGCATTAACTACTATCTAAAGAAAATGGATCATTAAGTATGAAAATATTATTTACACTGTTTAAAAAAAGAAAAAAGTCCATAGTTTTGATTATATGAAAATTGACATTATGTTTATTAACATATAGTCACTCAAAAGACAATCAAACCTGGAATAATGTAAAATTGTTTTCAAATAAAGGTCCTTGTTGGAAAAATCATCTGTGATGACATTCATTGTCAGTGAAGTATTGATTGAAGATCCAATGAGCTGTCTTTTTGCAAAACAATCTGATAAAACTTTTAATAAGTCTTGAAAATGTCCCTTTGGCAATATAATTTAAGCTTTATTTGTTGTCTTCAGGAAGGATAAATGCAGAGTTTACAAAACATTTTTCAAAGAATTAGTGACAAAATAAAGATTGGGAAATTACCCAAATACTCAAAAATAGGTCTTTTATTAAAAATGTAATGTAACCAGTGATTGATTATTATAGAACCACTAAATACATATTCTGAAGGATATTTAAAGCCATAGGGAAATACTTGTTTAAGATACTATTCATAAAACATAAAATTACAAATAATGTATATGTTAGATTTCTTTTTCTGCTGTAACAAAATATCATATACATCCATTTTTAACAATATTAATTTATTATCCAATTGTTCTGGAACTCAGGAGTCTGAAATGAGTCTCACTGGTTACAGTAAAGGGATTGATGAGACTACATTTTTCTTTTTCTTTTTTTTTTTTTTTTTTGGAAGCTCTAAAGAAGAATATGGTTTTATGCCTTTTCAGGTTCCTTGGAACTGCCCATGTTCTTTTGTTCATACCCTCCTTCCTCTTCAAAAGCCGTGATAGCTCATTTAGTTTCTATGACATTTCATTATTGTCATAGTGACTTCTCTCTTTCAAATTTAAAGGGCCCTGTGATGATGTTGAGTAAACCCAAATAATCCAGGGTGATCCAAGTTATAACAATAACAAAAAATAATCTAAATAATCAAGGATAGTCACCTTATTTCCCAATCAGCTGACTAGCAAGAGGTACACCTGCATCCTTAGTTTCTCTGTGCCATGTACCATAGCCATATATAGCCCAACATATTCATAGGTTTTAGTGATTAGACATAGACATCTTTAGGGATCAATGTTTGGTTACCACAGCATAATTTAAAATTTTATAATCTATAGATACTTTTTGTACATATAAAATTATTTGAAGTAACAAAATATCAATGGTCAGTCCCTGTGGTTGGATAATAAGTACTTTTTAAAAAAAATACTCTGGGGCTGGGGATGTGGCTCAAGCGATAATGCGCTTGCCTGGCATGTGCAGGGCGCTGGGTTCGATCCTCAGTACCACATAAAAAATAAAATAAAGATGATGTGTCCACCGAAAACTGAAAAATAAATATTTAAAAATTCTCTCTCTCTCTTTCCTCTCTCTCTCAAAAAAATATTCTTTTGTATCTTCCATATTTAATGTAATGAATTTAATGGTAATTAAAAAGAAAGGAATAAATGTTATTTAATGTCTTTATTTTTGCTATTAGATCAGTCTAAACTCCTTTCCATGATTTTCAAGGCCAATATTTTCCAAGTCATTTCAATCTGTCACTGATACATTTGCACCTCTGATCTTGCCCTCCTGTTGTTCTTTTACCAGTTTCCCTTTACAAATACCAGCCATCCTTCAAGGCATACAGTGTTAACAAAAACTCCTTCCTTGAATTATGATATCTCTTCCTCATCTAAAGTTGTACAACACAGTCTGTATCATGAAATTCAACCAACTACTCACCACTTCGTTTTGGAAGCTGATATCTGATGCTGCCAAAGAAATGTGGCTTATGCTAGTAACACTAAGTCCTGGGTTGCTATCTTCTTCATTGTTCTTTGAGACTTGCTAAGAATATAGTGTGTGCTTAAAAACATTTGTTGAATTATTCTTCTAACATTTTAGAGTGCTATCTCTTTGTTTTTAAAATCAAATCGTTGCTCAAAGAAAATTATTTGCACATAAAAAAACATGTTTTCTTACAGCCATTACTTTTGTCCCTCTTAAATTCTCTAACTCTCCGGCCCGGGTTCAATCCTCAGCACCACATACAAAACAAAGATGTTGTGTCCGCCGATAACTAAAAAATAAACATTGAAATTCTCTCTCTCTCCCTCTCTCACTCTCTTTAAAAAAAAAAAAAAAATTCTCTAACTCTCATAATTTTCTTTCCCTCTTTACTGACCCTATTCCCCAGATTATAAATGGGGTTAAGTCCCCTACAATAAAACAAACAAACAAACAACAACAACAAAAAAAACACCACTCTGCATTCTCTTCCATCCATTTCTCTCTATCGTTCTATTAACAACCAAGCACTGTAAACTCCATTTTCCTCTTTTTGGCTTCTTCTGCTTTCTCCCAGTTGTTTCTGTGGCCTTCAGGACTGCATGAAACCTCTTCTAACAGGTGACCAAGGAGCTCTTTGACCAATGAGCCAAACAGGTGGTCTCCTTTTAATTTTCACCATATATAGCTGCTCAGCAGCACTTAACAATGGTGGTCATTACCTGCTGCCTGACCCTCTTCTTTGACTTCTAATGCCTTCTCACTGGACGCTAGTCTTTTTCTCATGCAATGTGTCCTCCATGCTTGTAGCCAGCATGCTCTTGCTAAAACATGGTTCTCAATGGTGCTTTCTACAATGGTGGGAAGATTTTGTATCTGCAATTAACAAAGGTACAACTAGACACATGATGGTTGGGAACATAAAAATATGTCTAGAGCAACAGAGAGATCAAACTTGTATCTATTTGATTTTCATTTAATAGCCACTTGTGGCTAAATCTTGGACATTACATTTCTAAAGCATACTTTATTTGATAGCCTCCTATTAACAAGAAGTTCTCTCATAAGCCTGAGAATCATCTAAAAATCTTGTTAAAAATGTTGATTCCAGAGTTTTGTTTCATTTACTGGTTTATAAAGCCAAGGACTTGCTGACCTGATATGGTTTTTCTCTCAGAGATTAAAGGGGTTAGAAATATGATCACTTTTCTTCTTCTTTACAGATGGACAGAGGTATAAGACAACAGAAATTATCTTGACCTAAGCTCAGAAGACTAGTTGACACTTGGTTGAGCCAACTACCACTAACCCCAAATTCAGAGGCTCATTGATTTATTTTAAACGAAGTGTTTTCTGGACTTTCTTGTTTCTAAAGCTTTAGATGTTAAAATTCAGATCTAGGAATGAAGATCCTTCCCTACTAATAATATCAATGGTAGAACTCAATATGACACATAATAAAAACAAATCATCAATTCTTTTGCATGAACTATTCTTTTAAGTCACATGGGTAGGCCAGATCTCTGCAAGTAAAGCCAGTTATGTGTATTCTAAATCTCAGGTGATTCTGATGGTAACTCAAGCATTAAATTTAAAGTATAAATTCCTTGCCATGTTCTAGAAAAACTTGCTCTACTTTTCCAATTTCATCTTATGTACTGCAGTCACATTCTCCTCACCATCATTCATCTTATTATGCCAAGCCATAATAAACTACTTGATACATAGAAAGTGTTCCTATTCCTTGAGAGCTTTTTATTTATTCATTTATTCATTTTTTTTAATTTATAGTACTAAGAATTGAAACCAAAGATACTACATCCCTGAGCTACATTCCCAGCCTTTTTCATTATTATTATTATTATTATTATTATTATTATTATTATTTAATTTATTTATTTTGAGACAGGGTCTGGCCAAATTGCCCAGGTTGGCCTCCAACTTGCAATCTTCCTGCCTCTACCTCTCAAATTGCTGTCAAATTTCACCTGACCATTGAGAACTTCTTAAGTTACCAGGCACCTGTCATGTGTCATGTCTTTGTTAATTTCATTTTTACACAACTTTTGAAGTAAGCATATTATCCACTCTTTCATTGATAAAGAAATTGAACCTTAGTTTAAGCAAATTCCTCACTATAATATAACCAGTAATTTGTTCCTAGTAACCACGTTACTAGGAATTGCATGCAGGAGCTCTGGATTAGATATGCACAAAGAAACACGACTAGTTACAAAAAACTTGATTAATCAGATCAAGTTTCCAATATACAGCATCATTCACTACATAGAAAAACGACATGCAAAAAATTCAATAAGACATATTTAACAGAAGATATGCCAAGATGACTGGGTGGGGAACGAGAATGGAGTATCTGCATGAAAGAATACAAATAAAGGAATAAAATGGAAGAGGGGCCTTGGTTCAGCCAATTATATGCTATGACCTGGAGAGACAAACACTAACATTGGAACATATTAATAAGCAATTGCAAATTGCCCTCTGATGTTTTTAAATATTAAACTAAATCACTTTGTGTACATTACTGAATGAAGACAGGAGGTGTCAGAAGTTGAGTTTTTAGAAACACCCCCCTTATTGCACATAAAAGCACTCATGTTTCACTAGAGAGCTGGGAGGGCAGTTAATTGTGTCAGTTCATGGTTGGCTCAATGTTTTTTTTTTTTTTTTTTTTTCCCAGTTGTCTTAGTTGTCTCCTATGTGCTTATTTTTAAGCCTTGTTTCTCTTAGAATCAAAATACCTGAAAAGGAAAGTAGTCAGTACTGAATTTGTTTAGTACATTACTTAATTTTATTTATTGGACAAAAATTATGTCTGTATCTTTGTGTCCTAGACATATGCATCAGAAACTATGCTAAGTTCTTTAATGAATATAAAATATTTCTGATAATTATGAAGTATGAAGTAGTTGGCCTCCTATGGTCTGATTATTTACCATCAAAGCTTATCATGTTAGTATTGAATTTAGTCCTTATGTCTAGAGCAATCAAATTTATGTGGGCACATGCAGATTGTTTTAATTATAGAACCTCAGCCAGTCATTCCAGGAAAAACTATCAAAGAAAGATTAAGTTGTAGCACTGAAAATCAGAAAATGACAACAGAATGATACTATATGTAAGATATTTTATCCATATTTGATCATTCTTTAATATAATTGTTAATATTTTACTTTCCTTGGTGTTCCTCTCACTATATTTTTCTCACCAAAATGACAGTCATGAGGAGAATATTTTAAAAGTAATATCTAGTACAGAAAAAGCCACCATTCTTTTTCTCTGTTGTTGTTGACTGACTAAGTCTGGTTCTAATACTGAGTGGAATTTCCAAACATGACCCCGGGGCAAATCAGAAAGCATAAGTCAACATATTTCCCAAGGTATTAAAACTATCAGAAGGAAGTTCTAGTGTTTCCTTAAACACACACAATGCAAAATGAATCAAGATATGATGTCATGCTTTATTGAAGTATTTATTTTCATTACAATCCGCACAGTTCTTCAAGGTCAGAATGACACTGGTCTTACTAGAAAATATGGGATTCGAGTTACATAAATCCTTCTCTACTGTTTAGAAAACAAACCATGAATTTTCATGAATTTGGGGCACAATTCTATGGACTAGATGGTATCAAAATTCAAAGATAAGTGACAATATTTCCTTTTTAAAGGCTTCATTGGAAAAAAGTTAACTTTTGTGGTTATGTTGAAAAAAAAAAAAATGCAAAGACCAGTGCAGCCTATCCTTTTTTCTTTAGAAGTTGCAGAGGTCTTTTTTTCAGCAGTGTGATTCCCTGACATCCCCCTACTCTGCCATTCTACTAAATTTCCTCTCACATCTTCTATACAGCCCCCTCCCACATACACAGGACAGAAGTGGAACAAGTGGAGAAGAAAATGATGAGAGTAATGCCTAGGGAAGACAGCAGCGTGTTTAACATCACAAGATCAGAGGGAGCCCAGAAGCAGAACCTAGAAAAATCCTTTCACAGCATGCAATATAGAACAAAAATCCCCAGAAAACTCAAATACTACTATTATCATGTTTCAAAACAAGAAAGCTAAGAAAGGTGACAAAAGGACCCAAGAAAGGATAGCACATACTTTCAGCCACCTGTGTGTCAGGTGGAAAGTTTTCATCAGAAGGCTTTAATTCTTTCCTTTGATGTCTCAGCCCAATCAAGACAATAATATGTCCTTGAACCAAAATGATTCCTCTCTGATAGACTATACTCTGGGTGATAAACAAAGCTTTTAAAGACATAAACTAGCTCTGTAGGTGGCCTTCACTCACTCCAAGGAAGCTTTTGATTAAAATAAAAATGTATGTAGGAGCAAAGTTGAATGAAGGCATACAGAAAGTTTTATTTCATTTGGAAAATAAAATAAACATGAAAATGAGACCTCTCCATACCTCTACAAGGGTAGACGAATTGATCAAACAAGCCAGTAGGAAAAAAGGAGAAAGAACATCTTCCCTTCAATGGCCTCTAGATTTTTACTTTTAGGAGAATAATCATCAAGTGTTGAACTACTCCTAAATAATTCTTTTCTACAATGTTCTCTACTTGCTCAACAACAAATACGGACATCCGTTCAATGGGCTTAGGTGAGAAGGCTGAAAATCAAACTAGCTTAAAGGAAGCTTTGTGACTCCTGACCTAATGGTGGTCTATTTTGAGGCAGCCTCCTCAGATGAAGAGATGAATGCTGGGGCAAACCATGGGAAAAGAAGTCAAAAAGCAGGTGAGAAATGGAAGAACAAGGGGAAGTAAAGGGAAGAAAATGGGGCTGGATTTCAGCATGAAGAGAAGACATTCTAATAGAAAGGAATTTCTTCTGGCTCATAACTGCAGACAGCTGTAATAAAAAATGGAATCTTGCTACCCAGTAAAAATTGAAATATGAAAACATTAGTTAGTGGGTAATTGACAAAGAAAAACAAGTATTATGAATTGTGAATTTATTCACTTAGAATATTCTGTTGGAACTGTAAACACATTTTTTTTTTTTTTTTTTTTTTCTGAAGACAACTCTCACAAAGAGATTTCATGGGCACAATCGCTAGAAGCACAATTCTTGGTTAGACTTCAGGGCTGAAATTTCTCCATAAGAGAAATTCAGAATTGTACTATTTAATTTCTCAGAGTATCGGAGTACTAGAGGTACAAGATAGTGCCAGTCATTCACTTCAGTTTCTCCCAAAGAATATCTTTCAAACATCCACAGCTTTTCAGGGAAGAGAGGTTGAATTTGGTGAAATTTGGTTGACTATACTTAGTTATTGTTTTCCTAGGAAAACTGAAAGAAATGAAAATCATACATATATTTTAATCTGCCACATGTTCTGCTGGCAGATTTGACAGTTTGTAGAGCAAAACATGTTTGTGGAATTCACTGCAGAAAAAATAGAAAATAAGCTGCTTCCTTTTTCACCATAAACTTAGCTCTTAATTTTTTAATTGTTAAAGTTTATAGAAATGTAAATAAGACAGAATTTTTAAATTGAATTAATTTTTTCCTTCTTGTGTATCATCTTTCACTGAAATAAAAATGAATATAATAAAAAATACACAAAAAGAATTTAAATCCTTCTATGATTCAAACTATTGGGTCAATCCCTAAAATCATGTGCAATCAGAAATTAATAATTTTTGATTTATGTTACTAATAGGGGATTGGGAAAGCAAGAATAACTTACATCAATATTCATTCACACAAATTTATTTGAAACAACTGTTTTTATTTTTCTCATGTCAAATAACACTTATTTTTAAAATCAGTCCTTCTAGTCACCACAGACAAATATAAGTACACAAACAAAATGGTATTCTGTGGTTTTGAAAGTTATATGTAATATACTCATTGTTGAAAGTGTTCTAAATGCTTGGGGTAAACATCCAAATATCTATAATTATTAATGTCCATAAGATAACCATGCAATTAAGTTACCTAGATTTATTTAAATAATTATAAAGGTTCTGGATGACTGAGTTTCGGTTTTACATAGGAAAGATATCAATCTAAATTAATCATTAATTTAAAAAATAGCTTTGAAAGTACTTGACCTTTTAACATTTGTAGCATTTTTTTTCCTGGCATAAAGTATAGAAATTTAGAAAATACAGATTATATAAATAACAAAAAGCATACTTAAAAGTATCCTAATCTCACCAACTAAAACTTAAGTACTAGTGTATTTCCCTCAGAAGAAAAGAGAAAGCAAAAGAAATAGGAGAAACTTATAAAATTGGGGATTAATGATTTATAAAAAAAAAAGTAATGTTATTCTAATATGAAAGATATGCCTTAACTCTTGATATTTGTTGTAGCAATTTTCTCAGTTAACCACTTTGCTTTTTTGTATTTTTGAGTTGTAGTCATTTAACACTTTACGAATTTACATGAATTACTCTTTCTTCTTAATGATTTCTTCCACTGCTTTGACACCTATTAAGTCTTTAATTATATAAAATGCAATGGCGTGATCAGAGACATTTATTTTCCTTTGGAGCACCAATTCTCAAATGAGAATTTCAAGTTTGCTTTATGCTCTGAAAAAAATCATTGAGAACTCCAAAAAGCTTTCATTGTTGTTGGTTATATCTGTCTATACAGTTCCTTTATAAGAAGTCAAAGCCAAAGATTTTAAAAACTGTACTTATTTACTCATTCAAAAATAAAAATAATAAACTCATTATATTAACACCAATAATATGTTTGGTGAAAAATAATATTTTCCTAAACAAGAATGTTTAACAAGAAAAGTTTCATTATTTTATTTTATTTTTTTTGCAAATTCTTTCATATCTGGCTTCATCAATCTTTTTTGTCTTCAGTTTCTCACAATATGTTGTTGTATTTGAAATACAGAAGAAAATAAGCTCCACATGGATATATATAAAAAATAGTATTAAAACAGTCTTTTCAAGTAATTATGAATATTCTTTGTGCTCCATACACAATGAAAAATCATACATTTTCCTTAATTATTAATTCCAACTAGGAATCTGAAACCATGTCTATAAATTATTGTATACTGTTGCATTAAAATGCACTGACCTATTGTATTATTCAGTTTTTCATCATGGTGATAAAATACATGAGAAAAACAACTTAAAGGACAGAGGATTTAATTTGGCTAATGGGTTCAGAAATTTCAATCCAAAATCAGCTGGCTATATTGCTACAGGCCTGAGGTGACACCAAACACCATGGTGGGATGGTGTGGCAAAGGAAATCTGCTTACATGGTAGCCTTGAAAAGGTGGGTGGATGGACCCAGGACAAGAAGTGCCCTTGCAGGGCATGTCCCCAGTAACCTACTTCTCCCACTGGACCCCTACATCCTACAGTTTCCACCACCTCCCAATAATGTCCTTGAATTATGAACCCCCCAACAGATTAACCCACTGATGAGGTTAGGGCCGTCATGATCCAATCACCCTCTCAAAGGCCCCAGTCTGAACACTGGTGCATTAGGAAACACGCCTTTGACACATGAGCCTTTGGACATCATTGCAGATTCAAACGATAACACTTCTAAGTGCTCTTTTACCTTTACATGGTTTTATAACATCATTGACTGGTCTTTTGGGAAACTTGGTTCTCAGAGTAATACAGATCTTCCAAATGTTGACACATTTCATTATACAATATTCTCCAAATTGCATTCATTGCTATCATTGCCAATGTTTTTCAAAGAGGATTTTGAGTAGTGGTTACAAGTTTTCAAAGATTCGAATTTTCACTTGAAAGCTCAATATTTATTATTTGCAATAAATACTGACAGTTGTTGTCCTTGAAGTGGCAAACTTACTTAAGCCATTCTCAAGATAATGTCTGTCAAGTAACCAAGTCTGTATAACCATAGTTTGTCTATTAGCAATTCTTTTAAGTAAAAACCATGCACCATGAAAAAAAGTAGCTTGTTCAACTCACTATTCAACCACACATGTGTTTCTTTTGGAGACAACCAATCAATTGCAGCATGCAGAAATGTTCTTCTACATCTGTATAATGGAAAGTTTTGTGCCTAAGGATCAAGGCCAATATGCTGCTTCAGAAAAGATATTCATAAATGAAACTGGCACTTTCTTTCAACATAAGCTTGGGCCAGTGCAGAAGACAATAGCTACTTGTGCAGTTGTAGTCCAATGTCCTGCTCTGTGCTAAGAAGCAGACATTTTTACTCATATTGCTACTCTGCTAAAAATCTAGTTGTTATCTATGTCACCCAAAGTTAAAGCAAAACTGCTTAAAATACCTACATAAACTGGCTGGACATAAACGTTCTAATGTCATTTCCTGGTAGCACTGCCTTCATTCACTTTATTCTAGCAATGCAGGGCTCTGGACTGCTTTTCTACTACATTAAAGCATATGTCTATCTCAGGGCCTTAGCACTTGCTTTTCCCTCTGCCAAGAACACTCTCCTCCAGAGAGCAGAATGATATATTCCCTCACTTTCTTCAGGTTCCTCCTAATAGCAAGGTCTTCATTGACCACAATAAATAATCATCAACCATTTTACTCTGGCAGTCCTTATTCCATTTACTCAGCTTTATTTTCTTCCCCCGTTAATATCACCAGGTAACACATGTCCCCTCGTTTGTTGTCTCTTCCTCCTAGAACATAATCTGAAAAGTTGAGACTTTGTTTCAGCATCATGTCTTTATTTAACATTATCTCTGATTAATTTTACCATGTGAATTGAAAAGTCTTTTAAAGATATTAATTTAAACTAGAGTTTAAATTAATATCATTAATATTAAAACAAAATAAATATTAAAATAAAATATTAAAATAAAAACAGGTTTTTTTTAAAAATGTATTTTCTTAGCAAAACAAAACAATTGCAAACTCTATGTACATACTCAAAATTGTTTCTTGCTTTTTTACTGGTGTTCAGAAATCCAAAAGTTTGCTTTAAAATTTCTATATACTATAAGATTCTAGAGAGATTCAGGAAAAAAATTGACTAAATACCTAAATTGATCTATATATTTAAGGGTTGCCATCATTAATTTAAATATTACTAATATGAATTAACAGTTTGAATTTTATATCTTATAAAATTTATATCTTATAAAAATGTCTGTCAATAACCTCAGTTATAAACACTCTTAATAAATCTTATCAGAAGGACATTGTTTTTATGCATGTGTAAAACACAAAAACAGTCTGGAAAGAGATTCTGGGACTTATTTCAAGATAAAGATTTAGCTAAAGTTATTTTTAAATTTTTTATATAATTTTTTTTGTATCTGAATATGTTGGTCTGCCGTTTTTAAATACACACACACACACACACACACACACACACTCACACATATTCCTTATTCTAGTTCATATTACCTGATAAGTGACAATCTAAGTAAAAAGTACACAATATTAGAAAAGAAAGTCCTTCACAGTCTGATTGCATTGTCCTTCACTAATTGTGCTTAACAATTTATTCAAACTTTGAAACCTTTTTTTTAAATCATGCTTTACATCATTTATAAATAAAAATAGAAAATTAAAGGCTATATATGGTATTTGAGTGACTGTATTTCTTAAAAGACAAATGATTTTCTTTATAGGTTTCCAGAATTCTCAATGATAAAAAAAAAATTCATTGAATTTTGAACTGCATCTAAATGCTATTTTGTATTTTAGAATTATTGAAATTGAGATACACAGATAGTATGATTAGCCTGAAAAAAATGTATTTAATTTTTAATATTAACAGACTGATACAATTAAAACTAACCTTATTGATTTCTGTCCTCCTGTTTCGACTGTCTAGGAATTTTGTCTGGATTCTGCCTAATTGTGACTCAGTAGACCTGGCAATACTGTTTGCTATATGGCAAGTATGTAAGAATTTTAAAGTCATCAAAATGTTAGGGCATGAAAGAAAGTTATGAGATTGGAAACACAGTGTATAGTTTCATAAAAGCAATATTACTTCCAAATAGAAATGAAGAATTCCATTGATGTAAACCAGCTCAAAACTAATTCTAAACTTTAGGTGTCATTGTACTTCTTTGTGAAAGAATTTCATCCTATGAGTTTTAACAGTTCTGTTAAATTTGCTTTTATTATTTTATGTTTGCTTCTGGAGGAGGTAGTATTATAAGTCCATTCCTTGCGCTCCTCCTCTGATTTCAACACATAGCAATGTGGAAAACAAAATATGAAAGAGAGGGAGAAAGAGGAGAGTGAGATCTGATGTCAAAACAAGCTACATGACTCTGTGGAAGATGCTGGAACTCATATGCCAAATTATAACTGAAGGTGAGACTGTGGGCTCACTGTCTTAAGACCCAGATCCCAGATGCAGGCCAGGATAACAAAAAAAAATGTTTTAAAGATTTCACATTACGTAGGGAACCTACCCAAGCTAACTTTATTTCTTTATTTTTCTGGTACTGGGGATTGAACCCAGGGGCACTTGACCAATGAGCCACATGCCCAGCCTTTTTATTTTTTATTTTGAGACAGGGTCTCACAAAGTTTCTTAGGGCCTCAAAAATTGCTGAGGCTAGTTTCAAACTTGCAATCCTCCCGAGTCTAGCATTGCCTTCAAGAGCATAGGTCATGTTTGCTCCTCCACTAAGATGAAAGTAATATCTTCTTCATGGCAGAAGTATATCGTGCTTGATTACTGCCAATAGAAAAGTTTCAGACTCCCTAAACTTGGCTAACAACATCTGCATTGGCAGGCATTATCTGTCTCTGTGTTGCCCTATGGGAACTGGGGCTCTGGGAACTGGGGCTCAGGGAACTGGTACAAATGCTCATACTCCTGATATTGCTATTGCTGTTAGTAATTAAGTTCTTTCTCTCTAACACAAGAGTCTTGGGTCTTCTGCCAGAATTCATGATATTGTGGTAGGTTAATTTGAATTTGCAGGTGAGTAAACTATCATACCCTTTACAACTGTTAACATTGTTAAAAGACTGAGGTGAGCATCCATGAAATTATGCAGAAATATCTTTAAGACATACACTGTTAAGGAAAAGAAATCTCAAAATAATATGTGTATATATGAATACATACATATGATTATACATATAATGTTTGTACACATTTATATGTATGTATGAATATATATATCATATAAACCCATTTTTGACCCAGAGTACACAAATGACTTTGTAAATAAGGCTCTGGAAGTCTATAAAACAAATAATTACAGATGATTACTTATCAATCTAAAGAGGAAGGTGATTGGACATTTGGATTGGGGGCATATGGGGGTACTTAATAGGCTATTGAGGAAAAAAAGAGAGTAATCAATTGGTTCATGATCCACTCAGTCTCTTTGCCGGTGGGGAACACACCTGAGTGAAAGAAAATAAGGAGAAGCAAATTAGTCTAATCTCTTTGTCAGCTTCGTCAACTGGACTTTCATGGCCTGAGAAAGAAACCTTAACCGCAGAATTATCTTAGCAGTATTTCCCCAGGTAAAAGAATGCTAGTTGTAAGTAAATCCAGAATCTATGGATTTATGAGAAATGGATGCTTGGAGAATGTATCATGAATGATAAAATTCTCCTGGGTTAAAAATGGACATGTTTCATCACTTAAATACCCCCAACTTTGGAAGGCAATGCTGCATGTCATTATTTGGAGGCCTCATATATGGTTTGCGGGCAGACCTAACATGCATAATGTAGAAGAAAAGACCTGGAGACCCAGATGGATGTCCCAGAGGTCTCTCCACTTCCTCGGTGCTTCTTGAATGAGGGTTTCCTCAGCAAAGCTTTATGCCGAGTGTGACATCTGATTCTACGAGTCTGCTTTGGCAATCTGGCACTTTACTCCTTCCTGCATTACTCTCCTGATCTTTGCTACCCAACCAATACATGTTGATTATTCTTGAACAAGTCATTAAAAATTGGATGAACTCTGTTCAACATGTCTTCACTGTTTGCCTGATTAGTACGATCCTTTTTTATGTGTGTTTATTTTCTTTTATTCCCTTTTTCTATTTCTTCATGGACATCTTTCTTCCTTTCTGACAACTCTTCCCTTAACAAGCATGTACTTTATCCTATATATTTTGCACACAGTTCCTATTTTATACTCACAACCCCACTGTGGCATGTGTTATTATCACTGTTTTATTTTACAGGTGAATATAATGAGGCTCAGAGAATGAAATAACTTGTTCAAATCACACAAACGAGTTAAGGAGTCCTTAGATATCTTTTATGATTCCAAAGCCCTTACTTCTCTCCCCATCTTCTCCTTTCTGACTCTTAGATGTTATTTTCCCCAAACTTCTTTTCTTATACTCCTATTCTTCCCCCCAAATTGTGTTTCTTAAACTTCTCTGGATCAAGAAAGCACACAAAGAAATAAATACAAACTTATTTCATACTTTCTATGGATTTACATTGAAATCTGGCCATGTTCAAAGGTGCTGGTCTACATGTTCACTTCAGTGATCTCATCAAGTCTAGTGACGTTCAACAAGCCCCTGTTTGTGGTTGCCTCTTAGAGCAAACACATCTGGTGCTGATTCACATGTTGTAAGTACCAACTCTGTGTTCACCGGAGGGCTTCTGCCTATTTCATGCTGATCAGATCTAGCATCAAGTAATACCTTAATAGATTTTGCACCAGGGATTCTAGCTCAAATTACTGTGAGAACTTGGTTGGCCAGATGAAGTACAGTTTGACTGTTTGTGACCCTTTGAGTAGTTTTGGCCAATGAAGTATGAATTAAAATGACCTTGCCTCTTCTCTTCCAAGGTGTACATTTCTGTGGAGTGTTATGCACCCTACTCAGCAGGTACTGATAGAATTGAGACCTACTGCCCAGAAGGACAACTTCGAAGATGCTCTCTTGGAATAGCTTTCCCTCCCTGCCAATCTCCCTCAGTCCTGCTCACAGGACTTCTTTCACCTAACCTCCACATAAGTTTTTCCAAGTTGAAACAACTCTCAGATTTGCTTTTCTAATCCTAACTTTTTTTTTTTTTTGAGATCCCATCCTGCATGTCACATTGTCTGAATAATTTAACTTCCACGTTGAAAGAGGCCTGCATTCTTAGCACATTCCATTTATCTAATGTTCCTTATCTTAATTAATGACATTATCATGAGAGAATTCTTCAAGATAAAAAACTTTGGTGTCATCCTTGACTCTTTCCTTTCTCCTGCTCATATCCTATTACTATGTCCTATTGATCATTACTTCATCTCCTAAATGTTGCAAACCCCCTGCTTCTCAAGCCCCACTGCCACATTCTTGGTAGCCCTGGGGTCTAGACTTTCGCTTCCTACTCTACTGTAACAGCCATCTCTGGTCTGACTTTCTGCCTTCTATCTTCCTTATTTCTGATATCTTTCACTCTATTTGCCTAAATGATCCCTCTGAAACACAAATCTGAAACTGTCACTTCCTCCTTTAAATTACTGCATTTGAATACTTGGTATATCATCAGAAAACCAACAAAAACAAAAACTAAACTTCCACAGTTTATATTTTCAGTCCCGTCTTCCACCTTTCATCCTCCCTCCTGAGCAGATGTTTGCCAGCCACATGGAACACTTCGTGGTCTTAGGACCTACCATACTTGTGACCACTGTGTGGATTTGTGGATGCTATCCTTCTTCCTGAATGGCCCTCTCTCCTTTCTCTTGTCCTCCTTAAATCATCTTTCAAGAATCTTCTCAAATGACATTTCCATTATAATTCTTGTTCTTCCAAAGGCTTGCTATTCTGCAATCCTATTCCGTTTCCCCTTTTCTCAAGTGGTCTCACAATGTCGTGTAGTGATTCAGTTTTTATCTCCCTGTGTCCGCCGTGTGCTTCGTGAATGCAGGAGCTAATTCTAATTTTGTTTTCCCAGTGCCTAGAAAACACTGGCCAATTATAACGTTTGTGGCCAAGCTGAATTCATTGGTCCTGAGGATGTCAAAAAGGACGCAGATGTTGAACAAAGGCATAGGGAAGAGAAGGTGATGGTTAGAGGAAATCATATTTATAAACAGTTAATTCAGGAAAAGTTAAGAGTGATGAATAAAAAATGGAACTCAAATCTAACAGCAAAGCCAGAAGTCAGAAGAAGAAAAATATTCATAGACAGAATGCAAAGAGAAGGGTAATACAGATGATATGGACATATGTTCAAGTTCACGGATGTTGCTAGGACTAAAAAAAATAAATAAATAAAAAATAAAATAGTGTTCCATGTTGATTAGTGGTGAATTTCCAAAGGACTGCTGCTGTTTCTCCAAACCACTGCATTCTCACGATAAATTTAATTCAGTATTTCAATTTGTTCTCTAAAACTTATTGTGAAAATAAAGGCAACATGTACACAATAATGTTCTGTAATTTAAATGTTATTCTATATTTTAGTAGTGTTTTATAAACTGCCATTTCCCTTTGGAGAAGATTGGTGCTCTGGTATTTTATCTCAGGAAGAACGTTGAACATCAGTTTCTGAGTTTCTCATATTTTACCTGATTGAAAAGCCAGAGGTGGAGCCCCATGACTAGTGGAATTAGGCTGCCAAAAAGTCTCTGAAACTTTCACAAATAAAAAATTCAACATGCTTCATCACACTAGTAACTTCAGAGGAAATATTTTTGATTTGTACTGTTAATTCCTTTTGCCAAACTATAGTAGGCAAATAGAAAAGATTTGAAATCCTTTTTTCATTTTAATGTAAAAGGTATTTTGGAGAGGTCCTAGGCTTGTTATGATGTCCTAGCTTCCTGAATTCATATGAGAAAGGATTCCCATAGTTTGAATAAAAAGAATATTTCCCCAATAGTGTAGTCCTGAATGTAGTGTTTCTTTTTTCCTTTTTGGGCTTTTCCGCATTGATATGATATTCTGTTGTGCCATAATTTTATGCTGTATGAATACTCCTTTTTCCTATACACTGCTAATTGTCTCTACTAATGTTTGCTTATACAGCACAATTATATTTATCTGTTATTTACCTGTTAATGTTTTCTGTTTGAGTTATTTTTCCATGGATCTCTTCTCCTATGAAGAGACAACTAGAATTCTCTTGTCAATATAATCAGAGTTTGCTACAGAAATGTCAGCAAACTTCTTCAACATCAGTTATAGGTAGTTATAATCAAACATACTTACAAAAACAACCGATACACACACACACACACACATGCATCTGTAGTTTACCAGAATTTCATAGAAACCTCTATCTCCAGCTGAGTTACAAGTAACTGGAAGATACAAAATGCAAATTGGAAACTGACGTGAATTTAATTTCTAGATCAAGTGAATAATAATGTTGCCATGTTGCAAATCTCTTAGAAAGTGGTTGTAGAATTTTTACTCTTATTCCTTGATGAAGTTCAATATATGATATTAATATTTCTTTTGTTAGTATATACATATACTATATGGATATACACACACACACACCACTTTCTCCCATTACCTTGTAGGAGTTCCTGGACCATAAACTATTCCTGAGAATTGATTCCACACTCTCTCAAATATAACTTTTCATAAGCCAAGTCCTTTAAAAATACAACATTTCATATATTTCTCAGACTACATGTCAAATCAGTCTCATGCAAACATAATACTTTTACTACTTTCTTAGAGCAAGGTGTTGAGAGGGAAAAAATTTAATATATCTGTGCAACATCTACATTAATGCAATGGTGGAATATTGAAACTGCTTTTATCTGCCATATTTCTCAAATGAAAGCGGCAGCTAATTTTTATGGTAGTTAAACTGTGAACCCTGCTCACAATCTTGCCTGTGTGGATGTGCCCCTTTGGTATTATTAAGGCAGTAGTCTTTATTCTGCATCTTAGACTTTAAAAGTTGCTATGGATATAAGAAGCCTATCATGTGGTCATGTCTACACCGTAAAATCTTTCCAAAGTGTGCAGCAAATTCTTGATAGAACTCACAGGCCTTTCAAGAAATTACAGTTAAATTTCCTGGCATTTCCAATGCATATGATGGAGGCGACTCTGTACTAGCTAGGCTCCCAAAGATACTGGAAATGAAAGTGTCAGTGGTTTCTGAGTGAGTGTGCAACAATCTGCCTGTTGTTTGCATCTCCTGCTGTCTATATTATCATAACTTTGTACCTCAAACACAAGGAAAGCATAAATTTTACTATTTGAACAAAGGCTGTAATTCAGCATTTTGAGGCAAATACCACAAAGAGTTAGGCTAAATCGTTCAGAGAAGTTTACCATTAGCAGCAAAAGGGCTGCAGATAAGTAACTTCTCATGTGAATATATTTAAGTGGCTTGGAAAGGGATTATGTTTTAAATATCCTTATACTTTTATGTAAATTGAGTGTGCTAGAATCCTTGCTGTGATGCTGATAAACTCCTTGTATCACCCACAGTCAACAATATCTTTTCTTTAGCTGTCCTGATTAAATGAATGACATTTGCTATTGGTAAATCCCCTACAGAGTAACTTGAGCTCACATGTGCCTAGCCACAATACCAGTAATGACATGATCCTGAGGGGATTTGAAACTTTACCTCAACAAATTTATTTCTGTTTTTCAACATATATTCAAAGCAATACTTTGGCATTGTAATGTGATTCTTGACAGGGCTAAGGTAAATTCATCATGCTAAACTGAAATGTTTCTGGCAGATGTCTACTCTGTAACAATCAAATTGTGTGTACTGTAATACATGAAAACTACAGTGCTACTTTCTAGTTGTAAAACTTACAAGTCTGATACTTTATTAAAGCACACCTGGAATGTAATAAAGGGTTACCCCACCTTATATTTTTTTTTATTTAAGAAAACTTTCTGAAGCCAGTTTGCCAACAATGGAAAATTTTAATGAATATAGAAAAAAATATAACCCTTTTTTTTTTTTGCTACAAAGATATTCAGTCATGTTGATACTTTTCAAAATTATCTGCCTGTTGAAATTTAAGAAAGCCTAAAAGTGAAATATTTCCTTTTATCAATTATTAACTGTCTTCACCGTGAAAAAAGCCATTTGTCCTAGGTGAATGCTTCTTTAAAGAAGAAATGATTGAAATATCAACAGTAAGCACTGAAATATTTTTTTTTAAATCATGTTTGTGATAACTTCTGCCTAAGTACCTTCATCTGTATATTTTGGTACAATTTATAATATTCTAGGTCTAAGACTTAAAAAAAAAAAAAAGTTTTGCTTGAAAGAAAATGTAATCAAAATGAACGGTAACTTCTTGACTTCCTAATAAATGGAAAACCACAGCATGTGACTTCTACTCTATGATATACCAAAACCAAACACTCATGGAATCCAGAGACATAGGTTCTTAGGAATTGGGCAGATTTAAACTTTCATATTATGGTGTGGATTCCCATTGCTTTCCCTTTCATACTTTCAATAATTATTTCAAAGTAAATATTTGCAAGAACAAATAAAAGCCCTCAGCTTCTATGTGATGATCCAATTGCCAGATGTAAATGGAATTTCTGCCCAGGGATCAGCATTCCAATTGCCTTCAAGTCAGTTTCTCCCATTAGGGACAGAAAGAACCCAAGTGGCTGGGCTTTTGTCCTGGTGGCTCTCTTATTATTCTAAGTAATATTCTTTAAAGGCCTGCTTAAAATTTCATTGGCATCTTCAATGTGAATTTAAATGTTTACATTTAAATGTAATTATTTTTTAAAAAACAGAATTTTATTCCATGACCCTTTTGCAACTTATTGTGAAAATAGTTAAAAGGATTTGGGTTATATTATTAGGATTGAGGAAACAATGTGTGATGCTCAGAACTAAAATCAAATTATACAACCTCTCAGGGCTAGTAAACACCCTCCCGGGTTAATGCAAAAATTGGATCATGCCCAGTTGAAGATTTGAATCAGGTTGTGCAAAATGACAAAGGTTGGCAAGAATGTAACTTTAGGAATTTTACTTACTAATTTCAGAGTTGCTGGAGGCCAACGAAAGAGTTTGAGTCATATAGTACCTAAGACTTAGGACTGAAACTAGATTTATTCATTAAGCTAGTTACAAAATTACTCATTTAACTGATCAATTAGACACCAAGAAATGGTTAGTGATTTGTTGATTTAGTTTAAAAAGGGTAAGCCAGAGGGTGTCTATAACCCTGTAATTTTTTCCCTCTCTTCTTTTTTAAGCTTGCCTCAACCTGTGTGGTCCCTCGTACTACATATCCCATTATTGATCCATCTGCATATATTCATTAATGCATTCATTTAAAGATCAGTGAACATGTACTTGAACATGTCTTACCTGCAGGCACTCTGCATATTTTTTGTGCATGTTCCCCTGATCCTTGCCTTCCTTTCACTTCTCCCTGCTCACACTGCCCTTATCCACCCTGGTTCACATGCAGTACTAGCAGACTAATGCTGGGAGTATTTTACAGTTGGATTTTACTCCAGATCACCTATTTTACTGGTTCTCCCACTGTAAAATACATAGTACCCTTCCCACCATCTAAACTCAAGTAGAAATTACAATGATGTTTCCTAATACTGGTGAAACTGCTTATAAAGCACTTTCAAAACCACTGTCATGCTTAAGAAAACCAAGACATTCATGGCTTAAACCCTAAATGTTCTTTAAAACTCCTAGGAACTTTGCTTTTATTAAACATTAACATTTGTACAGTTGCGTTTGGCTATAAACACTGGGCACATTTGCCCTGTCCGTTCACTGGAGGCAATCTTTGTCTTCCAGAAATGTGTCCAACTCACTTCCCTCTGCCCCATCTGTCCTTAGCCAATAGCTTAGCTCAGGCCCTCACCATGTTTTGCACATATGTTGTGGTTTAGCTGTGGTGTATCCCCAAAACTCATATGGGAGACAATATAAGAAGGTTTGGAGAAGAAATTATTTCAGTTATAGCCTTAATCTAATAGGTGAATTAATCCCTGATGGGATTAACTAAGTGGTAACTGGAGGCGGATGGGGTATAGCTGGAGGAAGTTGTTTATTTGGGGTGTGGTTATGGGGTACATATTTTGTATTTGGAGAGTGGAGTCTCTCTGTTTTCTGATCACGTGAGCTATTTCTTTCTGCCATACTCTTCTACCATGATGTTCAGCCTCAACTCAAGCCCCAAGGAATGGAGCCTACTGTCTATGGATTGAGACCTCTGAAACTGTGAGCTCTTAAATAAAATTTTCCTCCTCTACAGTTGCTCTGTTTGGGTCCTTTCATTACAGCAGTGAAAAAGGCTAACTAAAATAATATATAAATGAATGCACCATCTTTCCACTGACTATCCACGTTCATTCTTCTCCCCCTCCAGCCCATCATCCATATGGCTGCCCTAATGAAACATAAATTTGCTCTCACCATGTCCTTTATTACAATCTTAGAAGGTTTCACATTTCCTTAGGGAAGTTGAGGAGACTTTGGAAAGACATTGAAGCAAGGCACTGACTCAGTTCTCTTCTCATCAGGTCTCTTCTCATCAGCTCTTGCTCTCCATCCATCCCCAAATCACCGCAACTTCACAATGTACCCATGTTTACTTTCTTTAAATTCCAACTTACATGCTTCTTCTGCAAAAACTTTCTGACTCTCCAAGGGAAACTTATTACTCATAAGAGTTATACCTTTCTCTATTCTAACTCTAATTTTGTAAAATTAATGTGCATTCTGTCTCTTGTAACTGAGACTTTGCTGACAAACACCATTTCATGTTTACTCATACCACAGGATCTGGATACAAACGTGACCAATAAAGGGGCTGGGATTGTGGCTCAGTGGTAGAGCACTTGCCTATCACAGGTGAGGCACTGGGTTTGATCCTCAGCACCACATAAGAATTAATAAATAAAATAAAGATGTGTATATAAAAAAAAAAGGTGACCAATAGATGGTCCTTGACTAACTGGATGAATATTTAAGGCATCTATTAAGCTGTTATGGGTTGACTACCTTGGGGTTGATTTAATGCCTATGGCTTGATAAGGACCTGCTTTACCTTAGATGTGTTTGTCACTAAAGGCATACAGATGTCATTATTAATTTGTTTCATTACCACTGGGTACCATTATACAGTATCCATAATAGGACATTTCTGTAGAGATTAATTTCCAGGCTAGGATTTCTGCCTGTGGGTCTGTTTGTGTTGATGGAGATATTGAGTCATTTCAAGTTGTAGGGAACAAAGGAAAACATCATCGTCTCTGAGGATCTTACATCTTTCTATGTAAACTCAGTCATAATCTCTGAATCTTTCATGGCAATGACACCCTCTTAATTTTTCTCTCCCACCACAGCTTGTTATGGTGTCAAATGATTTCAAAGGAGGTGGGTGGTCCCTGAAACAAAATCATGGAGGAAATTTCTGGAGTGTCCAGTGTAGTTCTTGATGTATTTTATTTGACACTAACTGCCCATGTTAGAGTGACACAAACATCTAGGAGACCTGAAGTATTTACATTGTTTTGATAAATCTTAGAAATACACAATAACAAGATTGGATTCAGACAACCTGTGCATTTGCACACACAGAAACTAACTCTTCCTTACTACCTCATTAGTCAGAATACTGGCAGGAAACAGATAGCTCACTCAGAGGGCTTAATTGAAGGGAGTTTAATAAAAGAGACTGTTTACAAAAGAACAATCAGTTGTAAGGAAACCAACAAGGGAGTTTAAAGTGTCAGGAACTAGCAACAGTGGGAAACCATTACTTGCCCAGGCCCAAATAGTCAGGGGAGAGGGCAGCGGCTGTGGGAGAGGAACTACCTACCACATAGGAACCCCATATTCAGAGGCACAGGGCAACTGGTAAACCACAACACAGCAGTCAGGGGATCACAGAGCAGGGTGGAAATTTTACCTTGACCTCTTGTTTCTCCCACCCTCTGAGTTGTGAAGCCCATTGAAAATCAGAAAGAAAGCACAGGAAAGGCAGCAGAGGCAGGAAACAGATCTAAAGGAGCAAATGGTAAATGAGTTGCATTTTGTCTTACAAAGAATTAAAGGACATTAGTGGTAAATAATAACATATTGTGGGTTAACTGAGTTTGGGATCAATGTATATCATGAAAGATAAGTAGCAAAAGTAGCTGCGATTTTCAGTTTTTTCTAAGAATCCAAGCCAGGACACCCAATTTTAAGTAAGAAAGGAACAAGACAAGAAATGGGGTAGGCAAGATTTCATATTCCCATGTCCCTGTCCCTGCTTCAAGTAGAACAGTTGTGATTATACCAATTTATTATATTAAGTAATATATAAGAAGATTTCATAAGAAATGGACGTACCTGAAGGAAAAGATCCAGGAATAGAAATTGGGTTTCCTAGTTCTATCGGTAACTAACAATGTTGCTTTAGTAAGTACACTTAAGTAATTTGTCCCAGTTTTTTCATCTGTAAAATGGAAGTGAAAAGTATATCCTCGAAGAGTCATAGTGTTTGTGAAGATCAAATGAGAAAATGGATATGGATCCCTTTTGAAAAGTTAAACAAGCTCTACAAATGTCAGGCCCTATCACTTTTGGATGCTATCTTATAAAGCTTGTCCCTGGGTATGTGCTTGCCAATCATCACATCCTCTCTTTTTGACTATCTTTCCTCTACACATGGAGCATTTCAGTCAACTTCAACTTAAACATCACATACAAAGGAAAGATAAGCAGTAAGAAAATCCAAATGCGTAGGCAACACCACTGCATGTTAAAAAGAAAGAACTAGATTCACGTTGAACTTCATTTTCGTGGTGCATAACTCCCCTTTCCATAGGTCCTATTAACTTCAAAGGGAGCTCTGTGCATGTAAATGATTATATTTATTGGATGCGCCAACTCCTTCTTATCCTCCGGGCACAATTAGAAATATCATAGAAAAATGAATGTCAGAGACTAGGATCCATATTTGATATTCTATGGGAAATTTCCCATAGTTACAGATGTTAAAAATCCTGCCCAATGGTCCCGCTATGAATTTGTAGCATTTCCTCTTCTGTATCCTTGGAATATTTTTTCTCTGATTTTGAAATATTCTTATATTAAAGGAAAAATATTCTCTTTAGATCTAGTAAACTAGTGATAAAATCTAGGCTTTTATACAACCTGGTATAATAAAAATCTAGACTATATAACCTCCCTCTTTGAAGGAACTGTTAGTACTTTCCTGAGATTATCCCATTAATACTTATATAGCAACCCTGTTCCTACTTCAAGTTCACTAAGGGAACTGCGATTAGAAACAGTGTCTAGGAACTAAATTCCTGGATGCTCATTTTATTATTATATCAACTAAACCACACTGTAATTTCAGGATTCATTGAAAATTCAGGCCTTTATCAATATTCTTTCTAGGTAGCTAAATTTCTCCTGTTGAAATTTCCGCAATCATTGAAATTATGTGGTAGGTATACAAAGCCATGAACTTTTATACCAATGTGTTGTTTACTAACAGTAACAAACCACTTACTATCCCCACTCTGTGCTATTAGTATGTATAAAGGCCTTGCAAGTGTTAGACATGGCACCTCAGCAATAGTGAGTGTGGGTATGTGTGTGTGTGCATGTGTGGGCGTGGTACGTGTGCTTATGTATATTAATCCACCTATTAGGGCATGTTAACTCTTTAACTGCATGTTTTTTGAAGTGACAATCTGGGGAAAAAAGAAGAAAATCTCAAATTAAGTATTTAGAATTATTATGAGAGAGATGTTATAATTAAATGATAAAAACCTTTATAGATACATATCAATACGCAATGGGAGGTTTAAAAGGTACAAACATTTTTAATAATGTTGTGATGAGCAATGTTTTTTTTTTAAAAAAAATACTCATTCCAACTAGTATTATAGACAAATAAAACCAAACCAAAGTCATTTGGATCTATTTTGAATTATTCGTAGGAGGTAAATAAGT
Source organism: Callospermophilus lateralis (assembly GCF_048772815.1). Lineage (NCBI taxonomy): Eukaryota > Metazoa > Chordata > Mammalia > Rodentia > Sciuridae > Callospermophilus > Callospermophilus lateralis. The sequence continues at coordinate 41,316,183 of NC_135305.1, read as the reverse complement.
AAGGCAGGCTAATTTTAGTAAATATTTATAGAGCAAAACAAACCAAAGTATATATAACAATCAAATTTCTAGTGAAAATGTGTGTAAGTAGGTTTATTTTGAAAGGAAAAGTCCTACTCCCAGTGTCATAACCAATTAAATTCTCCAGGTAATGACCCCATTTGCATAGTGAGCGGAACCCACAAGTGGGAATTTTAATGGGTACACCACCTGAGTACAGTAATTGAGAGTGACACAACTTGAACTAGTTTTGTGCTTACCCCACTGAAAATTCTACTCATATTATTTTTAATGTCAAGCTACAAGTCAAATTTCAAGATGATGGATTTGTTCTTTTTTAAGCACTGAGTTTGAATAAAAGAAATGCTTTAATTCTGTTATGCATTGCATATCTTTGCTTTAACTAATCTGTAGTTCCGATTCTCACCATTTCTTCATTTTCTTCAGTGATTGGAATTTAATTTTATTCATTAATTTGTGAATAATTAGATAAAAAAATAATGTCCTCAGCAGCTAAATTGCTTTTGGATTGCAATTTAATGTACTTTTATCAGAATATGTATTATAGTTAAGCGGGCATAATAGTTTACTAAAATGTAATTGTGTAAATATGTCCAATTATTCTTTCTGATGATCTAACAAAGTCTAATATGTATTCTTTAGTATTTCACTCTTCCTTCACTCCAGCACCAATAAAACAGTTTCTGCAGAGCTGATCAGAGATACCTTGTCATCTGAAGGTGTTACTTTTAAAAGAAACTCTCCTTATCTCTCACGCACTATTCATGTTCTTAAAAGAAAGGTGCATTCTGATTAAGGGATCATACAATGTCCAAATTGAATTATATAATAAAGGCGATTTCAAAACTTTAAGAGTCAGACACACATGATGAACTGTGCTCTCTAGGTTTTGAGGTGACATTTCAAAACTTCTTTTGTTTCACTCTAAGATTGCTTGCGATACTAACTGTTTGTAGGTGTTTGACACCACTCTGCCACATCTGTAATTGGCATAGCATCCAGCAGACAGGCTCTGTACATCTTTACGCTGCAACCTACCAAGTTAAGAAATGTATTGGTTCAATATAAAACAGCAGGCTGTTTTTAGACATAGTTACTAGTGCACAAGCTTTAATATGGCTTGGCTTCATCCTATAATGAGATCTTTTGGTTCCCTGCTCAACAGGCTTTTATTCCTTTGCAAAAGGCTATGAACTATGTCAAGTGGATCAGCTGCTTTTGTACACCCTCTTTCTTGGCTTTGGAATGTAATTCCTTTGCTTCTACCCCTTTATGCATCAGACAGAACTTAAGAACCTTTTCAGTTTTTCAAGCTAGACTTGGAATTTGTTTGAATTTGCTTTGCACCACTTTCTTAATAATTACGTTTTCAACTAAACCTCACAAAAAGACCTGCCTGCAAGTGAGCACCTAATTGCAGAGCCATTCTTTGTCTTTAACACATATATCTGTACCCCATGTTGGCAATGTGTCAAAAGACAGTTTCCTAAAGTGATTTCTTCACAGTCACCTCACAACTAAATTAATGACTCTTTTTTAGCAAGTCCTAAGAGGGATGAGGTGAAGGATCTAAAGTATAAATAATGGACAAACAAACAATAGAACCAGAACTACTAGTCACCATTCAATGTGAAGGCAGGAAAGTACTTATATTGACATCTGGCTGCTTCAGAGCTATACTCATGGCCCTAGTGGAAAATGTCATGCTCTTTCCCAGCTGGATGGAGAATAGGGTGGTGCAGATTTCAGCGTGAATGGAGACTACTTTCCTGGTGGTGCTTAGCCATAGCTTTGCTTATAATACTTTTCACCTTCTGATTACCTATTGCCTTCCTTAAAATCTGATCACATTTTGAATTACAGTCTTTTAAAGTAAAGACAGCAGTCAGTGTTCTTTGGGAATTTTGCAATGGAAAAAAAATATACGGTGGATTTAGTTACCAATGACATTTTTTTTGCAAACTGCCCCCTCGCCTCCCCCCCCCCCCCCGCCAATCAGGGCTACATCACAAAGTTATGCCCTCTCCAGGACCCAATCCATCTTAAACAAAACTTCTAAATGTAATCTTAACTAAGGGAAAAGCAGTAGTTCACTGTTGGAGCTAAACAGTTTCTGGCTGGCAGGCGGTGGTGAGGGGAGTTTGCAAAGTTCTATCTTGGACTGAAATTTCCCGAGGGTTATGTGACTTCCTTCAGGGGCCTACTAGTGAACCAAGCAGAGAAAACATGTAAATTTATTGCTTATAGGGACACACAGAGAAGACTGATGAAAGACCTTCCTTGAAAAACCCAAGACTTGATGGAAAACACAAATAGTAATTGTGCAATAAACCCTATGAAAAGATGAACCAGTGTTTAAAACACAATGGTATGTTCTACTGCATTGGTGTAAATGGAAGAGAAAAATGGGCATTACAGTATTTGTTGAAATTTTATTTTGCCTCTCAGATTAGATGCATTATGCAGTAACTATATAGCCTACAAATCACAAGTGAATGGATGGACCGTAGAGGTTTTAAATAATTTGAACAATAATCTTATCGATTAATGAACTATTCATTAGGGAGATGGGTAAACCTAAGTATTTAACTTGCATTCAAGAAGGCAAAATACAGAGTCACTGGACTTTAATCACAGTTATGTTATGCAGTGACATTTAATGTTTATAACATCATAATCTAGGGCAGTGATAGTGTTTATATGGATGAAGAATAGAAAGTTATTACATAAGGTTGCCTTGGTTACTCCTTGAACTGCTCAGAAAACACTAACTTCTCAGGTAAGGAAGATGGATAAAGCTGATATGCTATAAGAACACAAAAATAAAATGTATTACTGTGCTAAATAAAAATCCTTCTCCTAAACGGTTATACTATCTTGTCTTAGTTAAATACTAACTCTAAATTATTTTTTAAAATTGTGCCACTAAAAAATCTTAAACGAAAATACTTTTGATGGTATATTTTTATGTGAAATTCATAAATCTTATATGCAATTCCATAAATCTATTGAGTATATTTAGTTTGCTAATCAATATCAGCATCTATTAAAAAATCCTTAATTTTATAGGTTGAGATATAATTCCCAAAGTAAACAAATGATATTAATCTACTAAAAAAGTACAAATTTTGTTTTTGATGTGAATTTTGAAAAGACCACTATTTTGATATTATATATCTAACTATGACTTGCAATATAAAATGTTCTCTATCTTCCATGGCTCATTTATGGGCACGAATCATGTGATTTACATAAGGAGATGAGGCAATCTTCTGAAAGGAATGTAACAAGATAAAGAGAAGCTTCAGGCTTAAATTATAATTGAATTCATTCAAATATAAACCAATTAATACATTAATTAGATATGAAAGTATTCTATAGAACAATAAAGAAGTCATTTTTTTAAATTTTAAAATATTATATTCAGGATAGTACAGGTCCAGTTTAAAAATGCTTAAGATTAAGATTTCACACTTAAAAAGAAACCAATCTATAACTGTAAAATACAGGACTTAGTCATGATAGTCATACAATTAAACAAAACATTTTACATACGGAAATTCTAAAATATCTTGAAACTATTTTCACATTTTCCTGCTATTCTTTTTTATGTTTTTTTTTAACTTTTAATTGTACAAGATAATTTATGGAATGACTGCCTGGCATAGAGAAGTGAGGAAAAGTTCTACACACATAGTTAGGGAAATAAAACTCTGGTATCCATTCATGTTCTCTGTTACAGAGAAACATTATTTGAAATTTGTTAATATTCCATCACAAATAGTAGCAGGACATAGTTAAGTAGCAGATTGAAACCACTTGTTTGAAAAATTTTGCTGCATAAAAATCAAATATTCAAACAATTCCAGATCATTAAGAGGCTTTATATATTTACAAACAGATGCTATTCTTACATCCTAATATATAAGCCTAATTTGGATATACGTAAATATTCCAATTCTGATTATATTTGATGTAACAAATGTAAGACACTCTTTAGAAGAGGAAGAAGAAGATAGCTATTTAAGAATTATATTTAAACCCCCCAAATGTAAAGGGTTTGTGTTTGCATGTGTGTGCAAATGGCACTAAAAGGAAGAGTTTTTGCTAATGCATTTTTAAGCCCTTTAATAATAATATAATTAGAAATTAGGTTTCATCTCAAAGGAAAACCATAGGTGACATTTCTGAGCTTCAGGTTAAAAAACTCTCTTATAAAAGTCCTAGGTTTGCTGAAAGCTTCCTAAAAATATGCTCTTGTGGTTACTATCAATGTGATGCTCAGTCAGAAGTACTGACGGTAACTGTTAATCCCAAAGTGCACTTTCCAAAACTTCCACAAGGAATTATATTGAATTAAACTCAACTACAAATTTTGGGCAGACCAAGCTCGTAAGAAAGCACATAGTATGAAAATTCACTCTCCCTCTCATCTGAGCTGCTCAGACTCCTCCTGGTCAATAATTGCACAATGGGTTTTTGTTTCTTTACACACAGAGATCCTTATAACCTTCCATAAATCCTGAAATTTGGTCACAGTAGTGTGTGTTCAGGTTCCTCTCACATTGGAAAGAATGGTTTGGCATCTAAAATGAACTGTGAACTATAAAACTGGTTAAGAAATAAATGGAAAGAGAACCCACCCACCCCCCTCCAACCAAAAGACATAAGGCTCTCAAAAGAAAACCTTTGAATAAATCAATGTCACATGTTGAGATTTTAGTATTAAAAAAATCTTCTAACTTAAATGAAATTAGTTCAAAGGTTTCTTTTTTGTAAAATATTGCTATTTTAATAAGGTATTGTTTTATCAGAATTTTATCATAACATTTAAATTATGGGTAAGAAAATGCATACTTTTAGTTCATTTAAATTTTATAGTTTAAAAAAAAGCTATATCCCTACAACTAAGAAGAAAGTGCTAACGGCATTTTTTTTTTTCTTTTAACTGATTAAGGACACACACAGTTCAGACTGTCCACCTAAAACTCTGTCCTCAATCAAAATAACTCATTCAAGTAGCAGAAGAATCACTCATCGACAGAGGCCTCCTCAAATTCCACATCATCTTTAAAGCCTTGCTCAATCTTTGGGTAGTTCTTTCCTGTTTATTCCTATGGTCTTTTGAAGTTTCTCTCTCACAATCCCCTCTTCAGTACACCTTATGGTATGGCTCATTTCTTACAGGTCTTTTTCCTTTGCTATACTGCACACTGCTGTGGACAAGAGTGGAATAACATCCACCCTGTGAGAACCAGAGGACAGCAGCCACAGCCAGCGCTGGACATCTAAGGAACAAGTGGGGCCGGGAAGCTGAGCATGTAAGTCACCACTAGGTCCCAGGTATTGTGCAGGTGTCTCTCCCAAAGTTTACTATAAAGTAAAGATACTTACTTTTAACCTCTAAAAGATAAACATTAAAAATAAGTGGTCCAGTTTAAATAGGCACTGTAAAAGCATTATCCCTAGAAAGGTTGGGAAAAAACAGAAAAATTGACAAAAACAAGGAGACATTTAATGTGTGTGTGTGTTTCTCAAACTTTCCCTGTTATTGAAACATTAAGAATTTTCAAAAACTAGTTAAAGTAGTTAAAATTTCACATATTAAACCGTGTGGATTTGGTGAGAGAAAAGGCCTTTCAGAGAATACTTAAAATATGGAGTTAACAGTGTAAGTACTGAGCTGTTTTATGAGAATCTTACCATGTGTTTTCCTTCCCCCTTCCAAAGAAAAGTTTAAAAAAGTTCTCCAGTTTTAACATAAACAAAAGATAAATATTTATGAAGGAAAACAAATTCCACAGCATTCCATACAGATTTCCAAACAGTCCGAGGATTCACAACAGGCATCCATGATGCCACAATCCATGTCGCAAGGGCAGTTACAGTCCTCCCCCATTTCATCGCCACAGCAGCAGCAGCAGGCTTCCGAGGTGCAGATGCCACACGAAGCTTGTCCCAGGACAATGTTGCAGAGGGTCAGGAATTCACAGAACAAGCATGCCAGGATACAGTGGACACAGCAATCTTCATTTCCAGTCATGAGGAGACCACATAGTGGAGAAAAAGAAGGAACACAAAATAGACATGTCATGAATAGACTGAATAAGAATCCATCAAAGTTATTGTTCCAAATGACATGTGGCCCTTGACATTTCTTGTGATCTGGAAGTTCATACAGGGGCTAAAACCTAAATTCCAGATGAGAGGCCTTTAGATGTAGATTCCAATTAGTAAAAAAAAAAAAAAAAAAAAACAAACAAACAAAAAAAAAATAACAGCAATAACAAAACCTTGGAGTTGTTATTATCCTGGCACATAGTGCAGTGGCCCCTTGGTCCTACCTACCACTTCTCTGTACTTCTTCCCCACTGTCCCCAGAACACTGGACTGAAACAATGCCAAGATACTAAGTAGAAGTTTCCTTCAACTGGTCCACGTACATGCTTCAAAATTAGAAAAGAAGCTGGACATAGTGGCACATGCCCATAATTCCAGAAATTTGGGAGGCTGAGGCAGGAGGTTTGCAAGTTTGAGACCAGCCTCAGAAACTTAGTAAGGCCCTAAGCAACTTAGCGAGACCCTGTCCCAAAATTTAAAACAAAGGAGGGGGGATCTGGGAATGTGGCTCAGTAGGTGGTAAAGCACCCCTGAATTAAATCCCTAGTACCAAAAAAAAAAAAAGGAAAAAAATAAATATTGGTTGTGTTATTAAATAATAATTTAATCATTAAATCAGAATCCATTAGCCTGGATTAACATGTTTTACTTTCCAACAGACTCAAAACACAACTTCAGATTTTTTTTTTTTTTAATTACAAATGAATTTGAAAAAAAACATTGAGAGTCTCTAGTTGGGTCCAATCATTGTTACTGAAATAGTTCTGCCTATTTCTAACAAAGGGATGCATAAGTGTGAATAATGACATAGTAACTTTTGTTTCCCACCTCACTGGGTGGCAAAATACTTTACGAATCTAGTATTTCCTGATGCCTCTCTGAACAACAATGTTTACCAAATTTCATAAACTGATGAAAGTGAGAAATCAAACAAAACTTAATCTAATAAGTTTACCATAGTACATTCTAAAATTTCTTTCTTTAATGTTTTGGAGCAATTGGGAGGAGTAAGTGAAGGAAATTTCTATTTCTGGAGGCCTTTTAACACAGATAATAAAATCAGTTAAGAACAATGATTAAGATATTTGTCCAATATCAGAAACATTTGTGAATTTTTTTCCAGGATTATTTCCAGTGTATTTTGTGGATATTTTGATATTTGCTTTTATATTTTGGACAATGTGACTCTAAATATGGGGACCCCATGTCCTACAACAGCAACAAAATACAACCACCCTACCTTCGTCACAGTCTCACAAACCCTTTGTGTTTCTTAAACTGGCATTAAAATTGTGTGGCTTTGATGGAGTTTCAGAAAATTGTGTGAAAACCAAAGAATAAAGGAAAGAAACAAAGTCAACAACAAACCACCTTGTTGCTTTAATAGCTCTGCCATAATTAGGAAGCATGCTGCTCTCTCTGTAATGTCCCCAACTTCTGCATGGAGATGGTGGAATCCCTTCAGCATCACTGCTATATGTGTTTTAGGTAAGGAAAGCCATTATTAAAGCACCTGTGGCAGTTTCCACCTCCACAGGCCTGCTTCTAGCCATCCATCATAGGTACCCCACTCCTTGAACATCCTCAGTTTCTGTGCAGCCTCTGCCTCTGTTGGGAATTCAGAGGGTGGAAGGAAAAAAAAAAAGGAAAAGTAGTTCTACTCTATGTTAAATGGCAAAAAGGGGAGTGTCAAGAGACAACTCTGAAGGGAAACTCCAGAGGTGCTTGCGAAATTAAATGCTAAAAGAAAACACTGATCTTTCCTTTCATTCTTCTTGGTGCCCCGCCCACTCTCCTATATGATGGTCCATGCAGTTACAAAGATTGCAGAGTCTTGAGAGTTTCTGGGTCTCTCCATCTTTCCCCAGTGCTGGTTTCTGTCAGTATCCATTCATTTCAGAAGAACCCTGAAATCCACTAACATGATGCTAAAGTTCATTGATTTGCAAAGTTCTAGGTTTCTAGAAAATGTTGGTGGTTTCCCTCTGACTATATTCTTTCTATAAATATTTCATGTCAATATCTGTTTGCTCTTTCTCTGTTCAGTTGAGCTTTTCCAGGATTATATTTTTCATCATGGTTTGTAAAATATTTGAAATGTTATAAAGAACTGCTTTGTAATTATTAAGAAAATAGTGTTTAGCAGCATGCCAGTTCTATTCAATGTGTCTTCACACAAATACTCCTATGAACTGATTCCAACAATATTTCCTTGAGACATTAACTTTCTATTTCACTGTAGTATGCTTAAATTACAAGACTGAGAGAGGGAATCTATAAACATTCACCTGACATTGAAAAACCTTCAACTGCGTATTCCTAAAACACTAGTAATAGTTACTGAGCATGTAGAGTCCATATAGTAATCATAAAACACACCATACAGAGAACTATATGTAAAGGATCTATCCATTTAAAGGGGAAAGAATGTCCCACTCGACCTTAGAAATAAAGGGTTATAATATACATTTCTACACAATCTATCAAAATAGATAAAGGGTTATAATATACATTTCTATACAATGTATTAAAATAGAAATCAAACTGTATAAATTCCTTGAAGTAGCAAATTTTGTTCACTGTCATGTGGTTGGGATTGACCCATGCTGATTCATGTAGCTGTGGATCATTCATTTTCTAGGTGTACAGAACCTTATTGAATTAATATTCATCAATTGATTTGTCTGTTTTATTATTATAAATATTGTGACTGTTTTCCATGTTCTTGCTGTTTCAAACATTGCTTTTTAAAACAAATTATGCAAGTATCCTAGAATACATTTGCTAAATAACTAGCAGAATTATTGGTTCACAGTATTGCATGTTTAATCTTATTGGGTAATACCAAATTTGTTCCCAAAGTGATTGCTCCAGAATTTACTCCCACCAAGTCTCAGATTGCTTATTACTCCACAGTCCTTGAAACCATCACACTTTAATATATGCCAATTTGTTGAGTATGAAATGGCATCTCATGGTAGTTTCACATTGCATTTCTTTGTTTATTAATGCATTGACTATGCAACATCTTTCCATGTCTGTTTCTGGCCACTCAAGTTTCCTGTTCTTTGAAATGAGTGTTATTTTATTTTGAGACAAGATCTTGCTAAGTTACTGAGTGCCCTGCTAAGTTGTTGAGACTGGCTTTGAACTTGACTACCTCCTGCCTCAGTCTCCAGTGTCCCCTTGGAGTACAGGCATTGCCACCACACCAAGCAGTGTTATCTCTTTTTTATCAATGCAGAGACTGACCTACAGAAAAGATGGGAGATTTTATAAAGGTAACACAGGCAGTAAGTAGCAGAGCCAGGATCAGCAGCCAGGCATTTCATCCTGGGTTGGTGGTCATTTCAAACCTTGGGTAATATTCTTGGAGAAAGATCAGTTATGAATCCCAAACTTCCTACTGATTTTTTTCTTTATCATCTACATGTTTTTAGCCTTAATTCATGTTCCTTTTTCTTTCTAAAGATTGTTGTGAATTTTACCTTTAATAAAGAATTGGTAGTATATGTTAACCTTCAACAAGTCGAAGCAAAGTCATTGCTGAGCTGGAGAACTGATAAGCTGCCAGTCACATTCTTGAAATAGATAGAAGAGGTTAGGCAGCCTAGAGAGAGAGGATGTCTCAACTAAAAGAAACAAATATGGAACTCCAAAACATAGAAATCAAGACCTGTGATTATATGAAAAAAGAGCAATTGCAGGCATTACATAGGAACTCTAGCAGTGAAACATATGATAGGCGAGACCTTGAAAGATTAAGCTCTTTATGTAAATATTAAAATTTACAAAAATCAGATATCATCTGAAAACATAGATCTTTAGTGATTTGCTAGAAAAACACTTTGGGCTACTTGGAAAAGCCAAATCTATTAACAAGCATTTCAAGAAGCCACAAACCAAAATGCATTTTAAAGATTGTAGAGATAATAGACAAGATGTATTGTCACACATTCATTTTTCTCTATAAGTAGAGAATTAAGAAACAAAAAAATGAATTCCTAAATTCTATCCAATCAATTATACTATATATACAGTCTTGATTTTTATTATTTGTTAAGAAAGTTTTGTTATTGTTGTTGTTGTTGTTTTCTTTTTTCTTTTCAAAGTTGAGTTCCATAAATGTGCTTAGATTGTGACTCAGGGTAATGATCAGGCTAAAATAACTAAGAAAGAGCTGTTACAGTTTCTACCCTCACTACAGCCAAGAGGCATCAGGGATCATAAAAAGCATTAAAATGGTGGTTTTATTTGAAGCAAAGAGAAATTATAAAAATGATCATACTCAGGAATATTTGAGTAGAGAAACAAACTTTTAAAAGATGGGTCCACTGTATCCATTGTGGTTCACTGTAAGAAACAATTCTTTTTCCCTCTGTTCTAGAGGCTTTCAGTTTTTATGATTTTCTTCGGTCATGACTTGCTATTTTTGCCAAAAGTGTTTAACCTTTGAGAAGCCAACTGGGTTCTGGGAAGGATGCCTACCCTAAACTGGGCCAAGCAAGAATTGCACAATTCAGCCTACTAAGAGGAGAACTCAGCACAAGACTGACAGCTACTGTAAATTTAGGAAAAATAAAGGAACACACCAGCAACTAAGCAGCTAGAAAGAAAACGTAAAAGGAAATCTTTAGCACAACATTTGACTTATAAAGCAAACAAAACAAAACAAAACAAAAAAGGGAACTGTTATGAATATGGCAGACACAACCCCAAACAGAACCTTAGAGCCCCATGAAAAGGTGTCACTGTTAAGCCTACGCAGCTGGCATATCTGCAGAGCTGATCGCTCTCAATGCCACTCAGGTGACAACCGAAACTGACTTACACAGCATCTTAGATGACTGCTGAGAAAAGCTGTGACTGATCTAAGGAGCTCTGTTCTCTTTAAAATGAGACTGAAGGCACGTTCTTATAAGAGTAGTTTAAAATGAAATTGTCCAAAATTTATTTACCACTCAGTATGGAGCCAAAAATATAGCAGGAAATTTTGCAAAAGCGAAAAGAGTCCTGATTAAGAGCCATCAAGAAATTACTCCCATATATGATTTTGGTCAAATTATATTGTTATATTGTGTGCATATGTAACAACAAATCCCATCATTAGGTACAATGCACCAATAAAAAATGTGCAAAGAGAAGAAAAAAAGAAACTATTCATACAATAAACTCAGCTCTGATGTAAACAAGTCTTTTTAATTTCTTTAGTTTCTTTCTTTTAAGATGTGGTATGACAGGTGCTCTGAGTTTCTTGGAACAAAGATACCAAACAGTTGAAGTGGAATACAGGAAAGGACAGGGCAGTGAATTCTGAGAACAACCCACAACCCATTTTCAAGCGAATGCAGATTTGTGTGTTTCTTATCTTGACTAATCTCTAATAAACTTTCCTATGACGTAAAATGCTTGAAAATACTTTCTAAATCTAGTTGCCATTACCAAAGCCATATACTGAGAAATAGAGGCTCCTTATCATTCAACAGACCAAAAATATGCCAAGAAACCAATATGGATTAGAACTTGAGAAGAGCTACATGTGATGAGTGATCAAGAAAAGTGGTTTGAGATCAGGCCTGACTCTGTATCTTTACCATCAGGGGTACAGAGCAACCAGGGTTGTTCCTCACTCTTCAGCTGTTCAGAGGCACATCTGCCCAGGGGTGGTAAGACACCACCAATTGTGCAGGGGCACACCTGGGTGGGGGCATTCCTGTTCCCTGATACTGCTTTACTGTTACTGTTGTTTCTCAATACAGGATCAAAAGGCAGGCTGCAAGTGTCACAATCACAGCCAAGATGGCTGAGTGTCTAGTCTCTGTGAAAAACCAGCTGTGAGGGAGGAGACGCAGACATCTCTAGGGAGTCTTGCTCCTCAAGTGTGTGGGGGCGGGAAATACTTACTAATGCTTCACAGTAGCTTAGTCTCAAGTAGCTCCATGTCTCCAAGACAGGGGACACGCACCATTTTTGGCCCATGGCCCTGGACTGACCTCTTGCCTGAATAAACTAGCCTGAAGTGTGCCTCCTACACAACTGTCCCCAGAGGCCATGAGCCATTTTCCTAGTGGGGAGGAAACTAAGGTAGGTCAGGAGGTAAAAAGAAAGCTAGGGAAGAGCTATACTTTCCACTGCAGCACAAAGAAGAGCATACTTTGGCATGCTGAACAATAATCTTTACGACTATCTTTCCTCTCAACGAATTCAAAAGAACCTTGGAAAAAAAAACAGTCCCATCCTGCCGCACCCTGTGAAGGGATTTCTCAATAACTTTCCTACTACAAGTCCAAATCCTGAATCCATCCCCATCCTATGGGAGACGCGTTTGCACTTTAAATTACAGCAAATGAACAGCCCAGATTTTTTGTTTCTTTTTCCCATTTGTCCTGTTACCTGATCTGTGGTTGACACATTTAGTATTCCAAGGTCTCAGAGAGATTTGGTCCAGTATTTGGTTGTGATTTAACTGTAGCATGGGTTCAAGAAGTCTTGTCTAAAGAAGTGCATTTTACAAAGTCTAGGATGATAACACATATATCAGAAGAGGTTTCATTTCCCTGAAATCTTAAGGCAGAAACCCAAAGAGGAGAAACAGTTTTGTTGGTTTGTTTGTAGCAGGGATTGAACCCAGTGGCACGCAACCACTGGGGCACATTCTTAGCCTTTTTAAATTGAGAGACAGGGGCTAACTATGTTGTTTAGGGCCTCGCTAATTTGCTGAAGTTGGCTTGAACTTGCAATCCTCCTGTCTCAGCCTCCTGCGCCACCATGCCTACCAACAATGTAGTTATTAAAGGTGCTCATTTAAAATGTTTTCTGGATAAAGTACATGGGCAAAGAGGAGCAAAAGAAAAGATAAATAATATTGATGATGTAAATAATGCTTGCATTTGTTTACTGAATTTTGCAACCTCGTAATATCACAAATTTGACAGCCAAGGAGAACATTATTGCTCTCATAGGGTTATAATAAAAAATAAAAACAGATAATGCAAAACAAGTGCTGAATAAAGGATTTATCAGGTAAGTTCTTACTAAAGATTATTACTGTGATGGCAATGATGAGCATGGCAAAGTACTATTCTGGGAAGAATGTACCTCTCCTCCTACCTGGGTCCGTTCACCTGATGACCACAGCAACACAGGGTCATTCTACTGTAACTGCTGGTTTATAAAAGACTCCATTTATAGCTTGAACACAAGACAAGAAAAAGAAGCAAGAAGCAACTGTAAAAGACAGAATTAGCAGAAGAGTGAAGCAGAAATCTGCCAGGAAAAATTTAGTAATCTTGTGTTTGGCCTCAGCAGAAGACTTAAAAATACCAATCTATTTTTCCATATTTCAATTATTATCCATTTATTTTCTTCAGAAGCTAGAAAGCAAAAACAGAATAAGACCATACTATACTTGAACCTATTCAGTGCTATTTTAAGTTGGCCCGTTGAAATATCTCTAGTGCAAGTATAATTAGGAACAAGGTTGAATATAAATTTTGGATAATAAAATTTACTTTAGATCTTAAAAGCTTTTTCCTAGAAAGAGTCAGTGTCCAACATTCTCCTCAAGTTGGTAACAATATCCTTCATGACTAGGGCAAAATATTTGAAAGTAAGATCCTTCACTTTTAATGAAAATGTGTATTTGAAAAAAAAAAAATGAGTAAAAAAAAAATCTTCACCAAGTGCTTGATATTTTTCCTAATTTTATTTTCCCAGCTGTTTATTTCACCTTTTATTTGTCCTTGGTTTAAACATTGTGCAAATTATATTATGAAAATAAATTCTTCATTTTTAAAACCCTAACACATCCACTGAGTGATTCTGTAAGACTTTACAATGAAGAGGAGAAGAGGGGCAGGCCACACCCTGGCCTCCTATGATGCTTCTAGTCACTGATATCAGCTTATTACAGAGACCTAGGAGGTTGGCAGGGTCATCTGTGACCCAAAGTCTTCATGGCAGAGGGAGTAAACAAACACACCAAGAGGGGGCTGACAGCCCTTTGGGTGACAGTTTCATAGGAATGGGATCCTGTGCAGCAATTCTCCAGGCACTTGACCAATCTGGCTCAGCAAGAGTCCAAAGGCACCTTTGAAATCCAAAGAGCTGAAAGGTCCCCAGCATGACTGTTCCTGCAGTCCCCAAAGGAGGCAGGGGCAGCATCATGGCAGGAGGTCCACCACAGGAGGAGCCTCACCTAAAGACAGATCAGGATGTACTCCCTAGCCCTGACAGAAGAGACAGGCCCCAACCAAAGAAGCACAGCAGTCTCCCCCACTCACCCGGCAAGATGAAGAGGAACAAGCAGAGTAAAATGTTACAGCGAAATGAGACACCAAAGCACCTTTCAAAGCAGAGCGCAGGAGGCAAATCCTATTATTTATGGAATTAATTTGTGAATCAAAGATGGCATTGTTACACTTTCCACTCCTCTCCCCCGCCCCATCCATGCTACATTTGATTTTTTAAGGCACTATCACAAGCCTTAAATGAATGGGATGGCATGACATTGAAATTTTAAGGTATAAATATTTCCACCTTAATTTAGTGTACAATCAAAACAAAACAAAAAAAATGTGTAAGCATGCTTGCAAGTAATCTAAAAATGACCAAAGCAGATAAACCTGGTTTTCTCATACAGTAAAATTTTGCAAGCCTGCGTATTACTTTAAATTGTAGAAATGATAAAAATTAAAACCCTCTTACTGAGCTGCTTCCCATCTTCTGCCCTCTTCCAGGCTACACCCAGATGAGCGTCTCCTGAGTCACATGTAATAACATGTAATGACCTACCAGGACCATGTAGGCAGGCAAATGCCAAAGTACAAAAGAAATACTACAAGTGCCCACAGTTCTTATCTCTGTCTGTGTTGGGTTTAAATGCAGTTATTTGGCATCAGGAAAAATAGCACATTTAGGGGCACAAAAACAAAGGTGTTTCAATTAATGATCATCTTTCCATCTCATCAGTGGCACTGACAGCCAGTTGTTACCCTAGTTATGAGGACTGTAATACTGGGAAATTAAAACCCATTTTCTAGTCTTGGCTCTGTCACATTAATTGGCTGAGTAATCTTGAACAAGTCATTTCATTGAGTATTGGTTTGCGTACAATGGAGGGGAAAATGGTCTCTATGTTCTTTTCAAGTACCAAAATTCCAGAAAGATATAATCTACTATTATTTATAGCCAGTAGATTTTTAAGTCTAGCTCACAGTCTTGGCCTTGAGGAAAGTCATTATTGAGCTCAATGCACTATTCAAAGCACACGGAAAGTTAATTAATACTGAATGCAACTTGGCTGTAAACTGGCTAAGCCCCAGGAGCAGATGGTCATACTGTGCAGGAACTATCAGGCCACAGCCCCAGAGAGCCTTGCTGCAGATACTGAATGTGGGCCCAGAAAGCAGGCTCTGTGTAAGTAATGGGCAATGGTCATAGTATGAATGGTGCACTCGGGTCCCTAGGAGAGGTTAGAATCACACATATTAGTCACAGAAGACTTTTTGAAAATGGTGAGGTAATAGGAAATGAGGAAACAAAGTGAATGAAGAAGTACAATGTTCATTCTTGAGCAGCAAAGAAATCAAGAGACAAGGCCTTGGTGGTTAAATGTTTATTCAAGAAAACTTTAGTAAGCATTTGCCTACATGACAGACTTGGCCTTAGCTGCACAGATGAAAATCAAAGAACACAATATGCTACTAAATAAAATCATAGTTACAATGTAGTGTGGTAACTGCTGGGACTCTGATAAACCCAAGGTGCTAGTAGAATAGGAATGACCAGAGCTGAGCTGATACCTCCCAGGCATCATCTCTTCTTCATAGAGAACCTCATAAGATGCATTTTGATCATTTTCTAGACTAGGAAACTGAGGTTCAAAAAGTTTGTGTAACTGGCTCAAGGTTCAAGATACTAAAAGGAAGTTCCAGGATTTAAATACAGGTCTATAGGATTCCAAAGGCTGTTTCTCACCACCAAGATAAATTATCTCCGTGTTTTATTTCATTCATTGCCAACCGTTTACATAGTGCTTGCTATTTTTACAGGCACGATACAAGTGGCTATAAGTATTTGGTCATTCAACTCTCATAACAGTTTTATGAGATAGATGCTATTATTAACCTCATTTTACAGATAAGGAAACGGAGGCACAAATGAATGGAATAGTCCATGTTCAATTCAGACTTATAAAATGGAGCTCCAAGGGGTGGAAGTAGAAAGTACAGAGCAGAGGGAGGAAGTCAGGGTAATCCCTGAGCTGTCTTGAAGAATTTTCAGCACATGTTAGGTGAGACAAATTAAGGAGAGAAAGAGAGAGAGAGAGAGAGAGAGAGAGAGAGAGAGGGGGGGGGGGGAGAGGGAGAGAGAGGCTGTTCTAGCTACTAGAAAGGCACAGAAAGAAGAATATGACCGTTTGAGAGATGCATGTGGCTCAATATTGTTGGAACTGTAGAAAACAAAACACCTCCAATTTTTCCATATTAGAAATGAGAAGACAATCTTATAGGGTCAGTGGGGTCAGGCAGGTGATTTTAAGGAACTGTAAGGATAGAGTTAACCTGAGTTGACAAGACACAGTTGAAGCACGGAAGGGATGAGAAGAGTCAAGTGTAACTCCTGGCTTCTGGAACCATTAGCTAGGAAAAAAAATCTAGGCAGAAAAAAAAAAAAGTTTGGTTTAAAATTGTGTCAAGATCATTGTATTGTCTTGAGCAATTAATAAAAAAAAAAAGTAAAAAAAAATTGTACCATATATATTGATGTTGACTGTGAGGTATGCTAAGTCTGAAGATACTCAAATGGAGATGTTTAAGAAGTGGCTGGGGACTGTCCTGAAGTGTGAGAGGTAGGCCGGTCAGTCTGAGATGGGAAGTGAGAGCAGGTTGGTGCATTCACAGTGAATAATGTCATTATTCAGTTATCCAGGGACCAGGTGAAGGATAAAGGAGATGAAAGGGAACAACAGCATATGAAGAAAAGACAGCAGAAGAGCTGGCAAAGGAGGAAAAACTGGAAAAGGGGATTCCACGGAAGTCAAATAAATAAACTGTTTGCCTAGAGAAATTTCAGTGATGTAGCAGAAATAGAAGGGAAGAGCTGGGAGACAAAAAGTACTCAGAAGGCAAGGAGGCAGAGACCACCCATGCAGACGTCCTTTCAAGAACTCTGTCTGTCAAGGGAAGGGAGAAACCTGAGGAAAACTTCAAAGAGG
The DNA here is from genome assembly GCF_048772815.1 of Callospermophilus lateralis. Lineage (NCBI taxonomy): Eukaryota > Metazoa > Chordata > Mammalia > Rodentia > Sciuridae > Callospermophilus > Callospermophilus lateralis. Next base: position 41,298,824 of record NC_135305.1, on the reverse strand, counting down.
TGCAGAATCCAGACAGGGACACACACACACTTCTGCAAGCTCAACATGCACAGGTTTTTAGATAGTAAAATGTGCATGTGTTTACCATTCCCTGGAAGACAGTCTGAACATGATGGAAAGGGCTCTCAATGGAGTAAGGGGATGGGGGCTCTCCATATTTGAAATGGAGGTAAAATCAGGCCAGGGTCTAGGTTGACTTCTAGGTGGTGGGGCCCAGGGTCAAAGACCCTGAGGAAAAGCTAAGGGTCTTTTCTGCCCTTGGAGAACAAGGTAGGCTGTAGAGAGTTTTTTCAATAGGAAAACAAAATGAGATAATGATTGTGAAAAATGGGAGCAAGCAGGCATGTCTGATCATCTTTTGAGTTCACTGCTGGACTCTGGAACCTAGAAGAGTTTCCACCTCAGAGCAACAACATGTTGGGTGACACAGGGGCACAGTGAAGCTCTGCTGAGGAATTCAGAGACTCCCTTTGAGACCCAAGAACACACAGGTATGCTGACAGCAATTTTTATGTTTGTCAAGTAGTGTCTATCACTTTCTGATAGAGACATAGATTGAAGAACAATTTAAATTTCTGGTTCTGAAAGCAGGTGTACTAGAATGCAAGGGTCACAAGCAAGTCAGGAATTTCACCAAGAGATCCAAATCTGGAAAAGAAAAAAGTATCTATGGGAGGCCAGTTTTAGATAGACAGAGTTAGATATAGATATAGATATCTTTGTTTTCATGCTCAATTGGAGCTCAAGAGCCACTAGGCTCATACTTGTATTTTTTAAAAGCAACATAAAAAAAAGTTAAAGGCACATGATTAAAAAGATAAAACCTAAAAAAAAAAAAAAAAAAAAATCCAGTTATACCACTCCTAGGTGAGTGTAGCACAGTATACATACCTGACCATGTTTACAGCAGCACAATTCACAATAGCCTAGTTGTAGAATCAGCCTAGATGCCCATCAAAAAAATGAATGGATAAAGAAAACGTGGTATATATACACAATGGAATTTTATTCAGTTGTAAAGAAGAATAATTTATGTAATTTGCAGGAAAATGCGTAGAACTGTGAAGGATCATGTTATGTGAAATAAACCAGACACAGAAAGTCACTTCCTTCTTATTTATGGAAGCTAGAGGGAAAGGGGAAGGGTAAAAGAGGGTGTCATGAAAGTAGAAGGGAAGCCATTATGATAGAAGAAGAGTTGTAGGGAGAGGGAGAAGGGGAGGGTAAAGGCAGGTATTGGGAGTAATATTGGCCAAATTATACTACATGTGTATGTTACCATGCCACAATGAAATCCACTATTCTGTATAATTAATATGTACAAATAAATACATATGAAAAAAATAAGATCAGGTTTCTCCATAGACTAGCACACAGGCCAGGATATATGCCAAAACCTTAATAAATATCTGTTGACTTGATGAGATTCATTTGTATGGCCTGAGGTAAAGAGATGGCTTCCACCTTTACTTTGACGTTTCCTGTCACTCCATAAAACACATTTTCTAGGAGATATCTACCATAGTTATTGAAATGTTCTTTCTAAAATAACTACTCTTCTGTCATTCCAAAATGCAATTTCTGCATCCTTCACTGAGCATAATTATTAGGAAAAAAATAAACTTCAACTTCTAGTGTCAACTTTAAATTATGTTATGCTATGGGGATATTATTCCCCAAGAGGTCCAGTTCCTCCCATTTGATTTCCCAAGAGAAGTCACAGTAGAACTTTAGGCAGATTTAATATGTCTTTGGAAAACTAGCATATTAATCCATTTTGCTCTTTTCTTTCAATTATCTTCACATTCCCCCTAAACTCTGGATTTCTCAATCTTCTAAAGCACAACTACTATTTACGTGTATGAATATTTTTCTTCCTTCAAAATGGGGAGGAGGATTAATTTCCCTGAGCAAACTGTTTTATAATTATTCTATTTTATTCTTTTAATTGCCTCCTACATCCACTTGAGAGGATGCCTACCACCTTCCATTTTCCCTTCGGTCAAGTTTACAACAAGAAGGGAAGCCAGTACAAATTACCAGAGCCCTGTAGTTGGAAGGGAGCCCCAGGCCACACTATGTTGCATATCAATTCAAATCCCATCAGAAGATCTGCCCAAGAGCCCTGGGAAAAAAAATGTATCAGCAGGTTGTTGATTTGAAGAGTTTGCTCTGTTTTCTCGCGCTTATTTATGGAGAGTTATATAAAGATAACCCAAATTGTGTCATACAAAAACCACCAAGTCATTTTTTCCATTCTTCTGTATATCCTAGCATGGTAAACGTACAGCATTAAAATATAAATACAAAATTGAAAATTACTTAGGAATCTTCTAGTTAGTGTAGTCTTTTAAAAGTGCAAATTCAGATATTTCCTTATTATCATTTCAATGTAGAGTGAACAAAAAAGGGCTATCCAACAAATAATCTGTGTTCTCTGCATTGTTAAAACTACACAGAAATGTAAATTTTTTCAAATAAGTATGTTATAAAAGGAATTATTTTCACTATAAAAGATGTTTAGGATGCAAAGGGACAAAAGCAGGTACTTTTGGACTTTTTGGTGTGCTGTTGACACAAATGTTCTTAAATTTGTAAAATAAAATACACAGGATACTTAAGGTAACCAATTATGTCAAAAATAGTTTTAAGAGTTCAGATTCAGGGCTGAGGTTGTGGCTCAGTGGTTGAGTGCTTGCCTTGCATGTGTGAGGCACTGGGTTTGATCCTCAGCACCACAAAAAATAAAATAAAATAAAGATATTGTGTCCATCTACAACCAAAATAAAATATTAAAAAAAAAGAGTTCAGATTCAATAAATACATGATTCTTTTTAAATACTCTAATAGCAAGAGCTAATAGTAATCTGATAACTAATACAAACTTAATGATTAACACAAACAATATTTCATAGTTTTTCTATAACTGTAATATGATATGCAAATATTAGAGACAAAGTCACAGGTACTACTAATGTTACAATGGTTTACTCCCTGCAGGTATAATAGATGGAAGTACTAAATTTCATTTAAGGTTTAATTGTTGGTGAAATTAAGTAGGTTCCCCCCGACACACACCCATAGATGTCTACTACCACCACCACCACCCTTGAGCTAGAAGGTCATAGTGAACCTTTCAAATCGCTTCCTACCATGCTTGACTTAAATCTTATATATAGAATACAAACATACACACACACACACACACACACACACACACACCTCAATTCACCTTGCTACTGTGAGTTCCCCTTTATCCTATTTCACACTGTACCAGTTGAGGATTATATAGCTTAATTATAAGAGGTTCTCAAAACTATAATGGTTTAACACTATAAGTATTTTAAAAAGTGAAAACATTTAAAAGAGAGCCTCGTATTTCTAGTATTTCAAGATTTCTGTTACTTCGATTAGCTTTGGGAGTCACGTAGGATCATTTGGGAATGTAATTAAAAAAAAAAAACCCTAGAAATAGCTAAGTAACCATGTATTTTTGAAAGGAAAGAAATCAATTCAAAAGGCCTAAGAATCTAATTCAATAGAGAAAAAATATTATTGTTGAAAAGCCTTGAATCTTAGATAGGGATTTTGAGAACTATTCTTTCAGGCTTTGTACCCATACTCAGAAATATACAAGCTAAGAATGAAACTATCTGAAACAAGTATTCGTACATTATAATGGAAAATGTCATGAATCACTGCCTTTTGGATTCCTACAAATTGTAATAAATAACTAAATAAAATCATGAAAAAATTCAATTGAAACAGGTAAAGAGAAAGAGGAGAGCAAAAGTAAGAAAAAGAAAACAAAAAGAAAGGAAGGTGAGATGACAAAGAGAAATGGGTAAATACAGACAGAGATACAGAAGGTACATTCTGAACTAACAACCCAAACTGTGGCATGGCAGACCAGGCTTCCATAGATAGATGCTCCTCTTACCATAAACCAAAACATTCTGCACACAATGACATGTTTACTTCTCTTCCTTCAAAATCATCTTTTTAAAAAATTCCATGTTCAAACTTAATTATTGTCCAATATTAAATTCTTAATATTTTAACATTTTATTGTCTATTTAGCCAAGAAAGTACCAGGTCTTTTATATATAGAGAGAGAGGTATGGGGGGTGGGGGTGGAGCTGCACAGAAAAAAGGAATTTAAAGAATGTAATATTAAAACTCTGATGGGAAAAATAGGAAACTTATGAAGATGCAAAAGACAATAATAATTTTAAAATACAGAATATAATAAATATAATATCATAAAGAGAATTTTCAGTTTAAAAAAAGGAACATTAAAAAGTTCACAATTACAATCTTTTTTTTTTCCTATAGAGTACCAATAGGCAGACCACATGGTCTTCAGACATGAATGAAGGTATGAGTTACACATCAGTCTATTTCTTTACTTCAACAGATGATTTAAATATACTTAACCCTTCTACCCTCAAAAATGCAACTCGTTTTTAAAAGGTAAAATGCATTAGCTATAGTGACAAAATTTTAGCTAAAAAAAAAAAATTAAAAATAAAATATATATATATATATATATATATATATATATACACACACAAAATTGTTTTGATCCTGAGCATTTGAGAGAGTTTTAATATAGATGGTTACCTCAAATATGTAAAGGCAAAATTTGTATTCAATGAGCAATATGCTGGCACTGTTTTTCTCTAGGTATATTCTTTATAAGCTATAAGACACTTATGAGTCATCAGCCAGTTTTTGTTGGAAAATTCAAAACATCCTACACATCTGTATCTTTTCCTTTGAATTGTGTCTAGTGCCATTGTTGTAATCAAGAAATACCTTTCTGAAATACTTCTACAATGAATGGAAACTTTTAGCATGTTCAACATCATTCCCAATGGTATAATATTTGCTTGGGGAGAAGGTCTCTAAAATTTAAATCTACTATGCCAAAGCCTGCCAGTCATTTGAAAGATTTTCTTTTCAATTAAATAAATAGGAAGTGCCTCATCTGTGCTGAACTAAAGTAGGAGATAATGTTCTCAAAACATGACCCTTTTCTTGTAGTAACATAAACTGAGAGGGATAACGCCCCCACTGCTTTCTCTCTCTCACACACACAGGCACACGCACGGTGCTTTGTAACAAACACCCTCCCCTCTTACCTACTCAATGTCATCACTCTGCATACTCAACATCTCCCCTTTACTAGTTCATTACCAACAACACTCAATCAGTAAATCCAATTTCTAAATTTAAATCCCATTCCTCTTTACTTCCTAGCCCCTCTATTATTCCCCTTCAAGAACACATTGAATGGAGTAACCTAGACTTACCATCTTCAATTGAATCAGATTCTGTCCCCATCATAGAGCAAAAATATGAAAGTCACCAGTGACCTCCACATGTTGACTTCAGTAACCACTTCTCGTTCATCTCCTTGAACTTCTCACTTGTACTTGACCCATGATCTCTCTCTCCACTTTAAAACTTTCTATGTTTGGTTTCCAAGCTCCTTTTTGATCACTACCTGTTTTCATGACTCCTCTCCTTTTGCTGACTTCCACATAATTAAGTGTCACAAGGCTCAGTTCTTGGAATCCTTCTATATTTTATTGAGTTCCTTGGCAATAGTTCTTAATTGTGTACTCATAATAGAATTATATGGGGAATTGTCTAAAGGTGTGATTCCTTGGAGAGTCTCCATTCCAAGACAATCAAAATCATAATCTCTGAAGACCAAGAGCACAATTTTACTTTACTCTCTACTCCCTTTTGCCTAAAACAATTATCCCCAGCACCCAGAAGCCAGGGGTGAAAACCCTAGCCCCAAGTGATCCCAGCCCCTATACATTATGTACCCTGATTATTTACAAGGCAGGTCAGACTGCGAACTGTGAACTCCAGCCTCCCTAGCCCCCTATCCCACATCACCATCTGTATAGATAAAGGCAGCTCAAATCCAACCTGTTCAAAACCAAACCTGATCTTCCCCCTAGAACCAAAACCTGTTCTACCCGTAGTCTAACATCTTAGTTAATGGCAACTCAATTCTTTCTCAGGCATAAATAAATAAACAAACAAATAAATAAATAAATAAATAGAATCATTCTTTATTCTTCTGTTTCTCTTAGAATAAAATCCACTTCTTTGGCAAATCCTGTTCCACCTTCAATAATTGAGGCAGAATCTCCTCACCTTCACCACTGCCACCCTGACCCAGTCCTGTCACCTCCCTCCTGATTTATTACTTTACTCGTAGAGTAGGTTGCCCTTCCTTGGTCTTCTCTCTGGACAAATGACAAGAGGATGTTTAAAACTGATAAGCCAGAGTATGCCAGCCATCTACTCAAAACCTGCACTAGCCTTGTTATCTCAAAATCAAAAACCTTGTAGAGGTTCATTAAGCACCATGTTAACTGATCACTTCTTTAAACATTTGATTCCTTGGATCTGAAAGCACCCAAACTTTTTAGTTACTTCTAAAAATAAAACAGGTGCTAACAACATTTTCTTTCCTTTCTTAAAAACTTGGGAAACTGTGTAATCCCCAGTGCAACCAGGCTCAGAGATGAAGCTTTTAGGTAATGACTGGGGCTCTGACCTTATCAATGCATTAATTCATTTATAGGATGAATACAATGATAGCTGAATGAACTGTGGGTGATAACTGTAGGTAAATGGGACATGGCTTGAGGAAATAGGGGTATGCCCTTAGGGACTACATCTTATTTCTGGCTCCTTGCACACTATCCCTCTCTCTTCTTCCTGCCCATCATGAATTCAGCAGTTCTCGTCAGCCATGCCCTTCCATGAAGTTCTGCCTCACCTCAGGCCCAGAGAACAAAGTTGGTCAATCGGACTGAGACCTCTGAAATTGTGAGTCAAAATAAATCTTTCTTCCTCTAAGTTGCTCTTATCATACATTTTGATCACAGCAAGAAAAAGCTGGCTAAAATAGGTTCCTTACTCATTGTTTTTATACTTTCATAATCCTATGTGTTTACCTATTAATGTTCTATTTCTGATACTACATTATATACAAAAACTCTGAGTGAATTCAACTGAGGACTTTATGAATGTAAAAAGTATAAGAAGCTATCAGCCTCTATCGATTTCTGGGCCAAAACACAAAACTGAGAAATGAGGAACTTGAGAATCATAAGGCCCTGTCAATGCCTTCCATTCAAAGGCAATTAATGCTCCTGGAATGAGGTGGGAGTAGGGACTTGAGAGCAGCTCTTTAATCCCCAAAGGTTACATTTCCTCATACCAAGTCATTCCATAGAAATTACTCAGAAGTCTTCTAAGATTAATCAACCATAACAATCCATACAGAGCATAGCAGAGCCACTGAGGTCAACAACTCAGCAAATGCTTCTCTCATGGCTCAGTTCTGCACATTCACCATAGTTCAGTGTACAGAACTTGAGGTCTAAACTCTAAAGGACCTGTAAACTGGCTTATCAAAAAGGTCTCATTATTTCTCTCAACCTTTTTCTCTCTCCTGGATCTTTTCCATCCAAATGTAAACAAGCTCAAATCTTTCCCTTCTTGAAACAAAATACTATAAACAAACAAGAACAACAGAAATGTTAAAAAAAAAAAAAAAAAATCAACCTAACACAAGCTCCCTCACTTCTTCCCTGGAATTTGGCATTTCTAGAAGTGTTGTCATCAACATGTTTCCTGACATTCAATAACCCACGTCATTCTGGCTTCTCCAAGAAAATGATTCTTAATAAGTACACTAAGTGATGGCCACGATGTTAAATACAACAGAATTATTTCAGAGCTAATCTTACTGAACCTGACAACAATATCTTGTGCACTTTAGCACTGTCCCCTTCCTTTCCTTAAAACCTTTTTCCCAAGCCTCCCTAACACCATGCTCAGGTTTGCTTCTCTTTTTACCTTTCTTACTGTTTCCTCTCAGCCAAATAATCTTCCTCCTCTCTTTGCATCCTGAACTTTTCCCAGGGCTACCCTGTCGGTGTGGTCTTACTTAGATTTACTTTCTATCTGACCTCACCTCCTGAGAAAAGCCTGAACTTTATATAGGATTGCCTTCCAAGCCTGCATGTGGGGCCCATTCTCCTATCCCACCAAACTGGCTGCCCTCCAGTGACCCCTGAGTCACTCAGATCTCAGCCACTTGACCTTTTCTCTTAAATATGTACTTGAGAAATCTTAAGATGTATCATTTAAAATACTTCCTCTTTGAGAACAAATATCAATAAGTATGCTTGGTTCTGAAACTTCTCCCAAGATCTAATAGTATATTTCCAAATGTATTTTGGAGCACTCTTCTTAGACTGTGTTGATCATTTCAAATTGAATGATTCTAAAGCAACTCATGATCAGCTACCAATTTCCTTCAGCTGTTCCTCCTGATTTCTTAATTTCCAGTCACTTGCCCGCCTAATTTAACTGGAATATTAATGACAGTCTTACTCAATATGCATATCTGACTGCTCTTCCAGTTTTGTCTAGAATTCATGCTGGGCCAGACCCCTCATTCAATTTTCAATTTTCAGGTTCACTACTGCCAGTAGGTAGCAACAACACTTTGGGGACTGAAAGTCAACTTGCTGCTGTACCTACATAGTGCTGTTTCGTATATTAAAAAAAAAGCTACAGTTTCCATCACCACTGCATTAAAAAATAGGGTCACAGATTTACTCAATTCTTTCCATTTAGCTTATTAAAACAGTCTCTTCACTGAAGCACCCCACACCCTAAAGCTTCCTGGCCAATCTATCTGTATCGCCATTGTTTAATTTCCTCCCCACCCATCCCGTGAGTGAATGTTAAGTTAATTCAAACCGTTAGAGCAATAGTCTATGACAGCTTGCCTAAAAAACCAAAAATCAAAAGTGCAGCAGGTGGAGTTCATACACAGCTGAACAGCTTCCATCTCTTAAGATGGTCTGCAAAGCCCTTGGCTGTTATAAGAAAAGACCTCTGAGAGTTGAGGCATACTTTGAGTATCTTTATGTTTCAACATTAAATTATATACATTTGAGAATCTTGTCAATCTTTTCTTTGCTCTTCATCAAATGGATGAGTATGAAAGTCCAAATTACATCATTAAACTATTTTCCTAATCACTAAAGGAAGTGTATTTAAATGTTTACTTTCGGCTCTATAGAAACACTTGCGATTTGTAAATACTCCTGATAATTCCTTTAATTTTTTAGGAAAGCTCATTAAATATTTCAAGCAAACAAAAAGTGAAGACTTACATGTGCAGAATGATTTATACTTTTACATTGTCTACTTTGCTTATGTGTACTTCTATACACACACACACACACACAAAAAAAAAAAAAAAAAACTTGTTGAATTTCTGCCATTCCATCTAGTATGTTGGCTGAACAGTGAAATTTGTTAAAATCTTATTTTCCACAGGACTGGCAAATATTGCATTGGAAAGTATAATTCTCAGCCTTTCTCCCACAGCATTATTCTCATGGAATGGAAGACACTCTGCCTGAGAAAACAGAACAGAACAAAACAAAATATCATCCAGACAAAAGAACTATTTGGAGGAATGCATTGATATATCTTGCCAAAATCACTGAAAATTTGCTTCTGAAAGCCCTGATGATAATACTCTAATCATATCATGGAGTCCTACTCTACTTCCACTAAAATACTAGTATTTCTGCAATCATATGCAAAACTGAGGCTTCTTTTTTTTTTTTCAATGGGGCAAAAAATGAATATAAGATTCTGCTGAAACTAAGTACCACTCAATTTTATACCTTTCTAACATTGTTTCCCCTGGTTTTATGACTCAAGAATGTGTAGTTGTCTGAATAAAAAGAATAAAGAGATAACCTGACTGGTGAGTGACAGTGTCTACAGGATCATGGCTGCACCCCTCCTACTGGCCCTACCTCTGGTTCACTGTGGAAAACTGCCTGAATGCAAGGAGACAAGCACTGAGAGGGGAGGAGGAGGGGCCTAAATAGGAGATGAAATACAAGAAAGGTCATAGAGGTGAGAAACTAAGAACAGTGTAGAGAAAAGACAGCAGAAAGAACCAGTAGAACAAGGACTGGGCTTCAGTCCACCCATAGGTCCATATGCCTCCAGAAGAGCTTGATAGCTCTCCAAGTTCAGCAAGTCTAAGCCCAAGTCCTCATTTTACTTATGGTAACAGTTTGTTACTTAAGTACAAGAAGACTGTCAAGGCCATCAGAGTGCAGGTGTTAATATACCACAGTTTTTTGCTACAAGGAAGAAGGCACCTGGGGTTCTATATAACTGCAATTGTTCTATATGGAATTGTTCTATTATAACTAGAATTGTTATTCTAGTTATTCTATATAACTGGAATTGTTCTATCATGAAGAGAAAAAGACAACATAATTTCTCAAACCAGTGTGTGAGGATATAAAATGATGTCCTTCAGAGAAATCATGCAGGCCTTGGCTGTCGCTTCAAAAGAACAGGGCTTCCCTGGCTGCTTATGGACTGACCTTCCCTTCCAAGTCTCATCTCTCCAAATTCAATTTCTCAGCAATAGCAAACTATTTTAATGGTTTTCCAAAACAAAACATTAATTCTTCAAGCTCTTTTACCCTTGAACACTTCTCTCTACCCTCCACTCCCTATCATAAGCTCTCCTTATTTTTCTGGTCCCCATCTGGGCACTGCCTTTTCTAGGAAGCTCACATTTCTGCCCCCTCTCTGCTTCTTAATAATGAGGATCATAACAGCAGCCAAGACTTAATGAATACGTCAGCTGGATGAACATGTGTTCCAAGCACTTCATAGCCTCAATCCAAGTCTTCTTCATAACAACACTATGAGGGAGGTAGGGAAGATATTCCCATGTTACAGATAAGACACTGAGGCATATAGAGGTGAATTAAGTAGACTTCCAGGACACATCACTGGTTTGTAAAGCCAATATGTGAATCTAAGCAGACTGGTTCTAGAGTCTGTGTTTTAGGGACTAGATCACAGCCTGTATATGACTAAAAATGAGATGACCCCAATCACTGCTACATATAGGGAGCTCTTCACTGTCCAGTTCAGAATTTATGGTCAGCAATATGTTAAAACTGGATACATATTTCTCTATAAATACTAAATCTAGACTACCAAGTATGGAGAATAAACTATCAGGGATTCCTGAAAAGTACAAAATCTCTTTGAAAAATATTTTTGTTGAAAGCTAATTTTTACAAAACTATATAGCTATAAATGGCACGCCTAAAACATATTAGGATTCACCATTTCTATGATAAGAAAAATGTCTTAGAGTCTAATGAAAACCCTTGGCAATTTGAATATTATATGATACTAAATTATACTATAATTATTTCAAAGGTCAAGAATCTTACACATTTAGTCTTAAAACTCTCCACCTGGGTGATGCAATCAGAAAATTTAAGTATGTATGAAAATATTTAATTATACAAAACAAGTAGAAATCTACTAATTTAATAACCTTTTAGTAAAATGTGCAGTATTTTCCCACATGAGTATTTTTTTTCCCTCTAGTGCAAAAAAAGAAACTTTTTTAAAAAATTCAGTGAATATGAGCACATATTTCATTTTCCAGTTCTGGTTTCAAGGAAGAACAGGATAAAGTGGTTTGGAATACAGTATTATATTACTTGTTAACTCATGGGAAACTCTGTGACGCTATTATACTTGGTGCCACTTTGATATTAAAAAAAAAAAAGAAAGAAAACAGACTCAGAGACCCAATTCAACATTTTCAGGAATACACAGTCTAGAAAGGAAGAAAAACAATAAAGAATGCAGGTGTGATAGTTGTTTTTCAAATATTCAGAAGAAGGGCTTCAAGAAGGCAGACACAGGGGCTGGGGATATAGCTCAGTGGTAAAGTGCTTTCCTCAAATGCATAAGGCCCTGGGTTCAATCCCCAGTATCTCACACACACACACACACACACACACACACACACACAAAGAAGGCAAACATATATACACAGTGGCTTCCTTCCTGGTCCACAGCTATATCACCATTAACATTTGATATGACCTTGCCATGGCCAGTACTTTACCTTTTCTCAGACAACTTTAGTAAACCAAATATCATAATGTTTAGGAGCATGGGCTATGGAGACAGAATGTCTGCTTTTAAATCACAGTTTTACCTTGTACTAGTTGACTTCAGTGGCTTCCATGAAGCCCTCTGTGCCTCAGTTTCCTCTCTTATACTTTGATACTTGCATGCAGTTCACAGAATGGCAGTGCTATTGGGAGGATTAAGTGATTCCTTTTGAGCAAGGCAGGTGGAACCATTCTGGTACATAGATGCCATTTTCTAACTACACGGACCAACACAGCTTCCAGAGTCTAACCAAGGGCAAGCATGTTGGTGCCCAGGCCTTGGGTAACCCACAAAGACATATTAAAATATCTCAACAGCTTACACACTCAATTATGTGACTTGTTCAATCCTTCCCTATATACAAACAATAGGCCCACACCCTAATAGGGCTTTCCACACTTAGTCAGGGAGGCCACTCTGTTCTTGAATCACTTTGAAAGAATTAAGTAAGTTTATTCCATCCTCTGAACAAGAAAGATGCCCCTCAAATGGTCAATATTTTTTATATGCAACACAAAATTTACAAGTACCATGTAACCAAAAATAAAATATATTGTCAAAGTGGACCTGATTAGTGGGCAACGTTTGATATTCTCAGTTAATATTATTTTGCAATTTGTTTGCTCACTTGCTTCCAAACAGCAGGAACAGATGATAAAGACTTAAGGAAAAAGTGAAACAGGAAAACACAAAACTGTGAAATGTCTAGCCATTAAATCTTTCCATTGTCATTACATTTTAAAAGGACTCAGAGACCCAATTCAACATTTTCTTTTTTATTCATGCAACAAATCAAGCCTGTTCACAACATCCTATTCAGACCCACAGGCCTCCTGAAGTCAGGTACCATTCCAATTCATCAAAACTGTCTCTGCCATTGCTCCAATCTGCACTGTGTGTCTTAGATGGCTTCTCATCTAGGGACTAAATATTCTGTAGAGCAAGAGACCTGTCCCGAGAGCAAAGCACTTTTGCTGTAAAAGAAAAATCACAAAATCCCCAAGCCAAACTTAATTTTAAAAATTATCTAATCAGGGCTGGGGATGTGGCTCAAGTGGCATGTGCGGGGTGCTGGGTTCGATCCTCAGCACCACATAAAAATACAATAAAGATGTTGTGTCCACCGAAAACTAAAAAATAAATATTAAAAAAATTCTCTCTCTCCCCCCCCACTCTTTAAAAAGAAAAAAAAAACCTAATCAAACCCTTTGTTTTGTAGAAAAAGCAGGCCCTGAAGAACAAAGTCCTCCCAGCTACTTAGTGATGTGTTTCCTCTTAATATGTCATCTATCAGCTCAGTGAATTATTTATTTATTTGATTACTTTGTTATTGTAGCACATTGACAGAGAACAAATTTAACTTCAAAATTGAAATTCAAAAGAAATAACAAAAATTTAAAGCATAACCTTAAAAATGGCAAATCATGAAGATATTTAACTTTGAGAAAATATGAAACAGGCCAATAGAATTTTAGTTAAGATTCAGGTAATCACAAAATAAACTTGCAACTGACTAAATTCTATACCCAAACAGTAAAGACCTGGTTTGGACTTCATACAATATATTTAGACACCTTCATTTCTTTTTTCACACTCCTTATGCCCCAACTCAATCGGGAATGCTCTTTTGTGATAAGAGCAGATCACAAAGGACTCTCCTTAACTAGATCTTTGTGGTCAGTCATAAGTCAGAGTGAGGGTCAGAGAAAAGGAGAAGAGGGCAAGATGGAGGGTATGGGTCAAAAGAGGGAGAGGGAGAGGGAGAGGAAGAGTAGAACTGTATTTTGTTTCTATAATGTTGATTTTCATCCTCCTTCATGTGTCACTTATGAAGCTTCATTCTTATATTAGAAATAAATTCAGACATGATATTAAAAGCAAGCAATAATGAAAAATTCCATAACCCATTTCAAGTTGGACTGATATGCAAATGTTATCATTCTTTAATACTAAAATAAGTAAATATCAAATGGAAAATAAGAGGCTAGGGAGGTAATAAGTAAATTCAAATGTATAAAACAAGTAGATTTCAATTGCATTCAATTATTTCACCCAATCACTGAGAAGTGAAGATCCTCTAAAGAAAATTGCATCGCTTTTCCAACTCCTCAGAGAGCCAGTTTAGTTAACAGCCTACCTATACTTCAGAAATGACCATGCGGCTTACATGTCAAACTCATTTTAAAATGTCAATCATGTCCCTTTCAATCTAATTAGTTTGGAAAGTAGTGTCACTGACCTGGAACTATGCAGACCATTTATTATCATATCATTTGATCAGTCTAACACTTTGCCTCAGTTGAGTTTAAGACACCTGTAGCCAAAATGTAATATCCTTTTCTCCCACTTATTACAGGTAACTCTCAATACAATTTTCTATTTACAACTCAATTTATCTCCATGAAAAGGCATGACCAACTTCACAGAGGAATCTCATAGAATTCTCTTTATTTTGAATTTCATGGCAATTAAAATAAAAAGGTATAGGGAATAAGCATGAACACACAAAAAGGTGCAATGCACATGTGCTCAGACACATACACACATATACATGTATGCCAAATATATATGACAGATTCAAGGTTTTAGATTCCCAAGAACCACTAACGGGAGAAAGGAAGAAAAGCATAGGACCATGGATAACCTGGGAGAAATTTGGTATCTTAATATGGAGAACTTTCTTTGATATGATACAATGAACCATATAAAAAGTGTGTGTAGGTTGATTGTCTTCATATGAAAGAAAAACTCTCTCAGGTACATAGTATTTAACATGACTTTAACTCAGCCAACAGCAGGATGAGGTAACACCAGAGAAGTAATAACTAGCTCTGCAGACCAACAAAAGTGTATCTACATCAGACATCAAAGAGCACAGCCCAAGTATGTAAAAGGGAGGAACTAAGGGAGGAGCACAGTGAGGTTGAAATGGGGCAGGGTCAGGAGAGGGAGGAGTGAAAGCAGGGTGATAGCAGCAGGGAGACTGAAGACAGTCAGCAAAGGTGTTAGATCAGCTGGTCTTCTCCCTGAGAAGGGCAAGAAATTACCCAAACTTTTTCTCATTTCAGCTTTGCATATTTAAGAACCGATTTGCAAGACAAAAATACAGGCAGGTAATCTTATCTGTACAGTACAGAATAACATATTGCATCAAGAACGGAAAAAGATACTCACACACACTTATATATGCCACCAAAATGTTATATTCGTATTTTTAAATGTGGCATTAAAAAAAGATAGCAGTTATAGTTAAAGTAATGACTACTCGCTCTAGAAGATGATAGTCTAAAAGCAGGGTTTCAGCTTTCCATTCTTCCTCGTATCCTGTACTTTCCTTTGAAGAACTGAAGTAGCATCTTACCAAATTTGTTGTTTGAGGAATAGACAAGAATTTTCAAATATGATTGCTTGATCAAATCAGTACAAGTGAATATGATTTACATGGGGTCAAATGCAGTATGCATCTTTCTCACACTTACCTTCAGGTGAAGAACCTGTCTTTTGGGAAAAGACAGCGTTTACTTTACTCTTCTTACTGATATCATTGTTTACAGACAAGCTGGACTGAATTTTTCTATGCACTTTTTGGGAAACAGGAGCTGAGAGTTTGCGATTATCTGCAGATGCATGTTTGGCCCCATGGTGAATTCCATTTCCGTTGCTCAGACTCGTGTGGCCTCCATTCTTCATATTGACTATTTCCTCCTCTCTAGGTTCCTGTGCTGAAGTCTGCAGCTGGGGCAAGCGTTGAGGTTGCGCTAAATTAAAACACAGGAAAAGTGTATCTATATCAGAAAAGAAATTACTATTTTACAATCACAAACATGCATGCACTCATCAAGATTTGAGGTTTTACTCCTGATACTAAAACTAAAAACCAAAGAGAGAGAGAAAAAAAAAAGAGGGAGAAGAAAGAAAGAAAGATCAATAAAAGGAAAAGTGGGAGCACTTTATACAAGGATATAAAAAGTCAAGCAGAAAAACCATATTGTTGTTGGTATTTCTAGAAGATATTTAAGAAGTCAGACTATGAAAAAGTAATTCAGGATTCATTCAGCAAAAGTTGAATCTTTTCTAAATGCAGGTCCCTCTCTTTGGGCACTATAGACACATTGGTATTATCCAGATACTCCTAATAATGATAAACTATTCAATTATCTTTTGAAATGAAAGGAACAATGAATTCAGGCATTTGAACCTGAACAATAAAGAGAGGAATATATTCTTCATTTTTTAATTCTAAAACCTTGAGAAGAAAATCTTTTCTATATTTATTTATTAATTTGATTTTAAAATAAACAGTTTATGAAAAGTAAGGAAAACAAGAGAAATCCTTTAAACTGAAACAACATTGGCAGTTAGAAATACTGCCATTCAGGTCAGCACCCAGCTAAGAATGCCCACTCACCCGTCCTAGGCAACAGGGCACTGAATTCCCTGCATAAGCAATCAATAAGGGTGGGGGGGGGGAATAGGTCTGCATTCTGGAAAGGAAGAAACAATATTGTGGAGATGTGCACAGACTCAAATGTTCTGGAATATTCTTTAAAAACTATACTTTCAAAAAAATTAAGAATTTAGCAAGAATTATGCAGTATGTAGGATCAACCATATAAAAATCAACAATGTTTCTATATGCCAACAGTAGCCAATCAAGAAATACACAAGAAAATTTACTCTTTACCCTGGCAATAGAAAAAAAGGAAAGAAAAAAAGATTCTCCTCCCCCCCAAAAAAGTAAGCCTGTTAAATGTCTATAATTACACTAAGAAAAAGTGGGAAGAGATTTTTATGGTAAAAAAAAAAAACGACAAAACATTACTGAAAAGCAAAAAATAGACCCAAATAAAAGGAGTGAGTATAAGTATGTTAATTCTATTAATGTTAATTCTTTCCAGTTTATTTAGTTAATGCAATTCCTATTAACATTCCCAACAAGTTTGTTTATGGAAATGGAAAAGCTGATCCAAAAAATAAGGAAGGGGAGTCAAGAACCACCAAGTAAATTTTAAGGAAGACAAAGAGGATGGTGGAACTTAATTATTAGATATGACATCTTGGTATGAAATCACGGTGTGGCATTTGACCAGGCACAGACAGATAAACCAATGGAACAGTCAACTCCAAATAAGCAGGTAGATGCACATTCATGTGCATGGTGCCTCATACACAAAAATTCCAGTTACAGTAAATACCAACATATGAAAAGCAGAACATTTATAGTGAAAATATCAGAGACTGTTTTAATAGCATGACACTTAGAAGGACAAGTGAATTTACTTCTTTGAATAAAGAAAATGAAACAAATATGGTGAATATCTGTTTGTGCTACCAGCATTACTGAACATACAGATTTTGGTAAATTCCTGTATCGCATCCCATGACACCTCAGCAGCTACAGGCAGATATATGAGCTAGATTCTGCCACGCTTGCATTCAGAAAGTGACCAATACAAGGTGTCAGCCACATGAGGGAAGTGGAGACCCTCCAGCCATTGGAGAGGTAGAGTTTTCTGGCCTTGGCAGTGGGGTGCAGGCTCTGGTGTTCACGTCCTAAAAGACCAATGCAACTGCTAGAAGAAAATGTAGGCCCGACACTCTAACATGTTGGCTCAGGAAATGACCTCCTTAACAAGACTCCTAAAGTACAAGAAGTAAGATGAAAAATAAATAAGTGATACAGCGTTGAATTAGAAAGTTCTTCATAGCAAAGGAAACAATCAAGAGCTCTGAAGGGAGAGCCTACAGAATGAGAAAAATGTCTTTGCCTCCTGCTCCTCACATAGGGCATTAATATCCAGGATATACAAAGAACTCAAAAACCTTAACACCTCCACCCCCAAACAAGTAACCCTATCAATAAATGGGCAAAGGAACTAAATAGACACTTCTCAAAGAAAATACAAATGGTCAACAAATATATGACAAAATAGTCAACATCTCTAGCAATTAAACAAATGCAAATTAAAACTACACTGAGATTTCATCTGGCTCCAGTCAGAATGGTGATTATCAAGAATACAAGTAGCAATAAATGTTGGCGAGGATGTCGGGGAAAAGATATCCTCATACATTGCTGCTGGGTGCAACCACTCCAGAAAGTAGTATGCATATTCCTCAGAAAACTAGGAATGGGACCATAATTTGACCTAGCTCTCCTATTTCTTGATATATATATATATATATATATATATATATATATATATATTCAAAAGATTTAAAATCAGCCAGTGACGCAATGACATCAATGTTTATAGCAGTGCAATTCACAGTAGCTAAACTGTGGAGGTGTCCTAGGTGCTCTTCAACAGATGAATAGATAAATAAGATGTGGTATATATACACAATGGAGTATTACTCATTTGTAGGTACATGGGTAGAAGAGGAGTCTATTATGCTAAGTGAAATAAGCCAGTCCCAAAAAGTCAAATTCAAATGTTTTCTCTGATATGTAGAAACTAATCCAAAATAACATGGTGGGATATAAAAAAAGAGAATAGAGGAAAGATCAGTGGAGTAGTCAAGGGGAAATTAAAGGAAGGAAGGAAAGGATGGAATGGAGGAAGACAGCGGAATGAATCTGATCTAACTTTCCTATGTACATATAGGAATATACCACAGGAAATCTTTACATTACAAGACACTAATTTAAAAAACGATAAATAAGTAGCAGAAAGATCAGCAAACTAGAGGAAAGGGACTAGGGGAGGGAGGAGAGAAGGGAAAGAGGAAATACCGAAGAAAGATGTTGATCAAAAGTTATTATGTTGTGTGCATATACAAATATGTAGCAGCAAATCCCACCATTACATATCATTGTAATGCACCAATTAAAAATATGGAAAAAAAATCAACCTGTAATTTGATTGAGTAGATCTTAAGCAAAGTCATAAACCATAGCTTTTCAACAACAACAACAAAAATCAGTAGGAACAAAAATATTCAATGTCAACATTTATTATTCCACAATTTCTGGGTATTCCAAAATCCAAAGCTGCTTTTTGAATTAGACTGCTTATGATAATGAACAATTATGAAATGTAAATCACATGTGACAACAAAGAACTACTCAAGTTAGAAAAAGTATCATATGCAAAGCTGTCTGATTACTGTCTCGATTAGCTAAGACTTGGTACATATTTTTTGACACACAAAAGAAGTATGTACTTGAGTGAGTCTTTGGCACACCATTTTTCCCTTCAGTACTTATTTACATATCCTAAGTCTTCATCCTACCCTGAAGAAAAGCGTTTTAACATATCAAAATACTCTACTCACAAATGTGCAATACTTCCAGAAAAAAACATCATTGTTATTTAGCCAGAAAAAGCACGCTTTCATACCAAGCCTATTAACCTTAATACCTGATTTATAAAACTAATATATGAAATCCTCTTATAGTTTTTCAGTTCTATTGTGATAAACAAGGGGAATAATTGTGTAAAAAAGTAAATATCTGAGAATACTCAAAGTAATGGTCATAAAAGATACCAAAATACTTTTCTCCTAAAATGAAATGAAAAGAAACAGAAGAAAAGCTTGCCTCTCAGTTAAGCAGCTGCATGATCCTTCTCATGACCAAAATCTGCAATCAAGCCTTCTAAAATAGGAGCTCTGTTTCTCACGGATGTGCAATTGTTTGATTTAGAGATTAATTTGCTACTGCTGTAACTTCTTGTATCAACCGGAATGACATCCTAATGACTGCTATTGAACCTAAAGCTAGTTATGCATATGTATTTAAAAGGATGCCAAAGAAGACATTTAAACCTCATTTGGTGTTCTTTTTAGAGCACTTTCTAGTAATCTCCCCAAATATATGAAATGTTTCAGGCCATTTTTTTTTTCCCCTCAGAAGAATAATTTAAGTAATCTGAGAACTTGGTTAAATTGAAATGTCATTGGTCAATGCTGGGGAGAGTCCTCATCAATCAAAATTGTCCCATCATATTCCATAATCCAAAATAACTCAGAATTATTAGTGTAAGGGTTAAACATTCTCCATAAATAAAAATAAAAGTGGTAAAAGGCAACTGTGTCTTGCCACCAAATTTTAAAATTGACAAATTTGACCTTTTTCTACTATCAAAATAGACTCCTTGCAAATTACTGAGTATGGCTGAAGTGGTAGGTAACATATCCTTAATTATTTACCTACATTTCAATCTTGAAAACAACCTCTATTTCTATTGGCAGATAAACGATAGTACATAATTTCTGTTTCACTGTCATAATTTCATTTCTTAATGTCTTAAGAAATGTTGTGCTTTCTAGTTGCTTTCCAATTGCTTTTAGTGTGGTTTATCTTATGATAAGGTACCCCAAATTACCTCCTTACTCCATTTTTTTTAACATTAAAACATTTTTTTAGTTGAATAATTTTGCCAGATGTGTGCAGTAAGTGAAATGGAAACTGGATAAATCCTAGTTATATTAGTTGTCTCAACAGACATTAAATTAACTTGGTTGATCATTTTGCATGGTATGATTTCAAGGTAACAGTAAAATTACAATTACCACCATGTAGGAAACATGCTTTCATTTTCAAATAAAGAACAAAACCGTTTGAGCGATTAAACCACAACTATTTGGTTTGAAACAGATTTCTTTTCCTTATTTGTGCAGAAGTTGTGTATGGCTTTAAAAAAAAAAAGAAAGAAAGAAAGAGAAAAAGCACGTTAATATGGGAATGACACAATGCTTCTTAAAACACAAGTGATGCCTAGGGACCCTCGCTCTCCCTTTAATGATCCACTGCTCTCATTCAGCTGTCTTTCTTTTTTCAAATCTTTACATATGTGACAGCTCTCAAAAGTAGACCATAGACCATCTGGCATTTTCAGAGGTGTAACTTGTGCAAATTCAGCTCTATTGGGAGCGCCTTGCTATCTTCTGCCTGCGTTATAAAGGGACAATAGAATGTAGAACTTATGAGTTGTTTTGAATTATTCATTTTTTTTGCCTGTATATTCAAGAAATTTTACAAACTCTGCATTTTGTACTACATAATCACATGCGTTAAAGGTACAAAGAAACTTTTTGACACCTCTTTTCTACAGAAAGCCAGCATTTTGTTTGATATGTGAACATTCAGCATCTGTTATATCACTCTAAACAGGACGGGTGCTTCTACAAAAGACCCCATTTCAAATTTACTCTATACGAGCGAAAAATGTATTCTTGATATTCAGTAACGAATGCAATACACATCAAAATTTCAAATACCAGTTATAAGAACATTCAGCATCTTCAAACCTGGAGAGCATTGGTCACCTGCTTCCCATATGTGTAAAGAGGTTTTTTTTTAAAAAAAATCATTGCTCACACAATGCAGTATGATTGTAATTTTAATATCCATGATGAATAGTTACAAATGTCTTAAGAAATGCTGTGCTTTCTAGATTCAAATGTTTTCAATCAGGAAGGAGACCAATAGAATTAGGTCTGGTGATTTTCAATAAGAAGAATAAATATGAGAGTAAATGAGTCAATAGCATGAACTTTTTTTGATTTTTTTTTAAATACAGGTGATATTGTAACTAGTAATAACTATACTTGAAACTACAGCCACTGGTATAGCAACACAAAGCAACATTTTGCTTTGGCATATAATCTATTAACCTGTACAAGTCATCTTCAGTCACTAGTCTCTTTATACAAGTCAGATTTAATAAAATTACAAAAGGATTCTCATGCCGCTTTGTAAGCTTAAGTGGTTGATGTACACATAAGAACTAAAAAACTAAATGCCTAGGATTTAAAATTGTCATCAAGAGAATGGACAATATAGAAAATGAAGAGGGAGATGATTTGGGGTAAATCTAAATTACTTTTTCTAGGGATAGTTACAGAGCTTTTACTGGGTGCCCAGTACTGTGTTACTATATGATTGCTATAGGACAAGCACACATACATATATACATCGCATGCACATATACTCCCCACACTCAGAAGAAAGGTAGACATTATATATAAACATATATATGTACGTATATGTAAAAAATCACATCTCACGTATACAATGTGGCATATTAAATTTGATATACATTAAAATATGCATGTATATACAACAGCTTTAAAAAGATAAAACATTACTTCAATAGGACTCATATGATAAAACTACATAGCTTTTTATTGCTCCATAAAGTAAATTTAGGCTAAAATCAAATAATATGAATGTGCTAATGTCCCACTTTTTCATCAGTTGGATGCCCAGGGTGAACTTCTATGCTATTACTTAACACAGTCTGCAGGCACCTGGCATTTGCTATAATGTTTCCTTTGTTCCCCTCTCAGGGTCTTCTGAAATTTTTCACTTAACTCTTGAGCTTTTGCACTCTCGTCATATATCCCATTTTCCATGTTCCTTTTATTTAATGGATATATTTAACACATCAAAATATATTCTGGAATTCTGAGCTTTTTTGCAACATTGATCAATTTGAGGATCCCAATCAAATCCTGAGATATCATAAATGGGACCCTCATAGAATGGAGGAAATTTTTCAAGATTTTATCACATTTTACATCATCCTTAACATGAATTCAGTTTTCATTATTATCAAAGAAATCACCAAGTGGCTATGGGAGGTACTACTATCCTAAACAAAGGGAGAGAATGTTAAAAGTTGTTTGGAGAGGCAATCGTTTTTCTGCATTTCAAAAAAAAAGAAAATATTTAGAAAATTCTTAAGCATATTTAAATTATGCCTGCAGGAGGAGACTGGCAAGCTTTTACCAAAATCCATTTCCCCCACTGTCCAGTGCAGATGGCTAATCCTATTTTCCAGTCTTGACGTTAGCTTCATGTACCCATGTTCCCTCTGAAGGAATGAGAAATTTATTTCTGCCACTTCTGGGCCTGGGCCTTAAGGTCTGGGTGTGCCTTCTCCATGGCTTTCTTTTTTGTACTTGGCAGCAACCCAGCTTTGACCACAGCTAAGGCAAATTTCTTAAGGGAGGTTGGAGAAACCAAACAGAAGGAATCTGTATAGCAGCAGGGAGCAGAGCCTCCCACTGACCCAGAATGCTCATCTCCCATAGTTACATAAGAAGTTAACTCTCATCCTACTGAAGTGACAGTGAACACTGGGATGCCTTAGAAAACATTAGCAGCTTCTACCAAGGCCTGTTAACAGTATGTACAGTGAATATCTGTGCAATATATATAAATGGTCCACAGCGCAAATGACTCCAAACACACCAGTTTTTCACAATGAAGAAATCTTTAAATGAAGGTCTGCTAGCAATAGAAATAATCTATCAGTAGCTATAGGAAGACCCTGTTAAACACATCCCCTGTGACTAATCTTAAAAAGCAATGTTTACAATACAACATGGGACTATTGCTAAGATACAGTAATGTGATCATGTAGTTCTATAGGAAAAGTAGCCATCTCAGTCTTAGTTTGCCATTTGGAGACAATTACATCAAATCCCATCACATTTTCATAAGGAAGGATGATCAGCCATTCCAGTTTGCTCAGGAATAAGAGATGTCTTGGAACAAGGAAATCAGTTTTAAAACCACATCAGTCCCAGGATACTTGAGATAAGTTGGCCTCTTTTATGGAAGGGCTAATGTTCATGACTGCTAGAGGTTCCCTAAAATAAGATCCTGGTAAAAACAGATCATGGGACATGTGTAGACTTCAAACATGACAAACTAGAGTTTGACTTTCAGAGTCAGAATTTTCTAGTTCTTTGGTCTTAAGAGAGTAACTTCACTCCTTAGGGGCACTCTGACCTTCACTTACAAAGTGAGAGAGAGTGATAGATCCTGGTGGGTCTTTGGAGAGGCCTGACTTTCCAATCTCAGACCCTTGTTTTTCCCTTCCCTACATGATTTCTTCC
The DNA here is from genome assembly GCF_048772815.1 of Callospermophilus lateralis. Classification (NCBI taxonomy): domain Eukaryota; kingdom Metazoa; phylum Chordata; class Mammalia; order Rodentia; family Sciuridae; genus Callospermophilus; species Callospermophilus lateralis. Next base: position 41,274,896 of record NC_135305.1, on the reverse strand, counting down.
CATTTCTTTCTGGTTTACTACTTGGCTTTATTTTTTAAGTCTGTGTTACTGTGTTTCTAATTCTTCATTTTTCTATAAATCAACCTCAAACCTCTTTGCAAATAAAGATGTTTCAAGTAAATATGCAACACTATTTTGCATTTTTCTGAAAAACCACAACTTGATAGAAAAGAAATTTTAAAATAACAATTTTTAAAGAATACATTGGCATTTCCTTTAAAATGTGTATATATTACTAAAAATGCCACAGACCCTATATCAATGAAGATCAAAAACCTCTATAATATTGGCTCTTAGCATAGTTTTATCCCTAATGCTTGCTTTTATCTTCAAATGAATGACAAATTTGGCCTTATGATATATCATGGTTTCTAGCTAACTTATCTGGATAATATGAGTCCATCACTCATGGATTTGAGAACAGAATATATTCAGTTTAAGTAGCAGGTTTCATATGGATATTCATCTACCAGATATGTGTGTGTGTGTGTGTGTGTGTGTGTATGTGTGCCTGCATGTGTTTGAGCACGTGCTAAGAGAGAGAGAGAGAGAGAGAGAGAGAGAGAATCTCAAAACATATCATACTGTTTTCTCATATAATCTCATGGTAAGACAGTATTAGGTTCTGTTATCTCATTGCTCTTTGACTCAGAAGGTATTTCCATCATTCAAGTCAACTGATAAAAATGATCTCTGCCTGTAATTACTTGTAATTGTAAAATGAATATAACTAAATAAATAAATACAGATGCGTTTATAAGTATTTTTTCAGAAGAAATAGCCTAGTGTTTCTGCATCATAGAAAACAATTCAATAAAAAATTGGCATGAAGTATATGATCTTTTTAAAATCCATTTCACATACAGAATTTTTATAAGACATAAGCTTTACAGGGAATAATGCCTTCATTTGGTTATAAGATTTCACTGCTGAGTTTTCTAATGGGTCATAATGGGAATATTCAGGACAAATACATCTGTAATTGTTAAAGAAAAGGATTTTGAAAATATATCTCTTTGGTTTCTTAAAGAATCGATTCATGGACAAGCGGAAGTTTGAAAAGCCCTACTATTGTTTGAATGTGTCTCAATAAACAGAAGTTTTAACCTGAATTCTAAACTAAGAGCAAGGCCATAAGTATAGAACAGCTAGCTACTACTTTATCTGGTCTCCAGACTATCTGAAAAACATTTCTTCAATTTTTTTTATGTTTCACCATAAAGATTTATTAATCACTATTTGTATTCATTTTAAAATAATAATTTTAAAAGTCCCTGGAAGTCTATCACAATGGGATAGGATGTATTCAAATATTATCATCTTAAATAACAATTCAGAAATACTTTTATTTTAACCAAATTCAGCATCTACAAACATCAAGAGATATACCTTTCAGTAAAATCCGAGCAGATAATAGTTGAAATTGGTGGGAATGATAAAGGATAAACCAAAAACTTCACATATATAAAACTTCAGGATTTACCTGGAGGATTTCCATGCTGATCATGGCATGCAAGGACCACAACAAACGTAAGAAGACTTGCCATCAGGAAGCATGCAGCACATAGGTGTCAATGTTGACATTTGGACCATGCAGAATTGCCTTGTGATCTAGGTCCTAGACTCAGCCCACATTTGGGTCTCTTTATCTTCTTTATGCTATGCAGACCCCCAGACAAGGCAAGGATACAAGCCAAAAAACTTGAATCTAAGAACTCTGAACCAACATCAAAATCTGCATTAAGAGTATATTGTTGAAATGTGAAGTCAGCTAAGAAAAGGCAAGAATGGGGGCAGAAAGAGATCCCTCCATCCTGGCTGAATAATCAGTAGTCAATTCCAAACAGTACTAAAGAAGTAGCTGCTATTGGTTCTTAGGATGCAGATCGTGTGTACGTTGAAGATAGAATGTAAGGGTACTTTGCAGAAAATGGCTCATGGATTGGTATACTGGACTTCTTATAACCTTCAGTAATCATAACAATAAAACAAAAAACTCCAATTGTCCAAGGTGAAAGGCAACTAGCAAAAGCAGGCAACTTTATTAAAAGATGTTTCATCTGTAAGCAACTCAGCTATTGCTAATGACATGCAAATAAGTTTGTACTGTGTAAATCGAAAACAGCACTTCCTTCTACATAGACAAATTTCAAAAAGCCACCCAAGCCAGAGTACAAACTCTGGTGAGTTCAGACCCAAAATGCCTCTGTGCAATTCACAGATGTACAAGCTCCAGCAACAGTCCCGGCAGCTCACAATCTGAGATGGCTAAAATTCAGATAATCATGTATGTTAGCTAAGTACCAGCAAATGATTTGCTACTGTCTCAATTTAGAAGTGCTAATGAAAGTGCTGTAAAATGGAATAGGGATGTTAGGGAGGAGAAAGAACTGTGGGATCCTAGAACTCCAGGCTCTTAAGTCCCTCCCTACTCCCTTGCAGATCACTCAGAAGACACAAAGCCCAGGGAAGGAATAACACCAGGGAAAAGCCTCACCACCCACAGAAACAGAGCAGATAACAAGATAACAGGAAAACATTCAATGGGGACTGAGGGAGTTGGGAGAATCCCAGAATTCCAAAGTGGCAAGGCAAGGTATAGGAGTCAAAGATCATTAGGGACTCCTTTGGTGACAGTTACCAGAAAATGAAGTCTCCTCCACTGACACCTCCAAAAAAAAAAAAAAAAAAAAAAAAAAAGGCAACTGATAAACAAGCAACAAAAACATTAAAGAAATTATATTAAAGACATGTGATTATTCCACCCTGAGATAATGCCTAAGCCTAAGTCCTTGTTACCTACTAGAGGAGAACTGTAGAGGCTCTTTCAAGGGACTCTTCCTTTTCTCAAAGGTGGTCATGAAGGACACCAAACAAGGGAAAGCGTCTTAGCAGAAAGTCCTGCAGACAACAAATCTGCTGGCCACAGAACTCGGGCCAACATCAGGGAAGAAATTCAACAATGAGAGCATAGGCTAGACCCTGATCATACCATCTTCCACACCATCCCTAACCAGCAGAATCTTGTATATTCCTTAAATGAGCACTTACTTTAGGTTTACACTGTGGTTCTCTTATTACACTATTATACAGATATGCTTTAAGACATATGTTGCAGGAACATGAGGAGTGACATCCAGATATGATCTAGGGTAGATTTCTGAGTCATTTCAGAGGAGAAATAATACATCACTTAGAGGTGGGTGGAACAACATGACACTGTCTCTATATGCATCATCTGGATATGGCTTTGATTTGTCTCTCACTGGGGAAATACAAAGTACATCTATGTTTGTGAGAGAGGTAACAGGATCTCATTAGGTAAAAGCAATGTGAACTCTCATGTATGGAGAAAAACATCCACTTGTCTACACAGGAATAAACATGTGCTGGTAAGTCAAGGACAGGACCAGATTTATCACCTATGCTTGGTCTATCCAACATTTCTTCCTCCTGGTGGCAATATAGATATTAATGAGAATGCTGTCTTAATTTACTGACAAGAAACATTTGCAAAAATAAAGAGTTTTTAGTTACAGACATTTTGTACACAGAGCTTGACAACACCATGTATTTGCTGACTTGCCTAATTCATAGCACAGAGAGTTCCTTAAGGACAAGATTCCATATTCTTAGAATTCCATCAACCTTATCAGGCACATACATGCTGACAAAGAGCCTTGTATGATGTTTAGCACCCAGTGGACACCCAGTGAAAATTAACTGATGATGATGAATTATACTAGCTTTTAAGCTGTCACTTGATCCCAGCATATAACAACCTTCCTGAATAAATCAAGCAACAGTTTGGTATTCAGTACCATTATAAACTTCATCCTTCACCTCCATGAGTCTAGGGAATTGCTGTAAAAGCATAATATAAGGATGGTGGAACTGTAGCAAGAATTCAAGAAATTCTTTCTGTTATAACAAGGGAATTAAAGATTCAGTTACTGATATTGTGGGATGTGTAGAGAAATGCATCAAAAAAAAAATAGCTAAGTAACCTTTTTGAAAACAGTATAAGAAAAGTCAGAGCCAAATTATATACCTAAAAGTGATTTTTCTCCTCCTATAATAAAAGCTAATTCATCTTAATGTACAAGCAAAAATGGTGTGTCTTTGAGATTAGGGCAGTAGAAATGCAAATGAAGTTCTAGTTAGGAGAATTGGAATTTGGTAAAGGAACCTATACATTTTTAACTGAACAATTAAGAAGTACATTTTATTTCTGGTGGCTTCCACAAAATAAATCAGGAGAAAAGCAAATTCCATTATTATGAACTCTCCAACATCTTTAATAGAGCTTGAAACTCTTGAAGTTCATTGATGAGTAGGGGCTACTAGGAGAGCCTCAATAGAATTGCTTAAAACATGGTCCAAGACAAGGAAAGCTTTGGGCTTTATTTCCAACAACAGTCTCATTATAGATAATGTTTTCTCTGATACAATTTGAAAATTTAGGACTGAAAGTAGAGTTCTAAGAACTGACTCAAAAACCAGCAAAGTACTAATCCTGCCCAAGCCCTGCAGAAGATCCTGGCAAATTTCTTTCATAAAGAGGTGACTAACAAGCTGTTTGTTCCACACAGCCTAACAACAACATCCTGAAAAACAGTGCAATGAAGTTTCTCAGACTTGCAGAAGCAGATTCAGGTTTATGAATTCTAAATTCTCTTTAGCAGATTCTAGCATAAATGTAATAAAAAATTCAATATGTAAATGAAGAAATAAAAATATAACTATTTACTTATTATTTTCAACTCATCCCCTTGAGATTAAAGTCTTACATCCTTTATAGGGGCTGCTTTCAATTAGGGGGGGTGGCTGATTTAGGGGGGGCTGAATCTTAATTTTAGATTCACATCTTTATCAATACATTGAGAGAATGTTTAGTCACTGGATACTCAAAACATTAGCATTAGCAATTGGCTAATACACAAAGTAACAAACTAATTGAACATGTTTAAGATTCACATTGTTGAGAACATTTATACAGATTTTATTTTTCTAATTTTGTCATTCAAAAATATCTTATTGTGTCAAGGTGAAAACTGGCTATAATAAGCAACTTTAAAATATTCATCCTTAAATATTATGGTGTCAGGCACTGTTCCAGGGATACGGGGCTATTACAGGGTACAAACGTACAATGAAAGACCTGTTCTCATAGAGTTTAGGGACATTTATCATCTCAAATAACAAGACAGGGGAGTTCCAGTATTATTAATTTCACAGTTTAATATCACTAAAGTCAAGGTTCCAAAGATACGGAAAATAACTATGCTAAAATGGCATCACTCAGTTTGTTTCCCCCCGCCCCCCCCCCCCCCGCTAAGACATCAAAATGAGCACAATGCCACTGAACCCTCCCAATCAAACGAGACACAATGACACATTATATTTCAGCACAGCCAAGACCAGTAGCACTCAAAAATCACCTCTTAGTTTGGAGAATTTACTTTGAAATACAGAACACTAACATTACCTATGACATTTTGAAGAACTAATTTTGTTGCAACCAATAAATAATATATCCCACTGAAACTGAATTTATTTTCTAACTTTGTTCAAAAGATTGTTTTCATTTATAAAATTCTGGAATTTTATCATCCCTTATTTTCAATGACTCAGTAACATCTGGTGAAGGTGTAAAACACGAAAGTAACTTTAGATAAGTCTACAGACTTTGATCTTAAACATTCTCTTTAAGTAGAGCATCCTTTCAGAGCATGCTTATAGAAAAAATATTATATGAAGCAACCTTGTACAGAGGTATGCTCTTCTTGTTAGCATGGAAAAAGTTTTAATGAAAGTACTCTAAGGGAAAAATAAAAGCAAAACTAAATGTGAAAAAGAAAGGATAAACTGGTGGGAGGGGGACAATAAAATAGAAGATACAACAGAATGAGAGAGCAAGAAAAGACAATGTGTGTGAGAGAGAAAGAGAACACAACTGAAAGACAACCTCAGATTACAAATTTTGTTCTTCTCTGCTCATCCCAAACCACCTGTCACCTACTGACTCAGTAAGCCCTTCTGCTGTGTGCCTCCCAAATGCCAACTGTGCTCCCTATCCCTCCTCCCTCCCCCATCTCCCTGGCCAGCAATGGTTTAAATTTTTATTATATCTTACCTGGCTTACCATAGCTCCTAAACAGAGCTTTCTGTCTCTAGATATTCTCCTCCAGCCCATCTTACCCATTACTATACAAAATAGTTTTTCTAAAAAATAAAACAAAAGTAGTCTGTCTCTTTATATTAATGTCTTATATGAAAGCTTTACTACTTATTTAAGCTCCAAGATAAAATCACAACTTCACTAAACCCTTTGGAATATTGTCTCCATCTCACATCTCATCATTTTCTCATATTCCCCATGCTAGCTATATACAATTTCTCCTACAATTTGCATCCTTCAAAGCTGCACAACCATCCCATATGTGTTTTGTATCTTGTAAGCCTTACTATGATTTCTAATTCAAATGAACTAGAAAAACAAAGTGTCAAATTTATTCATCACCAGGAACTTCATATTAATTTTCATCAATATTAGCATATCACTGTGTATTTCAAGAGTAGACAAGACACAATAAATAATAACTGGAGCCAATAACAAAACTGAAACCACAAAGATGTTTTAGACAGAAAGAAAAAGAAAATGTGGAGAAAAAAAAAAGGAGAGGGAATTTCTTCAAAATGCAGGAAAGATCAACAGAGTAGATGAAAGGGACTGAGGAAAGGAAGAAAGGATTGGAAAAGGAAAAAACAACAGAATGAATCTGACCAAATTTCTGTATGTACATACATGAGTATAGGATGATGAGTCCCAACATCAAGTATATCCGCATAACACTAACTTAAAAAAAAAAAAACACTATAAATAAATTTCAGAAAGGTCAGTAGAGAGAAAGAGAGGAGTATGAGGAAGTAGGAGGGGGTGAGGGGGTGAGGGAACTGAATAAGGCAAATTCTATTGCATATTTTTTGACTATATCAGAATATATCTTAATGTTATACCTAACTAAAAAGAACCAACAAAAAATAAAAATAAAAAAAGATAAACAGAGAGTGGAAATGCCCATTATAAGCAGAATTGTGTTTTCTTTATGCTATGAAATAATACTTAATTGTATATCTACTATATACCAGACAAAGTTAAACAGAGGTGAAAAAAAATACATTGAATATGTAAATAAATAATGAACAAAATATACAGCTTAAAATTATGGTAACTGCTACAAAGGAAAAGTGGTACTGGTAGAAAGAATAACAAGGAAATACATTTTAGTTTGAGGAGCTGCAGTGGCATTCCAACAGAGACCCCCTGAAGGGAAAGGGACCTCATAAAGCAAAGAAGTAAGGGTTTCAAGCAGAATAAGAGCACAGGCAGTGCCCTGAAGCACAACAGACCTCAGCACCTTTGCACCCCTGAATGGAGCCAGTGTTGCTAAGGAAATCACATACTGTCCTTGAGATTGGATACTTATTGCTTTCTTCAAATTTTAAACATTAAAAAATATACTTGAAAAAAATCATAGAATGTGTTTCCATAAACCTTCCTGGCAATATTCTTCCAGATATTGTGCTCCTTTACCATATAAGCCATTTCCATAATAAATTATTCATTTACAAGACCAATCTCAGTGTAACTGACCAGAAGTCGGTTTAAATACTTAACTTTGATTTGATTCAAGGCACTCCCAATAAAAGCATTCTTATGAAATGACACAAAATGACCATCAGCTGTATATAAATATAAAATACAACTATAATTTGGAATATTAGGAAACATTTATAGAAATCTTATACTTTAAGTACTTTCCAAGAAAGAGAAATATATCCATTTCTCTGAAATGGATAAACATTTCCAATGAAATTCAGTTGAAAAAAAAATGTTCTTAGTCTAGAAAGAGGAGCATGAATGATCTGAGGTTCTTCAGTGGTGGAGAAAAGTTATAAGGGAATCATGCTTCTGCTCTTGGGAATCTGCTCAAATTTTAGAAATGAGATGATTACTCTGATTTGTATGCATCTTCATATTTTATTCTAATTTCCTAAGTCAGGTTCCTTTACTCAGTTAAAACATATAAATCTCTAGAAGTAATTTTCTACTTTCTTCCAACTCCACAGAGTTTATTTGAGCAACATATTTGTTAATATCTTGTGTGATTTGAAAAAAATACACTTCTTCTCCAGGGATTCTCTTATCTCTTACCTTGAGCACTCCACTGGAGAATCATAATTCTAACACTGAAACCATAGATGGTTAGGATGCGGACCAAGAGTGATTTTTATCATAAAGTCAAACACTCAGGGGAGAATGAATGAGCAATCTGACAGTGAATTGAATAAGTTTATCTACCTGGGGTCTTAAAAATTCCTATTAATTTCTAGTAATTATTTTCTATTTATATAGCCTTTCAAATCCCACATTGTGGTTTACAAATTGGAAGTGGTTACTATATATTCTCATTGATAATCAAAGATCATTTTCAAGAATTACATCTCTGGTTCTGGGTGTACCTGGGTATTCTCAGACAAATTCCTTACCTCATTTAGCCTCAGTCAGCTGATTGAGAAACACATCTTGAACACTCCGATCTTTAAGACATCTTTCCTGTTTTTAATGTTACAAGTGTATGTCTATGGTTAACATGTAGGTGAATAGTATGTATATGACATATTATCTAGAAAGCACTCTGGAAGGAATGCATGTTAGGACCCACTTCAGTAGGTCTTTGTAATTTAGATTCTAAGTCATCTAAATAATACCTATTAATATGTTATTAATATTTTTTCTTTTAAAAAAATAAGAAAGGGGAAAGGCATGTCATTTTAAATAGAAATAGTCTCAGTGAACAAGAATAACTTGCAGTAATGATTAAGCACTTTTCTAACTATGTACCACCAACAGTTACTCTCTAAACAAGTACCATACCCTCTTTGTTCTCAGTTGGGTGATAGGAGCTAAAGGTGGTAATAGTGGTGATGGTGACCAACAGGAGGGATGATTAAATCTCTGCCATTTTTTTTTTTCCATTTGGAAGACTTTTAAACAAGAGAGAATATAAAAATAAACATTTTTTCTCTATCTGGTTTATCCTGTTTCTTGACCATTGATGCTTAGAAGGGAAGGAAGTCAGGACTCTGCCCTTGTTATGGAGGAGAAGGGAGGGCATCTCATCATTCAGGTAGCTGATTTTACTGAGCACTTGTGTTCTGTATGAGCCTCTCCCCTGTGCTGCTTTGCCTAATGCTCTGAGACAGGAGGGGTGGTGCAGAGAAGAATCCAATTGTCTCAATCTTGGACACTCTTCATCTCAGAAAAGGCATAATTTTTTTTTTGCATTATAATTCTTATTACATATACAGCACAATTTTTCATATCTCTGGTTGTATATAAAGTATGTTGACAGCAATTCATGTCTTCATATGTGTATTTTGGATAATGATGTCTATCACATTCCACCATCCTTGCTAACCCCCTGCCCCCTCCCCTTCCCTCCCACTCCTCTGCCCTATCTAGAGTTCGTCTATTCCACCCATGGTCCTCCTCCCTACCCCACTATGAATCAGCCTTGAAAAGGCACAAATTTCATCCCAGTTCATAAGAACCCTGCTACCTCCAAATCTTAAATCTTCAGGGTCAGATTGATATTTAGGTGCTGACTTCTCAGTGCTAACAACTCAGTTATTATTTCTCTCTTTACTTACTATTTTTCAGAAAGTTCTTGACATATCTGATCCACCAATGCACCCTAGTCTATTCTCTCTCTCTCTCCTTAAATGTACGCCTGTCTTTAAATGATCAGTAATAGACCATCATTTAAGTGGGATTTCCCCAAAGAAAGAAGTATGTTTAACTTACCATGTTGAACATAACATGTATTATTTCTTCAAAAAAGCAAGCAAACAAACAAAAAACCTTTTGGTGAAAGGTTAAGCCTTCAATTAATCCTTATTAAATCTGAGTGGCTGGTACATTGGTGTTTGCAATATCCTTTTGTTTATTTTTCTACCTGATTGAGAAATTTCATGATATTTAAAACTAAAAATTAGTCTTAGGGTAAAGAAGCCTCCATTGAATGCAGAGACTCAGTTCCTCACACTTGTGATAACCTGGTCAATATATGTTTTGTAGTATTTTTAAAGATCATATAAAGAGGCCATATATGCCTTCTGGTCTCTTCCCCCAACTCCTGGATAATCAGTGAGAGAATCCAGAGATCATGATCCACTTTTCTCCCCTGGTTCTCTGCTTAGCATCTCTGGATGGGCCTGAAAACACAGTACGAAGGAGGTTCTATTCTTGCTACGGCATAGCTTGAAATGCCCCTAAACATCTTCCTTTAACCCAGATACAGGCTGTTCTTGTCATTATGTATAATTAATGTCCATCTAGACTTACAAGCTTAACAAAATATTTCCATTTAGCTTTTCATGCTTGTCCCTTCTCCAACTGCAAGAGGCAGTGAGGGTAGGGATTATTTCTGAGTATATTTCAAAGATGCAGAAACTGAAGCTGAAAGTCAAAATGGTTTCCCCAATATCCCATAACAAACGAGTTTTATCCAGGATTAGAATCCATCTTCAAGGGCCCCATACCTCATCTTTTCAAGTACACACAGTTTCTCTCTATATACTAATGCTATGTGCTGCCACCCCTTTACCAAATGACGCTCCTATAAAAAATAGAGCTGGCTGACAAGTCAAGTTCTCAACCATTATTTTATTTTCACTTTTCCTCCATATGATGTTCTGTGATTAGTACCATTTTGTCTGTTTAGAATATGGGAGTCAAGCTCATTGGATTACAGAATGCATACCTTCCCTCTTTTAAAAAAAATAATCCCATGCTGTGTTTGTATCTGTCATTAGTGATACCTCCAGTTCTTCTAAAGTCTTCATACATACTCATTGGCAGTATGTGAGATTCTATAAGTTAGTTCTCAAGACACATTGGAATGGATGCCCCAGGACAGGGTAGCTGGAAACTCTTAAGCAGTGCTTGAAAAGACTTATAAGATTAAGTCCTCTGGATAGAGAAACTCCTTTGTGACATTTTCCAAAAGATTGAGTTTAATGTTGTGTACTAAAAAATTATGATAAGGATATGTTTAGGATGGAGAAGCACATGGTAATGAGCCTCTCTTCCAAAGAGACTACTTACAAATATTGTCATTTTTGTATTATTATGCAAAGAGATGAAATTTTACTGTACCTTCAATCAAGAGTGGGGAGAATAAAACCATCTCCAAATGATTTTAAATCATCTTTGTCCCCTGAGAAATGCTTTTCTAGGACAATAAACTGCCCATTTTTTAATTTACTATAATTTAGTGTTTCGCACACTAAAGCAGACACTAAAATTTGTCATTATTACTGACCAGGCTGTAATTGCAGTCCTCAGTCAGGCCAAAGCTGAAGATTCTGACTCTGAGAGCTTAGTTATTCAATTTGTTTTTTAGGCACAAGAAGTAGTGGTTGGACTTGTTTATTTGTTTTAGTTAAAAAAAAAAAAAAATTAACTGCAGAAAATGAACATGCTCCCACACAGAGATGCTTTTTGCACATTAGGTACTTACTCTACAAACTGTAGTGTTTAAATATCTCTACTTCAACATCATAGATGTCATCAGAAAAACAAACGAAATTGAAGACTTCTTCCCAGGCAGTGTCACAACAAACCCCTCATTTTCTTTAGGCTGGATGAGCTTAAGGCACTGATCATAAACCGAAGGTTTGTCAAAATAAGCAAACCTGAAATGATGCTGATCCTCATCTAAGTGATGGGCTCCATTTCTCAAGAAAAAAAGAGCTTTGAGCATATTTAAGACAATGATGATAGCCCATACCAATTTCATACTTCAGACTTTGTAGAGTTGTACAGTAAATGAGAAGGTACAAATTTAGTTGGTGTGTCTCAAAAAAAATAAAAATAAAAAAGACACAGTAAACTGCACTTCCATATGGTCTTTTCTCTTTATAATGTGTATATCATAGACTAACTTATTTCTAAGGTCAAGGTCAAATCAAAACCTTTGAAGGAACTTCCTCCAGATAAAAATGACCAGAGAATCTACACTGAAAAAAACAATTTAGTTTAGAATATTTATTCCTGGCAGCAAAACAGTTCCTTCCATAGAGGCCATTTCTTCACCCTTTCTTAATAAAATCAACTTTTTATAAGTTCTATTCCTCTTCTCTCCCTAAATATATTTATTTCACCATTTAAGTTTTCTTACACTGCAAGTGCCAATTTTTCTGCAGTAGGTCCATTGTTCACTTTTATAAAAGAGCAATTCTTAATAATTAAATGACCAAGCCCTACTTAATGCTTAAATATTGTGATACAGCTAATTCACATACAAGGAAATGATTATTGTTAGTTTATTGGCTACAAACAATGGTGCCAGAAGTTGTACAGAAGTAATGTTTTCCCAGCAGGACTATAAATATTTGCCATTATCATTATTTTAGTAACTATCCTAAATAAGCAAACTATGAACTTTCATATAATAAGAATGGTTTAAAACTACCCCTAATAAATCTTCTCAGTCTTATGCTATATTTCCATACCATTAAAAGAAATAGCTGATATTGCACAAAGTTTTGAAACACACTGTTCTCCAAAGTATATGCTTCATCAGCAATTTATTTTAACATCCACATCTCCCTCTCAAAGGGAATTGAAACTAATTATGTATTGTCCCAAATGCCTAGATACCACTGATACCATATGAATTCATATATTATTCAAAAAGCTGATCTTTTTTTTACTTATTAATATGACTCTTAGGTAAACTGTATCTCTATTATAAGAGACTTTGCTTTACTCCAAGAATAAACTCCAGCTATAATAGTTAGAGAGATATTCTTTCCAGTATACCTACACACACTTGATTAAAAGGACGCTTATTCCAGAAATTTTTAACTGAAAGAGAAAGCTCACTGCAATTCAAGACAGAGTATCAAAGGAAGATGAAAGAAGCAGGTATGTGTAATTCTTCAGAAAAATAGATAGAATAGTTTTCATCCTTAAAAACTGTACTCATATATAAGATAAACTTTGATTTTAGTTTAATACATCAAGAATCCTAAGATAATCAAATAATTCCTTATGACTACATCTAAAAGATTCTGAATCCTTTCATTGTGCCATTTAACCAGGAAACACGTGCAAATTAAATTGTTCCTTTCCAATATCATAAAAATTAGATTAAAGTGCTGCATAGTGAAACTAAAAGTAAGAAACACATCTGAACAATGTTAACATCTCTTGAGAAAACAGCTTCGTCAAAGGGCTAAAGACTAAAACAAGAGGCCACTGTGTGGGCTCTCCCAGACAGGCAGCCACACCTAGCAGTTCCTATGGGGTGTCCAGCATATCTACACGAAACTACTTTCAAAAAAAAAAAAAAAAGGGCTTTCGAATGTTTAAATGAGGTGACCAATATTCAGATTATTCTACAAATTGTCTGTTCTAGGGTAGTGTATTCAACAGAAAACCTTAAGGGTTCCCAGTCTGTGCTTGTGCTATACCTACACTGGAATTAACTTGGGAGCTTATGGATGCCTAAGCTCTATTCCCAAGTGACCCTGAATTAATTGGTCTGGGGTGGGTCCCGGATATCAGTAGGATTTTTGAGCTAATGTGAAGAGTGGGGAACCAATGGTTTTCTGCAAAGGGATATAATTATAAATTCATATTCCTGTCCCACCCTGTATCTTCAGTTCTGGTCATCACAATTTCTTCTTGCTGTAGATGAAAAACACCTATCTTCATGCCACAAAAAGAATGGCATGTATTAAATTCTCTATCTCATGAAATGTGATCAAGTTCTAGAGGCAATAAATAGATAGTTCTGGAAACCAAGGAAGCCCTTTTTCTAAGATGTCAAGTTTACATGAAACCCAGGATTGACTTGAATTTATCACCATTTTATCAGAGATGAAATTCTGAAGGAGTATATTTCAGTTTTTTTCAACATCTTTTCCTGACCCATTGCAAAGGCAGGATTTAGTCACATCAGTGGTAAAACAGAGCAATAATTTTCAATGAGGGAAGTAGACTAGAATTTGAGGCATGGGATAAGTTTATAATCAGGAAGAGCTGTATCTCTTCCCCAGTAATTTTAATGCAATCTCTAGTGGACCCTAAAGATGACAACACCCCAGACTTCCCTCTGATCCACATCCCATTAAGAATGACTTTAAAGTTTAAATTGTATAACAGAAATCAAAATGTTAGCCGCAGAGCTCTGGGCAAACTGCTTGACTTTTCTGAGATCCATCTTATCTCTAGATAATAATATTTACCCTCCCTCCCTGCAAAAGTTGCTGATAGGCCAAATTAGATCACCAAAATGAACGAAAGTCATTAACTGTGCAAAGCTGTGGTAATAACATTAATATTACAAATAAAAAACATCCTTTAATATGCAAGAACTTTAGACTGAGAAAATTCACTCTTTAAGAGAGTCAATCTACATTTTAAGACAAATTACTACAGTTTAACTAATTCAAAGCTGTCAGTCTCCTACAGAGAAGCTAAATGTCCTCCAAAGGTAAAGACTTTCATTTATTTGACAATTAACACAAAAGTACTGGAAACAAACTCTGTGCAGGGCCCTGGGCTAAACACTGCGATGGCTACAAAACTGACTGAGAGGCCAACTCTGCCCTTAATGAGTCTTCAGTCCAAAAATGGAAAAGAGGGTCATGCACAAATGGACTGCAATTTTGAAATCAAGGAGTCCTTTAAGGGAGATGCAGATAAACTGTCCTGATGAGAGGGCAATCGTAGTAGAATTGCTTGCTGGTGGAGATATGGGGAGGTAATGCAGGGAGAAGGAAAACACTAGGCATGTAGAGAGAAAAGCTGGTGACATATTTTGGCTATGGCAAAAGGTCATGAAAGGAAGTAGTGGGATAAAAAGCAAAATTTGTTTTTTTCCTAGACTCTATCATCCAGTCATTCACTGAAAGTTTATTGTGTTCCTGGAATTATACTAATTGCTGGGGATGCAACTTAGAGCCAGCAGACATTAGACATGTAATTGCACAAATAAATTACAAATGTGGCAGTGGCTAAAAAGGAAAGGGTGCTGGGTTGAATAGGAAAGCCCATTTTAGATGGGGAGGACTCCAAAGGCTTCAGAACTGACAATTATGCCAGAAGGAAGACCTGGTGTGCAAAAGCCCCAAGGCAGAAAGGAACCAAAAGGCATCAGAGTGAAGAAAAGGAAGCCAGTATGACAAACAGAGAGAAAGTGGGGGGAAGCCTGGGAGAATCTCAGGCAGGAAACATGTCCCATGGAATTCTATGGTAAGAATATGGACTGAGAAGAGGCTACTAGATGAATTGAGAAAAGTGATGAATCAATACCAAAAGAACTTGTTAGTAGGAATTATTTAACCCTTTCAGGACACAAACCAAGATTGGGTTAAGGCATCACTCAGTAGACCAGAAATATAAGAGCTAGTTTGAATATAAGAGCTGGCGTTTAGCTAAAACCTAAAGTGTGCCAGTGCTGAACTAGGATATTATCTGAGTCATGACAGAACAGAAAATATAGAAAATCAAACAGCAAGAACAGATCAAAAGTGGAAATTAACTAGAAATTAACAAGCAAATACACATCAATTGAAATTATGGTACATGCACTCAATATGAGACATTCCATGACATTACACACATCCTCTATGATCCACAGTCCTTAAAACCTGATGTAAGAATACTGATTGTGTCAGCATAAGGCTAGCAGACATGCCACAGGGTCATGGAATTTAAGGGGATAATAAGAGATCATTTGCAAGTTCCAGCTGCCCAAGAAACAATCAGGTAAAGTAAAAGAGGAGATGAGATACTACAGAAGAAAAGAAATAGCAGGTAAGCATAATTAATTTTAAGGTAAAGAGTAGGGAGAAATGGGAAAATAATGAATTTCTGATTTCAAATGTTAGATGGAAACAGATTTTGGTGATAATGAAGTCCATGGTGTGTTCATATTTGTAAGTATGCTAAAGAGAAATAGATAAGGTTTATCAAGTTAAAGAAATCAAAAACTGACATTATTTCAAAGAAATTAAAAGCAGCTCTAGATCTTTCAAATACTAGAAAATCATGGCCTAGAAGGTCAAATAAGATAATAGTTGAGGATCACACAGGCTGAGCCAGACACAGAGCAGAAGATATGGATAGCCAGAGTCATATGGCATTTAATGATTTCCTAAGCTTCTGCCACTTGAATTTCAGTGCATAACATGGAAATCCTTTACATGAACTGTTCAAGGACCAGTTAGGCAACAAGTCTCAAATTAAATACATAGAAATATAAAGGTTTTATAGCCTTAAATTGTTCAATCTGCTTGAGTTAGCCCAATTTGGACTTCACAGCAAAAGTCAGTATTATTCAAACCCTTTTTAAAAGGAGATGTTTATGATGATACATTTTTATTTCAGTAGGGCATCATCCTTGAAATTTGGAGATTTAAAATGGATTTTGTAGGGTAGTAGAATGAATTGGACATTAATACTCTATGTGCATATATAACTGCATGATGGCTGTGATTCTACATCATGTACAATCAGAAAAATGAGAAGTTATACTTCATTTATGTATGATGTGTCAAAGTGCATTCTACTATCATGAATAACTAATTAGAATAAATTTTTAAAATGGTAATTAAAAAAGAAATTGATTTTATTATTTAAGAATTAAAAGGTAAATTCTATACATTTAAGTAAAAGAGAGAGACTTTGTTCTGTTTCTTTAAAAAAATGCAGAGCCAAACCAAAAATCAGCCACCTTAATTTTGCTGAAATATCAAAAACCTAAATATGTAAGAATATGAGTTTAATTTGATAATTCTGATAGTAAATATTTGTTTACAGAATTATTTGTCTGATAAGACTTTAAAAAATTAGCTGGTTATGGGAGGATATAAGAGCAAATACAAGAGCCTACCTCACAAGGAATGGTAGAAAAAAGATAATTGCTCCTAATCACACAATTAGTTGGGTGTGTTTGCTGTCACTCACCTTTGTGCTCATGACAGCACCTTTGTAATTCTGAAGGAATGCTGTGAAAATAATCTACAAAGACAGGCCTCCACATAAATGATACATTCATATCTTTTTCATGAAGACAAGTTATGATGGGCAGCCACAGATATAAGATGTATGGTCTTATGATCACCCTGGCATGAATCAATTATTCATGACAATTTGAGATGGTGGGAATCTTTTTTCTTTTCTTAAATGTTTTCAATCCAAGTTCTCACAAGTTTTTAAGAACCATGGAAAATGTATTTAATTACATAATGTTCCAAAGCAGAACAAATTTCCCCACCCACTCTCTCCATGTTTCACTTAATGTAATTTCACCCTCTGACACCATCATCTGAGTGTTTTAAAAGAGCTTTCCCTTGGCTTTTGTGTATCTTGTTGTAGAACCCAAGAAACCTGGGAAGAATCCAGCTTTTGATACAGAACTAGCTAAAAGAAACATGGGACAAATTGCAGTATGGACTCCTAGCTATGCACAGAGGAAACAGAGCTCCTGAGAGGGGTAGAGAGGGACTTCCACCAATCCCCATTATTCTGATACACCCCTCACCCTCTATACTGAGTCATGGATAAAGCTGGAAGCAGCCCTTCTCCCAGCTGTGGCTGAAAGGCTGAGACCACTGCCTTACACAGCTTGCTCAAGGCAGTTGCTCCTTACAGCCATACAATTTCTCATGCTTTTGACTAACACATCAACTGATTTATGCAAGCCCAGAAAAAATTCCTTCATCCTGAATTTCAGGAACTTGCTGTGAAAAAATACAAAATTAGTATACGGTATAATTTCATGTTTGTCACTTCTTTAAGGCCTCCAGCCAGACCCATCTTCATTGACTGTGACCTGTATAGTCTCAGAAAAGTCCAGGACTTAGGAGGGCCCAACATTGGGTTTAATACCATGACACTGTTCAATTCACAATAATTATTGAATAATTATATTATTATTAATAATTAATTATTAATAATTAATAAGTATTCAATAATTATTGTTTCAATTCACAATAATTATTGAATAAGAGATCCTATGTTCTCCTTTTTCACTGCTTTCCACCTCCAAATATTATAGCTGGTCCTTCCTTTTGAAGAACCTGAAGGAAGCCAAATCTCCTGGCCTACCTGTAAATGGATGCATGTCCTACAGGTGACAGGGCTCTAAAGTAGCTTTGGAAGGTGGGACCTTCACCCTGATATTTAGCTATAGGGGAGAATTTTCTTTTTAAAATGTTATTGCTGTTGATATAATAAAATAATTCACTGAGAATGAAATCAGCAATGAAGAAGAGAATACATAGACTATTAAGTGGAAATCCTCTTAACCCACATGTCCACATTCAATTTCACATAACTCCCTGAAGGAAACCACTGGAAAGAGATGGATGTAAATCTAGCAGTAAGCAAAAACTAAACACACACATGTAGTTTGAGACACACACACACACACACACACACACACACACACACACACTGGTGTATCTTTTCCAATCCTGTGTTTATAGATTTACTGGATGAAAAAGATCACTTAGAGTTCTACAATATTGAAGACCATCAGCTCCTAATAATTTATATTATTTTTCACTCATTTCAGGTATGAAAATATCAAATTAAAAACAGACTTTAGGAAAAAGCTGTAAAGAACCTGAGAAACCAACTGGCTGCAACAACCTAGAACATTTAGGTTTCAAAGAGGGACTCAGGAGAAATGTCCAAAGTAGATAAAACCCCTGTTTTGCCACTTACTAGGATGTTGATTAGAACAAACACCTGGATCTCTGCTTCCCCACCTGTTTAATAGGACAACTTGCACAAAGTCTCCAAAGCCTCTTCCAAACCCAGTACTGTTGGTTTGGGAGTAACTAATTCAGTCACCCAAACTCATGACCACACCTCAGGCCTTGACCCCACCCGAGATTATTCCACCTCAGAAATCTAAAATTCATATTTTCCATTATCATATTTCATTTTCTCTTTCCACATTTCCTATTCAGTTCCAACATCTATTCCAGTTGTTTTTTTTTTGTTGTTGTTTTTTTTTTTTTCCTTAAACACTAAAAACCTTCATGGACTATTCACCCCTTTGTATTTTCTTATTTGTCTTTACTTCTTTCCCTCTATCTATAGCCTATCATTTCAAGCCCTCTTTGAACAAAGTCCCTAAATCTTTTGCCCCATTAACCTTTCATCAAGTCTGTCATTTGTCCAAACTAAAATCCCTGGCTGCATTCCCAGCCCCTGTCATTCTCCCACCTACATGTCTTATGATTCCACTCCATAAAAGATAAATCCACCTTCTTTCAGTCTTACCTGCCATCACCCCAGTCCAAACCACCTTGCCTTCTCAGCTAGATTAACACAACAAAACAGTCTGCCACAGTACTTTCCAAACCGCAAAAGTAATCCTCCTAAAATATACCCAAATTAAAACACAAACCCAAGTAGGTCCTTACTCCTTCAATATCCTCCATCTTCATTTAACCATTTAACAAATTCTTGCCCTCTCATCTCTCTCCACACCTCATCTCACATTTTATAAACCAACTTAAGCAAAACTTCAGCTTTCCTTAGCCTGGCCATGTCCTCCCCTACCTTAGATCTGCAAGGTTTTGGAACACTCTGACCTCATCTTCTCCCACAACCTGCTTCAGTTGCTGACCTCCTTCAGGTCATCATAGATATCACTTCCTCTAGAAAGTTCTCTCTTACCCCCTCTCTATGTGAGAATTTGTGCTTCTCCCCTGGGAACACACAACCTCCCCTTCCCCTGGAGCCCTCATGACACACGTTCTAATTTCAAGATAAATTCCTGTCTCTCCAACAAGAATGCAAACTTTGAATGCAGAGAACTAAGCTGTATTATTTAACACTGTTTCACCAACAGTATCAGTAAACTGTAAGCATTCAATCTCAATGAAATTGACATTGTAAGACAGTTTTTCAAAATTATGTTTTGATTCTCATCTCAGAAATTCAACATAAAAACATACAAAAATAATTTATGTATAAGCTCACAGAGTGTTCAGATCCAGGAAGTCTGAGGTCTGAGAACTAAAATTATCTAGACCACAGCATCTGTGGTCTTGATCACTGAATATTATTTATTTCTTCAGTGGTTAGCATTTTTAAAATAATTTCTAAGCTAGTTCCCAGGATTCTGCTCCTCTCTGAAACTTGAAGAACTGGCAAATGAGAAAAAAGTTAGGGGCCCTCAATGAATCCTCCCCATCTATCACCTGGGCGTCAGCAACATCTATTCTCTCCCAGTGAAGATTAAGGGAGTTTAGTAATATCAGGAAGAAATTGAAAATAATGTAAGGAAAAAAAAACAGGATACAGATTAAAGATCAAATGTAATGGTATGTGATAAGAGTGAAGAGTCAAATAATAGAATAATATTAATAGTAATAATAATAACAACAATAATAACAAATATATTGCATTTTATGATATACAAAGCACTTTAAATGTACTCTCAATCTTCATGAAAAACAATTCTAGTCACTTATCCAGGTGTTATAACGATCTAGAAAAAAATAAGAAATAAAACTCTTTTGTTTATAGGAGAGAGAAAGAGTATATGTAGAAACATCAATTTCTATAAGTGCTAAGCAATCTCTCTTTTCACTTTCTGAAAAAAATTGGTTTATGTACTTCTTGTCACTTCAAACCCATTGAAACTCATAACCAACTTGAGCTCAACACATGTGGGCTCACTTTATGTGGACATAAATACTAAAGATCTCAGCAAAACTTTCATCTACATACGCCTGCCCTTCTGGGCATGCAGTCTAATGGAACCATGATGACTAAGAAAAATGAAGTCTTAACATTGATTCCTGAGCTGAAGGATAATATTAATGCAAACCAACAAACTCATTGAGTATTTACTGATTTAGCTCTGTGTGACTTAAGCATGCCATACACATTTTCTTATAAAATCCTCAAAATGACACCATAGGGTAATTAGTGCTAACATCTCTATTTTAAAAATGAAAAACTAAGCCAGGCATTGTGGCACATATCTAATAATCCCATTACCTTGGGAGGATGAGCAGGAGGATCCTGAGTTCAAAGCCAGCCTGACCAACTTAATGAGGTCCTAAGCAAATTAGCAAGACACTATCTCACAATAAATATATATATATATATATATATATATATATATATATATATATATATATATGTATAAAAAAAAGGATGGTGGGATGTGATTAAGCGTCACTGGGTTCAATCCTTGGTACATAAATGATAAATGATAAAATTTAAAAATCAATAAAAATGAGAAATTAGAGCTCATAGAAGTTGGGTAAATTACCCAACCACAATAGTGATCTAAACCTGGAAACTGGTTTCCATTGGCCACCCAACCCCTGACCTTAGGATGCTCAAAATAAAAGATGGAGGGTGGTTCCCCCAGGTTCTTGAACAGAACTCAGGTGAGCATGGATTGATGCATCCTGAGGAAGAATCCCATCAGGAAACTTCATATCTGCTCCTGAACACAGCCTAATGTGTGCCACTGACCAAGAGACAAATACAGTAGACCATTAACAATGACCACTGATTACCCACTAAACTGAAATCAAGCCATTATTTTGATTTTGGAATAATTGACAGTTAAATATTCCTCTTTTAGAGCAATAATCAAAGTATATGAACTATAGCATATGGTCAGCATCTTGAAAACAAAGAATTTTTCTGAAAGCCAAATAGAGGAGGAAAACACACTAGCAAGGCAAAAGTCAGAATGCTTTATTCCTGCAATTGTCCCCAAAAGCAATGAGCATGAAAACTTAGAAGAAAAATATCCCAGATTACCTGAGAAACTCACATCTACCCGTCTTTGCTGGGTAGTACCTACCCGTGAGCTTGTTTATGGCTTTTTTTTTTTTTTTTTTTTTTTGAGGTGGGGGGAGAAATTGAGCCCAAGGATGCTTAACCACTGAGCCACATCCTCAGCCCTTTTCACTTTTTATTTTGAACAAGGCCTTGCTAAATTGCAGCAGCTGGCTTTGAACTCACAATCCTCCTGCCTCAGCCTCCCAAGGTGCTGGGATTACAAGCATGCGCCCATGCACTCCGCTTATGGTCCTTTTTATATAAAGTAAATTTTAAAGAAAATGCCTGTTGAAATGTGCATTCAAACAAGAAAGCCCCGGGAGAAATTTAAATCCGAACCTCTCTCACTGTTTTTTCTGCAACATCTAAGCAAGAAATGCTCTAAGTATATAATCGTAGACCTGAGTATCTGCTTTCTTCTCCGAGTTTTACATAAAGGGCACCTTCCCCCAAGTATTCAGTAAAGGGTGATCATCGGTGAGTTGGCAAAGGCTGGGAAAAGAGATAATGGAGTTCCTAATAGCAGAGCCTGTTGATGTGGAGAGGAAATTCAGAGGATGCCAAGAGGAAGGTTTCAAGTGGCAGGATGAGTGAAAAGACAGGATACAGCAGCTCCATGAGAGTGGGCACGTGTGAACCAGGGAACAGCTGGCATTCCACTGCCAATTAAGTGCTTACTATTATGAGAGCTAAAAACTCTTCAAAATGAATAAATGGGTTAAACAGAATGGGGATTACCATTTAAGTAGAGCATTCTAACTTTACTTCAGATCATGGGAATTCTGTAAAATCACAAAGGAGAGAATTAACTGAACAAAATAAGTTTAATGGGAAATTTATTTCAGAAGAGAAGCTAAGGAAAATTTCTGGAGTTAAGTAATGACATTTAGAATTAGGAGACATTTATGTAAAAGCAATGTCCAAGGATAAAGTTAAGTAATAAGAATTTTCAGAAAGACCTAGAAAAAATCTGAGATAGAGACCTGAGGCATTTTATAAAGAGGAACAAAGAAAAGTGTAAGCTCTTTCTAGGAAATAATTAGGATGTAGAATTTGACCTAAATTAAAGCAAAATATTACATATGCTGGAGTATGTGCACAGGTGTGTGCGGGTGCACAGGTGTATGAGGGTACACAGGTGTGTGCGGGTACACACATGTGTGCACACACATAGTCCTTTCTACCCCTAAAGACTGAGATCAAAATGTTACTTCAGTTCCTTTTCTAGTCTAATTAGACATAAAAAGTTGTCTATTGCCTGTTATCAGTTTATGCATATTCTGGGTTAAAGAGAAAAATTAATATTAATTAGAGGTGTCACTTCATTGAAACTTTTACTTTACCAAGTCAGAGGAAGAGTTTTGTTAAAACAAGATATAGCTTCAAATGATGTAAAGTATCATATATACTAATATACTAATCTGAAAGGAAATGTCAAAACCTTAGCTAGTTCTCTCATACAAAGAAGTTTTTTTAAACTTCAAAATTTAAGCTCCATTCCAAAAATTAAATTACATACCAAAATATTTTCTCACAATATGAAAGCCTTTCAAACTGTAAAAGAATGAAAAATTATAAAAGAAATTTTTCAATTATACAATTTCCTCCCAAAACCTTCATTGTGTTTTTAATTCTCAACTAATTTGATTTTTTTTTTTTAATTTAACAAACTTAAGTGGCTGGAATTGTCCTGTTTTAATTTGAATTTCATCAGAAAGAGAATCACAAGGCACATTCCCTCACCATATTGTGTGTGGCCTATTTATTCAAAACGTTTGATTCCATATGGATTTCTTCTCTTTTATTTATTACTTCCAGAAAGGATTGTCTCTAATAAGTTAGCAACTCAGGGGCAACCAACTTGAATTCCAAACCCTAAAAGACCACTGTACCCCAGGTCTGCCACCTGCAATATTTTCTAGAAGGACCAGGGAAGACAAAGTGCCAACTTTTGTGTGGAATGTGAGCCAACCATGAGCTGCTAGTAGGTGGTCTACAGAGGTCAAGGTTAAAGTTCACAGAATAATTTGGAAATTATTCTCAGCTTGGATCTCGTTTATGAAGCCTGAGAATACACCCTTTAATTAGAATGCAATTTCCAAAGTAGCCACTCCCTTGACTTTCCAGAGCTCAGTTATTCTCAGCAAAGTAAAAACAGCCTCATCACACTGACAGTGAACAGTCCCCTATAAATTACGCCTTAAATGTCCAACCAAGAAGGCAGCAGGCATCCAGGCCAACAGAGATGTAAGTTGCCAAGCCTTGGTAACCACTCTTCAGAAGAGATAAAGAAAAAGCAGTCATATTCAACAGTGACTCTCCTTTGCTTCTGGCGTAGCAGCTGAGCTGTCCCATGGAAGCTTGGCAAAAAGAGTAGGTTGTGCATTTGAAAATGTTCCCACACCCCAGCCGGCCTCATTTTTCTGATGATCCCTCCATCCAACCAACCTCTCACTACAGTGGGAACATTAACATCAATTCCGTGAGAGCCAGCTGTCCGCCTCCTCCATGGTGCTCAGGGAGCCACACAGGACTCCTGGAACAGGAGCCAGCCCGTCCTGACTCACCACAGATGTTCTCCTCCTCCCCCATGGAGCTCTGAGCCAGAGTCTCCTTTTCCAGGGCCTATTGTTATTACAAAAGATTTACTGGGCCTCAAAAATGTGCTAGAAGCTGAAGCAAGAAGAAAACACACATCTTCCCTAACCTCAAGGTAAATGAAGGCAGACATTAAATTAGACAGAGATGGCCAGGGACTCTGTGGGGAAGGGCAAAGAGGGAAAGTCAGGCAGCTACTTAGACTTCTGTGTCATGGAGTTGGAATAGCAAGCACTATCATAATACTAAACTTTGAAATGCTGTCCAGAATAGAGTAAGGTTTAAAGATGATATAAAATATTCCACTCTGCAAATCCAGATATCTTTTTTTTCCCTGTAGATGCAGCAAAATAGCCTTTTTCTAGAAAAGTGTAACTGCGGAAATAACAGAAATGAGAGTTTTTGAAATCTGTGATCCAAATTCAGAGTCAGATGTCACCCACAAATATTTGGAAATGCTTGCCAGCTCATGTTTCCAGCTGAAGTGGCATTACTGTCTTTGGTCATTATCTTTTGTGTATCCATTCATCTGTCAGTTTTCCCAGCCGCCCTCTCAGGGGGGGTGATAAATCTCCCTATCTCTACATTCTTTCAGTGCATATTAGTGGGAAACTAAATATTTGTTCCCAAATGCTCCAGTATCCCAAGGCACTGATTGCATCATTATCTCAATAAACTATTTCCTGCAGTAGTTTTGATCAGTGTCCACTTAAATCAGTATAGACAAAAGAGCAATGCATTTCAAATCCATTCTCTTCTCATTTGTTTGTTTTTGCAGTGCTGGGGATCCAACCCAGGGCCTCCTGCATGCCAGGCAAGCATTCTACCACCAAGTTTCATCCTAACCCCAAATCCATTCTCTTTAATGGTTTGAATTCTGTGACTAAAACGAGCTTCACCAAAAAGCACAAACAAATTTAACACATTAACACAATTCTCCACATCCTTATGCAACACTATTTGTATTTTGTTTTTTGTCCTAAGAGATCTTATTCACATTTTCCTATTGTGGGCCTTTCCTAAGAAAGGAGATTAAGGGAAACAAATCAATTAAATGAAACACAAACTTAAAATTCTGTCATCTGTTACTATCAAAAAAAGAGAGAAAGAGAGATAAAAAAAAAAAAAAAATTCACGTTTCCCAACAAGTGGAGTTAAAATTGTCTCTCATATCTCTTCTAGTTCCAACTCTGGTTTCTAGAAAATCACAAATAATATATGGCAATACCTCACAAAAAGTAAGGTTTCACAACAGTACAATTAATATTTAGATAAAAGGGGAACAATATATGTTTGGGAATAAATGTTTATTTGAAATAATGTTTATTTGATTCTTTGCAAAAACTATATAAATCATGTTCTTCACTGATTTCTTAGTCTCATTTCCTTCCTTCCTACTCTCTCCTCCAAACAAAAGTGTATAAAAACCAAAATGGTTCTAAAATTAAACTCCAATACACTCATTTTTAGAGCTTTTGTTCGAAAAGTGGAAATTCCCTTCTTTGACATTTTTAGTGTTACTGTTTGTTTTCTGCAAAGTTGGTCTCTCTGGGTTTTTTGTTTGTTTGCTTATTTGTTGTTTCTGCTTTATTCTGTTTGCCAGTTATGGCCAGGCATTAACCATTCTAGAGAAGAGAGAAATGTCCCAAGTTTCAGAGTAAAGGCAAAGGGCAGCATAAGAATCTCTATATTATGAAGTTGATAAACAGATAATTTACATAAAATAAAAGAGTACTTGAGTCCCTGAAATGAATTCTCCTGTACACCTTGAAAAACTGAGACAGAGAAATGAATAAGAATTTCAAAAGATTTACTCCTATGTGCTTCCAAGTGTGGCACAGTGTTGATCTTTACACCTACGTGTCAGCTACATAGAATCACTCATTTCATGGCAACTTCATCTGCATCCCACCTGGGAGAACTCAGTGATCAGAACATAAGCTCCAAAGGATGGGATACAGATCTTCTTACAGAATCAGCATTCTAAACAGCACCCAAAAAACGGTGGCATTTCAGGGCATTCCCAGAGTACAACAAAAATATACCAATGCCTCTGTATATATTATACAGAGTGATTTTAGAGCAAGAGTATCAAAACAAAACACACAAATAATGATAGAATATTAATTGTAAAAAATGTTTGGAATTCAGGCTTATGGCTCATGCTTGTAATCCTAGCGACTGGGGAGGCTGAGGCAGGAGGATCATGAGTTCCAAGCCAGTCTCAGCAAAAGGGAGGCACTAAGCATCTCAGTGAGACCCTGTCTCTAAATAAAATACAAAATAGGGCTGGGGATGGGGCTCAGTGGTCAAGTACTCTTAGGTTCAATCCCCAGTACCAAAAAAAAAAAAAAAAAAATTGGAATCATTTGGCCAGAAACAGGGACTGTCACAGCATTATCAAGATATGACTTGTCCTTCAATGCCATCTTTCTTTCTTTAGTCTCACAGCCCACATTTACTTAGGGTTGTCTGGTTTTCAATGTGTGGAAATGAGGAACTACTCCAGAAGGAATAAAGTTTTCACTAAACCTCTGAGTCCAGTATTTACAAGTCAATTCTTCCTTTCTAAAGAAAAAATGGAAAATGACAGCATTATTTATATGCCCATTTTAGCTCTGCAATTTAAAATACTAACGGAAACACTTTCTGATAAACTCTGCTTGCTGATGTATAGATTCATAGCAAAATTATATGGGACATTTAATGGAGACCATATTATCATAGACATATCCCAAACTCAAATTTTCTCCACGGGATACTTACTTCTGATAAGTTCACCACCTGAAGGAGTCCCCCAAATAGTCTGGTCTCGCATCTCTCCATGTGTGAAGTGGCCATTGGTAGCTTGAGTTACATCTTTTTCAATATTGTCTTTATTACATTGTTCTGAATAAAAAAAGAATATACATTTGTTATCATTGAACATTACATGTTTTTCTCTAATTTATTACAGATTTTTCTTAATTCTCCAAGTCTGTCATAATTTTAAAAAAGTAAAAGATATAGACCTCTATTGACTACTGCATGTTACTGACTCACTAACATTTATTGAGCACGTACTATCTGCTCACAGATAATAGAGATGTTCATAGTAAAAAATAATCTATTAACTTTATAAAAAAAAAAAACAAATAATTTTAACATAGCAAGTGATCTGCCATGATAGAGAAGTGTGGAAGTTAGATCAAAGATGAAAGTGAGTACACACAGGTAAAGTGCAGTGGGGAAAGCATCAAAGGAGAAGAGACTCCAATAAATGGTGGCGATGAAAGTTAGCCTACAGTTGAATGAGAAGTGACTGAGGAGTACAGAGGCACACAGTTCCTCCTGTAGAAAACTCAGGGGGAAAAGTCATGTGTAAGGCATCCTCAGAGAAGAAGGGTATTGGGGATGGGAGGTTCATATGCAGGTTCAGAAACTCTCAAGGAAAAGCCAATATGTAAAGTCTTTTGAGGAACACATGTCAAAGAAACTGCAACCTATAACACAAGGTAAAATGTGAAAAGGTTCATAGAACTCAAAGAATTTCAAAAGAAGGAAAAAAACTTATCTGAATTCAGAGATCAATAAAGATGTTATAGAAAAGGGTGCATGTTGGATGGTCTTTAAAAAATTAGAAGGGTTTCATAAAGTCCAGATGGGATAAAGGTAGAAGAACAGAATAGGCAAACTCTAAAAGCAGACACTTGGAGAAAGATTTTGACTCTGTGGACTATGAGGTGCTTTCAGGGAGGTGTTAGGAGGTAAGACTACAAAGTTTCGATTAGAAACATAGATATTTAAAGGCCAAGATGAGATATCTGTATTTAAGTCAAAAACAAGATAAATAAAGCCTAAGTAACCAGTTAAACTTCTAAGCAAAGCCACATATTAGGAAGATGAACAAATCTGTGCACACCAGTGGTTTTTAATACCAGCTGCACTTTAATTAACTTAGAAAGCTTTTATTTTTTCAAGCAAATCTGTGGGCCCCACGACCATTCTTTTTCAATTAAAGGAGAATAGACTTCACTCAGATGATTCCAGTGCACTGTGTCCTTAAGAATCCCTGGAGAATGGCTACATCTAAGAGGGAGAAGAGTAAGGGAAACTTAGCAAAGTTCATATAGAAGTTAGTGAGCACGTAATTAATGGAATGACAAGATGGAAAGAAGGATAAATATGAGAAAGTAACTGGAAGTTTGCATGGATCCAAAGATGGAGTTTGATATAACCAAATTCTTAGTATAGATTTGATTGTAGAAACCAGGAGATTAGAAAAAATAATTTATTCATTTATAAGTGTGTGTGTGTGTGTGCACGTGCACATATATGCAATACATAGCAGATATTTAGACATTGTGTTAGGTGAAGGGAATACAATGAATTTTGAGACCTAGCCCCGACCTACATGGAGGTTACAATCTAGCAGATGAGTTCATCACTGGGTATTTGAATTTGCAAGCCAGAAAAACAAAAGGCATAGTTTAAAAACAATCATCTTCCTAAACTAGATTGCTGAAGCCTTTCAAATGAACCTTTTCAAATTAACCTCACCAAAAGAGTGTGACTCTATTAGAAGAATACCAAGAACAGTCTGTGCAGTTAGGAAGAAGTTAGAGAAACAGGATGATGTCAAGACATGGAAGCAAAGAAAGGAAAGAGATTCAAACAGAAGTTGTTAGTCAACCGTGTTAACATTTCCAGTGGAAGGGAAAAATTTCTGCACATGCAAAAATTTCTCATGTACCATGGGGATTTCACAACAATTGAAAAGTTCTGCCATGAAACATATTTCAACACATGAAAATAGATGGACATGAACTTAGGACTAAATCCAGAGTCTGAGATCTCTGTAAAAAAAAAAAAAAATAGGGTCTTCAATACTAAGTATTTATAGAAAGTGAAACCATATTCAAACAGCAGTAAAATATAAATTAAAAGCATGCTAAACCAATATGTTCTAGATTTACGTAACATTTACTTAGCATTATCAGAGGGAAAATGTAATCTTCATGAGATGTGTTAGTTTCAATTAAAATCTTTACTCTTTTAAACAACACCAGAAATCTTCCACTGCTACAGTCAACTCAAGGCCTTTCTGAGATTATCAATAAAAGAGATTTTTATACAAAACTCAGTAGCACACATGAACTAGCTCGTCAGCAGAGTCTCATATGCTCCCTGCTACTGTCATGTAGCCGACTGCCGCCAGGTGTCATGCTAGTAGGCTTGATTCAATTAGTAACTTTAATTGAAGCTGAATGAAATTAATTATATAATTTTGAGCTGTTCAAGTTTAATTTCATTAAAATTAATTCATGAAACCAAGGCATTATGAAGCATTGCTGACTAAAAGAAAATAGGTATGAATAGAGCCTCTAGACACACTTGACTCATATTTGAATCGTGTCCAATATTCGAGTGCTGAACACAGACCCTCTCGACTTGCTGCTGAATAAATGAAAATGCCATGTGGTCCATATACACATGAATTTACAATTATGAAACCTCCTACTACAAGAGAAACAAAGTTCTTCCCATTGTAAATATTTATTAAGGATAGTTTATCACATTTTTTTTTAAAGTTTCCTTATCTGAGTAATTCTAGAATTAGATGGTCCCCAGTGTCCTTTCGAGGAAAGGACATGCTTCAAAAAGGAAAAGAAAAGCTATCATTCTCTTTCTCATGATATTCAAGAATAATAAATTATATGCAACTACTATTACATCAGAATAATCTGTCTATCCAACATTGCCTCCTTTGAAAACTAAATGTCTTGGCACAAAAATTAGTCTCTGTTTTTTGCTGTGATCCACAGCACCCAGCCCAAAGCAAAACTCAGAAAAGGTTCCCAGTAAAATGCTTAAATTAACCTTTGCCAATTCTCTATTTGTATAAACTGAACCATTGTGAGCACTTGACTGTTCCATGAGTTTCTCATGTATGCATGTCATTTATCAATATTTTTAAATATTTTATTCATTTTCATGTAATACCCATATGGCAGCCCCTATGTGGTGGGTATTTACATAAGTCATTGAAGAAATGCACTAGAGAACAGGATTTAATTGGTGAACAGGTATAAGATGAACCATGATATTCAAACACAAAACCAACTTTAGTATAATTTTTAACTGGGTGGGTAAGCCATTATTCATTATGATGATAAAATGTCAGTTTCTAACAATAGATTTCTTGTAACAACATAGGTTTGCTGTGTCGTTTCTGAATGGAGAAACAGAGGGCACAGTCTTAGTCGAAACAATTCCATTCTGGAGATCTGTAGTTGCAATTCAACTACTCTGTGGGCAGTTTGTCGATTTCAGCCATGTACCTTTTGTACCATTTGTAGCTTTTTCTGTATGCATCTGACAGGTACTCCAACCCAATATAGCAATTTTCTCTTTAAAAGCAACCTTCATCTTCTAAACAATGCTCTTCTTCTAACCAAGGGTTCTTTACTTTGGCTCTAAGCCAGAACCACCTGTAGCACTCTTTAAGCACACGCAGATACATAGGCCCCAATCTCCCCCTATCTCCCAGGTCCCAGGTCAGGTGGTAGGCTGCTGGAAGGGTAATGCTGTCAGGCCAGGTTTGAAGGACACTGTTCTAAGCAAGCTCTTCTCTTACACTATACAACTATTTAGGAAAAAAAAAAAAAAACTTAGAAGAGCATACTAAATACTCAGATACATATCTTGCTACTCATCACCTTGTCACAGAATTCCAAGTAATCAGAAAATGAAATTTTATCTAATCATCTAATTAATATAGAGCTATTTAGTTCTGTCTCCATGTCAGGACAACCATGAGAATACAAAACCTGAATTATTTATAATACTAATCAGTTCTGCTAATAGATGGGATGAAAAGAAATATGTTTTACATATTAAGATAAAAATTGAAGACACTTTAAAAATGGTACTGAGCAAAGGTTGTCATGCAGCACTGGAACCTGCCTCCAAAAGCCTCACAAGTGAACATTCCAGTGTGCCTAGTCTGGAAACAGAAATGGGGAAAGATGTTTGGATGAGGGAAAAAGCTGGGTCCTGACAACTCATCTTCCAGCTTGGGAGACCAAACACTCACACATGAAACAATCAAGCAGCTACAAAACAAAAGCTAATGGAAACTTCCCAGGGTCATAATTCTGGCTCAAAGGCTGACCAGCTGTGCAGACACTGACTGGGCCTCGCTGCCTTCATCCTCTTCATTGGGAAATGAAGGTTGAGCAGCATGGTTGCAGAGGCCTTTCTGACCCTCAAATTCTATAAGTCAGACTCTGCACAAGGCTGAACAATAGAGCCCAAATCTCCTATACACACTGAAGTGTGTTTAGAATGGAGGAGAGCAAATCATAGCAAAGCCTTTGTAAGGCATCGGATTTGAGTTAATTCTCAAAAAAAAGTGACAAGCATGAATTAGGCAAAAAAAAAAAAAAAAAAAGTCAAAAGAAAAATATAAAGATTCTAAATGATCAATTTAAATACAATATATCCTAGTCAGAAATGACTCTCTATCTTACAAAATCAATAGCTACTTTTTGCTATTTTTCTAAAGAAGAATAAGAATGGTAAGTATCACTCCTCTCCAATCTTGATTACTCTTGCTGAGGAAGAATGAAAAGATGCAAGTAAACAGAATTTTCACTTAATTTACCTAGCTGGCATTATCCAAATTTAAAACTTTGGTAGTATCAATTAAACAATTGGGGAATCAAGTAATTGAATGGTGATTAACAAGAAAGAAAAATCTTTAAGAACCTTAAATAAACTGGATAATAATTTATGTAATATAAATATATGTAGTTTGTAATATGTATAATACAAAATAATTTATGTAATATAACATACAAATGTGTGTGTGTGTGTGTGTGTATACCACAGAAGAGCCACACAGTTGGTATGTAGTTGTCACATAAATTCTTTCATTGAAAGAAAAGAAATAATTTTTACAATTACAGTACTGTCTTAGAGGTTTTCCAAGGACTTGAATATATAGATTTATTTGATCTTCAAAACCATTAATGATATAATGAGGATAAAAGCATTAGCTCAATTTTATTGATGAGAAAACAGAGTAAGTCCCAGTCAGATATCTGGTTGGAAATAAGATGATAAAATACAGAGATGGAAAGGATCTGTAGCTCAGTTAATTTCGTATCCCACCCAGCAGAGAAAACGTGAATACAACACTCAGCCCTTCTCCATTTAAGGAATAGCACCTCACAAAGGAACACATTCTATTCTTGGTTAGTTCAGTGCATGAGTAAGTTATTCTTTATTTTGCACATAAATCGGCCTTTGGCTAATCTATAACTGGTACTAGTTCTGTCTTTTGTAGGTACAAATGGTAAATTTAACCTTTTCTATACGACAACTGCTCAACTATTGAAGATGGATATTTTTTCTATCAATTTATAGTAAAGCAAATACGTTATCTCAATAGCTGAACACTTTTAACAAATAAAAGTAATGGAAGAACCTAGGAATGTTGCTTCAGGATAAAATGCACTTGTCAAAGTTATTACATGTAAGTGTTTGATTGAACTTTAAAACAGGTAAGTTCTGAACATGCCATAGTTTTCCAAGAAATAGGGACAATATTACAATTTAAAAGCTCAAATATGTGAATTCTTCCAGATGAATAAAATAAATTCTCATTAGAGTCTCTGAGGCAGAAATGCTACCCCTAAGTCCTTCTCTGCACAGGGTCTGAAATCAAGGTGCTTGGGCCACCACTAAGGATATGAATTCTGGGCAAGTTAATCTTTCACTTTAAAATAGGAATTACAACAGTATTTACCTCGTAAGGTTGACATAGAAATGACCCTAACCCTAGAAAGCAGAATGAGCAAGGGCTCATTCATACTGGCTACTATTATTACATTAAGTATTATGACATACAGCATATTTTAAAAACCTGCTAAAAACAAATCACAGGGAGGCTGTTGAGGGAAGTATCCATTTAGTAATCCCTATATGAAAAACCATTGCAAATGATCTCTTTGCAGACTACACAAAAAAAATGTTCTGTTTTCTCTGAGAATGTGTGCTATTTTATTTTCCTGGTAGACAATGTAAGTCTAGATATAAAAATACTGCTTTCTTTTTAACTCAAATTTATAAACAAAATTGAATCTATATCTCTACCTTCTGATTTTTTTCCTAAGCTTAGATCTCCTAGGATACCCACATTTTCCATTATTCTGTTTTAATCTTTTCTTTAAATGTACTCTCATAAGCCACCTCAAATATTCTACTGAACTAGGCAAAGGTGTGTATAAGCTCACAAACCAATCATCAAATACATTTTCTACTTGTTATCCATATTTTATTTGCTTACTTAGTAAAAGAGTATATAAATGAGGGTAGTTGGCAGAAATCATTACAAAGCCTCATAAAACTTAATCAGTATAAATCTATTTTACAGAAAGGAATATAAGTAACTCTCTTTCTGCATAAATTTGGGGATTTCTGCTTGTTAGGTCTCATACTCTTCAATTAAATATTTGATAATAATCTATGACAGATCATTTATAATCTGCAAAATACATATATTGCTACTGTTCAAAACTCTATACTTCCTTTCTCTATAAACAAATTTGCTTTGAACAATTTTATTTTTACTCTTTCATCCAAACACCAGCATTATTACAATCTATGTGCATTCTAGTTTATGGAATCTCAAGTAATCTGAGACTACAATCTCTCAGAAAAGTAAAAAACTGAGTTTGGATTTTCCCAGAGGCTCAAAAATGTGGAAATTCTAAAATGCTCCCCAAATGTAACCTTTAAAAAACCAAAGATAAGGCAGTTTTCAGGAAGACCCATAGGCTTTGGAATTTCACTTCTTTACTGATCCAAAAAAAAAAAAAAAAACCCTTGAGTCCCATGACCTTTAAGGAACAAAGCAAAACTAACCTATTTTGTCTAATGTTCTAAAATGGATTAAAATCTCAATGCCTAAAGCATTTTTAACAAATGATTGAGCTTGGCCAAAACATTCCATAATTTTGTAAACACAAAAAAAGTTATTATGCAATTATAGATATATTATAAATGTTTGTTGAATGGTTAAATGCTTCAATCAACTTAATTTAATGAATTCATTGCTACCAGTATTTTGAAAAGTGGTTAGAGTTCTGAGCAAGACTTAAAATGTATTCCTTCAAAGGGCTTCTTATCAATTTAGAAGCTTAGGGTGTGATTCAAAAGAATGTGGAGAGGAGGGGACATTGACTTTATCAGTTTATGGATTTGAGGAAGAGGAAGGCATATACATAAGGAAAGTATAAAACAATTACAAAATAATCAGAATATACAATAGGATATAAATGTACAAGAATAGGTACAAAATGTTACAATTGTCGAAAATATATCAGAATAAACCAGGGCTCTATATAAGTGAAGGGAGGAGTAGAAATTCTGCAACTTCCACTTAAAAAAAAAAGAAAGAAAGAAAGAAAGAAAAAGGAAGGGAAGTTAGATAACATGATTCAGGGGACCAGAACAAATTATCTCGGTCATCTTAATCGCCAGTACTTTTTAAGTTGAAACTAAGTTCCTTATGCTAAGAATATATTTTCAGGATGACTGACCCACAGACACAGAAACTCCTACCTCCTTAAATCCAGGTTCAATTATGTTTACTCAGCCAATAAGTATGCTCAGGCTAGAGCCAAACATTCATAGGCTTCTGGAATCTGGAGTTATGCTCTCCGTGGTCCCTGGAATAACCTGATGACATGAATTTAGCACCCAGCAGCCCAAAGAACAGCAGACTCACTTTAGGGGTAGGGAAATAGCCTCAGAAGAAATAGCTTACTCTACTTTAATTATTCAGAGACCTTCCTCACATTTGGCTAAAATCCACTTCCCTGTCATTTTCACTGATTCATCATATTTTGCCTTTGGAAAAAACAAACAAAGTAAACAAATCAAAAAAGCGAGGGCTCACCCTCACTTCATGGGACAGCGCTGTGTTCTTCTACCTACCTTGTGTTAAACAACCTCAGTTGGATGGTTTTTCAGATGTTTTACATTTTATTCACTCTTAAAGGCAGGAGAGTCTTCCTGATCTTATCTAGAAAGCTATCACAATAGAGTTTGTATAACTGGTGGCTGAATTCCAGACAACAAGTCTAGGCGCCTCATTCTACCGTCTTCCCCTTTTAAACATGAGGAAACACCCATCTTTAGTCTTTCATGGAGTCATTCTTATAAGTGCTGCTGTTTAAAGAGCATTTCTGTTAACTCTCAAAGAGTTATCTGATCAGGAACACTTTCTCTCTCTGGCTTTCTGGTTAAGCGCAGAAACCATCCTTATTTGGTTTTATTACAAGAATGATGGACAGTGAAAATCAAAAGCAAATCAAAGGGGCTGCTATAATCCGTAAAAGAATTTCAAAGCTATGGAGATTAAACTTGAAGTAAATAAATAAGAGAGGTCGGAGAGGATGGTTTCCAAGAGATAAAGGCATAAATAAGATAATAATGAGTAAACTAGTATTGTATTAAAATTGATTTCTTAGACTTGAGAATGATAGATATGGATTTGGTTTTAAGTCCCTTCTTAATTCTCATATATGCCCAATCCAGAAGCTTCTCATTTAATTCAGAAGCCCAGCCTTACATCTTCTCGACCTTGTCCTCCCTGGCTTTGACTCTGCTAGCATTCTCTGGATTCTCCTTTAAGCCCACTAGAAAGCTATCTTTTTGTGATATGGTCTTTGCAATCTCATAAACTCCACATTTCAGTTCCTCCAGCATGAGAAAGTGTAGATTCACTATCCTGGATAGATATATCCTATGTGGAGGTACCATCTTTAGCCACTGAAATTCAACACTCCCCACAATTTGTCACTATGCTTTTCTCCGTCTGTTCCTCCGACTATGGCTTGCATCTCAGTCCATGATAGTTACAGAATCAGCATTAACTGTATTTCTCCCTTAATTCCTGTTGCAACATTAATCAAGTACTAGATCCTGCTACATACACCTTTCAAATTTCTCCCAAATCTGTACTTTTATCCCCATGTCCCTGCCAATGTCTCAATTTCTTTCCTCTCCAATCAGAATTACTTTCACATCAGAAAGACTGAATATATTGCTCCTTAGAGCAAGAATTACACTCATTTGCACATTGATGGTTATTTTCACATAGTACATATTTTATATTGTAAACTCCTGTGCTTGATAATTTCACCTTCTATTTCAAAGACAAACAGTAAAGCCCTTCCAAAATCCTGCATGTTGCTTGGGTGATGAAAGAAATAAGAACAAAGTAGGTCTATGTTCATAGAGACCCCAGAGATCAGAAAGGTATCCATCAGAAAAAAGATCATTTGAGAAAAGATAAGAAAGAGAGGGGGCTGGTTCCTTCATACTCTGCCACTTAGCCTTGAGTGCCTGTCACGTACTCAACCACATGTTGCGTTATTTTTAGTGCTCAACTCTGCACAATTAAAAAAAAAAAAAAAACTACAGTCTGAGTATTTTTCAGCTGAGTTCACTAGATGCTCAAGCCCAGCAAAAACTGACTCCTTCACATCCTGAGATTCTCTCCCAACCTCTAAGTGTATTAGCTCCAGAATGATATCAGCAGTTTGTTGGCAACTGGTCATCAACTAATTTGTCATATGTTCTTGTTGTAATCTTGAAATGATATTTAAATAAGGGATTGCAATTTAATTTGCTAGACATTCATATTTCATCCTCTCTCAACTAGTTTACAAATTCCTTCAGTGCACAACAATGTATTTATTATACATTCTTAATCTTCACAGGACCCTGGACATAGTAGATGTACATAGTAAACAT
Source organism: Callospermophilus lateralis (assembly GCF_048772815.1). Classification (NCBI taxonomy): domain Eukaryota; kingdom Metazoa; phylum Chordata; class Mammalia; order Rodentia; family Sciuridae; genus Callospermophilus; species Callospermophilus lateralis. The sequence goes on along the minus strand of NC_135305.1, from coordinate 41,237,584 downwards.
AAAATATATTTGTAGACAGGGTTTTCCCTTTCAAATGTCTTAACTGGAAAACATTTGTGTTACCATAAACATCAATTTCAGACTTTATTCCTTGGACTCCTTTAAAAAAAACAGGCAGAAAGGCACATGTATATGAATCATCTTACTTCAGATCATGTGGGTGTGAATCTGAAAACAGAAGTAGACTGGGAGTAGAAACCACAAACAAAACTGAATTCATGTTACACTCTTTTCATAGTTCCTACTCAGGGAACCCAAAGTGATCAGAATAAGCCTACACAATGGAATGCATAACTCAGTTTCAAAGACTTAAGGTTCAAAAGCTTTCCTCATTCAGGACATGCATGCTAATGAGAAAAGAAGTTATTAAGAGTTTAACTTCAGGAAAGTGTTACTGGCAAGAGAGAGGGAGAAGAGAGAGAGACATCTGAAACACTGACTCATATACAGCACTGAGAGAAAAAGGCTACACCATCTTCGATTTGCTCCAATGAATCACCAACATTACACTATCCAAAATCTAGAATCTAGACAGTCCAGAATCAGTGTGCTCTTAATAAAAACTGAATAAAGTCTTTTAGAAGTAGAAACAGAAATCAGTTGATTTATCTTCTGCCTTTATCACAGGGGAATACTTACATTATCTCAGAAAAACAATTTGATTGAATTTTCCTCTGTTGTTTGTTATTGTTCTAAGTAATCTTCCATTTGCAAATGGCATAACATTAGATTGGGTCAATTTATGTTTCCTTATTTTCCCCCAATCTTTTATGACTATAAAAATATAATACTAGTAAAATAACTGCATTCTGTTATTCGGCTTTCTTTCCATGAAATTACCTCAACAAGAACCAGGAAATAGGGTTCAAAGAAACAGGAAAAGCCCTTACACACCCAAAAATTCCATGCCTTCCCTAGCAGCCCTATAAAGGTCACTGGATCATATATATTAAATTTTTGTCCATAGACTGACCAAACTAAGCAAACAAGCATAATCTTCCCTGACCATAAATCTTAGCTTGCCATTTGCATCCCTAGGCTCTCTGGCTCCTCTACCCTGCCTGGAAAACAAGGTCAGTTAGTACAAACAGAGTCTTCCCACACATGCATGATATCTGTCCCTTGTCCTCACATTGTTTCCACCCTGCCAACATCCAACCCTGTGCTAATTTCAAAATCCATTCTCTCTGCTTCTGTTCCCAAGCTCCCATCTGCTGTTTCTGAGAAAGGCAATCAACTATGATAACCCATATCCACTGGAATTCATGCCATTCATTCTTAGGTAAGCCCTGAGTGTTACCAAGCAGCCTTGTTTGCCCCCAGTTGATTCCCTCTTAAATTCTTCACTCTTCCAAATCTTCTCCACCTATCTCCAATCTTGCTGAGAGCCATAGCCAAGCAGGAATGATGCATGGCATTTTTGGTTGAAAGGTGACTCCAGCAAGCCATTGAGATGATAATGATTATGTTAAGATGCGCATTCAATTGGAGATTAGACCCCTGCTGTCCGCCTCTACCTGCTACTTTGGAGCTCTCTCGGGACTCCCATTGGTTGGGGAAGTGTGGTAATCCCGGAGGAGGGATTTCCTGTTGATGTAGTGTGTCCCAGTGAAGGCCCTGTGCCTGGCATTCGCGGGAGTTTTGGAAATAAAGTTTGTTCCTGCTTGAGTGGCTCGTGATTTTGTCCCCAGCCAGACAGCAACACAATCTCTCCACTCATTCTAACCTCCCTTGCTTTCAGCAATTGTTACCATCTACTTCACTGAGAAGATAGAGGCCTTCAATAGTCTCCTTCTCTTCTTTAGATCAGATTTCTTCTAGATTATCACCGATCACTCTCTCCCAGCACCATCTCAAAAGGATACATTGCTCTCTTTCCAAAAACTGGTGAAGAATTCCTTCAAGAATTTTACTCTTTCAGTTACAAAAACCCACAGTACCATCCTTCCATCCCTCTCCCTGTCACCTTTGGTCTACTTCTAGATCCCCTGGCTTTCTTTCCATTCATGTGGAGGGAGAGTGTTCACTCCATCCACTCAACAGAGGCCTTCCTTACATCTGTTTCCCTTTAAGGACAACAACTTTTATTATATTCCACAACCACCAAATGTCCAACACTTCTGTGAGGAATCATTAGGAATTCTTTTTGTAGTTTGGTTGTTGTTGTTGTTGTTATTTTCACTATTCCTCCCTAGAGCACAGCCATTCCTAAACTTCAGTCTTCAGTCCTTTCCCTCACTCTTGTGCCCACTCATCAGCAACCTGTTGGTAAATTCTTGGCCTCGGAGTCTAACCCTCACCACTGTCCTAGTTACAAATTCTTATTTCCAGCTGCCAATTGGCCCTCATGATTAAGGATAAGTTCCCTGGAATCAGCCTAGTCAAAAGATTCAAGTGCGGTGCAGTGGTGCATACCTATAATCCCAGAAGCTTGGGAGGCTGAGGGAAAAGGACTGAAAGTTCAAAGCCAGCCTCAGCAACTTAGTGAGGCCCTAAGCAACTCAGCAAGATCCTGTCTCTAAATAAAATACAAAAAAAGGGTTGGAGATGTGGTTCAGTGGTTGAGCACCTCTGGATTCAATCCCTAATACCAAAAAATAAAAAATAAAAAATAAAAATTAAAAAAAAAAAAAAAGGACTCAACAGCTCCTGATGTTTCTACTCAGGGCTACAAAGCAAAACTATGTATTACCTTAAGTTTCTAGCTTTCCCCCATCTCCCATATTAAATATTTTACCCAATCATATGAATTCAGTTCATCAAAATGTGAGCAGTGTGAATCTCAGGAGATTCAAAGATGATCAAGTAAAAATTGATGCCCAAGAAGGCTCTTGACACTAGCTAGAGCTCTATTCTGCTTCTGTTGTTGTTCCTAAATCTATTTCCTCTGTTCCTCTTTGACTGAGGCTGCTCTAGGTCCACTACTTTTTTGGCAGCCCACTGAAATGTACTCCTCCTCGAAGACTGCCATTTCTACCCTTGCCCCTTTCTCCAAGTGTCACCAGATTTATTTTCCTAAAAACACGTATCAGGTCTGATACTTCCCCCTTCTCAAGAAACTTCAATGGTTCACCACTGCCAACAAGAAAAATGTTCCTTTATACATAAAAAACACCATTTCCTCAGCAGGAGAACCAAGTTTCCTGAAAGTGACTTTCCCCTATCTTTGCACTCATTCTCTGTTCCTCCATATGGACCATAAAATGTTCTTGGGGCAGTACCCAACATTCCATGTCTTGCTTTCTACCATCCATCTCCACAACACTGAGTCCTATAACCAGCCTAGTTTGAATTAAAACTTCTTGAGGCTTTTCCAAATCCCCCTCTAATGGTGCTTTCTCTCTCCAAAGTTCTATCCTCACACTTTCTTTGTGCCTCTATTATAGTACCCGTTTCTACACACGCCAGCCACAAGCTCAGGTCTCACCATGTTATCCCTTAGAACATTTCTGCACAGTCTTCACCTCAAACAGCTCAACCTCTTCAAATGTTCTCTTAAATTTAATTCCTTCCTTCCTATCTCCCTTCCCACCTCCCTCTTTACTCTTATTAGTTTTTCCCAAGTTACATTCTTCTCTTCTTCATGTGATTCTTTTTCTTCAGGAATAGAAAATGAATTTGCCATTCTGATAAGCCTTGCACTTCTAGAACTAAAGTTATAAAATGAACATTAGTTCCTTTACAAACAAAAAAGTTGTAAGGTGCTTGAAAATGCTCCTGAATCCTCTTCCAAATCCAGACAAGTCACCTTCTATTTTTCTAATTAAGCCCGTCCTTTCATAATCATTCATATTCAAAAAGTGTTTTAAACCAGCTTCTATTCACTTTAATTTTGTTCTTGGTTATTTATACGTGGCTGTCAGAGTTGCAATACTAATTTCTCTGGGATTTACCATTAGAGACATAAAAATTTAATAAAATATAATTCCAACAATCTTTTGAGATTTATTATGGAGCTAAATATAATTTATCACTGTTTCTATGAGAAAGCATAATCCAGGTACCAAAAGTCTAAATTGCAAATGAACACAACTCCTTTGGATATTCAGGACCATCACATGCTGGGATCTCCAAAGTGTAGGATAGCGGGGCAAGAATATCTACTGAAGTCGTGAAAGAAAGTATTAAAATCTCATTTACTTACTATCTCATACTTTTTAACTTTTACTTTGTACTTCTCTTACCATGTTCAAAATATATTTTATTTTAGTACGTATTGTTTTGAAAACAAATCAGCTTTTACAGGATGAATTCTCTGAAGTACTTTGTGTATGAACTGGTATATGTGACAAAAATTTGAAGAGAATCAGCAGAGAGTTTACTAGGAGTGATATGATTTAAATTTTAGAAGCTGAAAGGAAATTATTTTAGAGCTTTTTGAAGACTTTCCCCTCCAAAAATTAACATAAAAGGATTATCTTGTTCATAAAATCCATCAATACAACATGTCTTTTTACAAGTGCCTCCAAATTAACAATTCTCAGCTAGAATTAGAGAACTCCTGGAGCTTGTTTGAATGCAGATTCTTTGGTCCCACACCCTGAGAATCTGATTTTGTAAGGCCAGTGTAAAGTAAAAGATGTCAGTAAACAGAGAAAGAGAGGGAGAGAGGGTTAGGGTTAGGATTTCTCCAGCTGAACACTGTTCATTGAAGGCATTTGGAGCCAGATCATTCTTGGGTGTGGGGTTGTCCTAACCTGTGCACTCAAGAATGCTGAGCAGCATTACTGGTCCCTTCTTACTAGGAACACACACTCCACTGCATCAGGACCACCAGAAGTGTCTCCAGAGAGAGGCAAATGTCTCCTGGAGGGCAAAATCATCCCCAGCTGAGGACCAGGGATAGAAACTGTCCAAAGATAACACGTTTGGGGTAATGTCATCCTTAAAAGGATAAAACAATATGACAAAAGTAGAAGAATACTGATGTGCATAAGCATACTTTATATAAATTGAAATAAACAGGCTTCCCAAAAAGGAAATCTGATTAGCCACTATAAACTCCTGACAACTCAGCTAAGCTTCTAAGTCAAAGCTCTTCTTATGTAATTTCAACTTGAAGATTCTCTCCCTAGCTTCTATTTTAGATTATTTTTAATTAACTTCACTGGCATTTTGCATCCTGCTATGAAAAGTCCGCCTAATAGTCTCAGAGGACTCTCCCAAGAGAGAAGAGTGCATTAAATCACACATTATCACATTAAAGTATATTCCAGCACTCAAGAGTCCAACAGTCTACATCTTGGCAAATGCAATATGGTGGGGGTGGGGACAGAAACAGGCTCAAGTGATTCACAATATCCAAAGCCTATTAACTGTGGTGCATCTACCCCAGATGAAAAAGTTGTATTGATTCTCTACTTCAACCACATTCATCACAATGACATATATTTTACAGTGTGTGCTTCTACCTGATCTCTTACTTCTGTGTATGGGACCTTGGTCAAGTCACTTAAATACTTTGGATGCCCTTTCCCTCACCTAAAAAATGAACACCTTCTACTAAATTATTTCTCAAGATCCCTCTAGTTTACAAGTCACAAATGCATGAATAAGCAATTAATTACAAGTCTCTTTCAATTATACAAATTCTAGTAACTACTGCGCCAAAGCTCAAACACTTAGATTTTCAATGTTGTTTGATAACACAATGACTTTTAAAGTGCTTCTCCAAAAAGAAAACAAAAATGACAATTGGAGGAACCATATGTAAGGCTCATTCTGTCTCAGAATCCAATGTGGTCCAAATTGTTCTTCACCTCTCAAGGAATTTGTACTGAATCTTCACATAAGAAGATAGCCCAATATTTTAAAAGTTAGTCATAAGGCAAACACCTATAATCCCAGCAGCTCTGCAGGCTGAGGCATGAGGATCACAAGTTCAAAACCAGCCTCAGATTCTTAGAGAAGCCCTAAGCAACTCAGTGAGAACTTGTCTCAAAATATAAAAGGGCTGGGTATGTGGTTCAGTGGTTACGCACATCTGGGTTCGACCCCTGGTACAAAACAAAATAAAACAAACAAACCAAAAGAAAACTTAGTCACAAATAGGGAAATCATTTTAAATGTCCTGTTTACCTGTTTACTTTCTAATTTCAGTAATATAGGTAATAAATCACTCCTGACAGGTCACATGCCCTGCAGGTGTAGTTGTTTTGTTTGAACTGCACAAAAATTAGACTTAGTAATTTCTAAAACTTGCAAGTTTTAGAAATGGAGAAATAACACATAAAAATCCAACTTCCAGTATCTCCTGAAATATCAGAAGTTATTAACTCACATGGCAATGATTGGTTAACGCTAAAGAATGTGGCCACGTGGCCCATGAGCTCTCCAGTTCTCTGAAATCCCATTGCTTCCTATTGTCTGACACCTGTCCTGGTTCCTTCTTACAGCCTGGAGCATGTGAGCTCATGTCCTTGCTCTATAACAATCTTTGAAATACACAGGAGAGATTTCCATGCTCTCTAATGCTTTCAAAGCAATAGCAAATCGCTCAGAATCACAACAAAAATGCAGAACATTTTAAGAAGCGGAACTGTGCTCTCAATAAGGACACCTTTTGTAATTCCTAAATCTAAAAAGTAGAAGGAACTATACTGTAGGATTCTCAGCACCACCTGAAAGGATATAAAATGAAATGCTTTATTTGTTGGGAAGTACAGACTTGTGGATCTCTAAATTACTTCCAATTTTAAGGTCTTATGCCTTGGGATACAGTGTGGATATCTCTTTGCAAAAATACTAGATATGTAAAAACCATCTATGTTTAAGTTCATACTTGCAAATTTGCTTAATTTTTCATGGGAAGACTTAGTTCACTTCCTTCTTCATTAAATGTCATTTTCTGTTAACTTTCTTAAAACATTTTTCTCACTGACCTACTCACTCCAAAATAAAGTTTTTAAAATACATTTTACAAAAACCTACCTGTTCAAAATACAATAGTTTAGTAGATACTGAAGATTTTCTTTAAAAAAAAAAAAAATCAACCTTACATCTATTTTAAATAGATCTCTGTTCTTTAAAGTTTTCAGAATTAAATGAATTAAAAGAAAAAAAAAAGCAGTGTATGACAATGTTCCTCTTGAAGCTAAGGTAATTATCTGATACATACATTACTAGTTTCCAGTCTGAGAGCCTGTGTGTTACATACAGCAAAGGTTCTACTTCAGGCCCTTTTAGATGCCCTGCTTCTTAAAGTCAGATCACATGACACCAGGCAGCTTTGCATAACACAGGTGCATTAAGTACTATTGCAGATTCTTCCAGCTGATTTTAAAAATGCATACTAATAAAGTTGAATATCACACATATTAACTATTTCCAAATCAAATTGTTTTCCTTGGGTGTTTGATGTTGATTTTTGACATAAGCATTGTTTAACAATAGTGATTAACAGCTCAAGTGGGAGCATAAACAGCCCATCAATGAGTAGATATGACTACTGAGGGCATGCCTAATGACAGGAAAATGATTGTGTTGACAATACAATGTGTAGAACATGGGTTGCTTCTGGGAAAACATATGTTTATCATTCGAGTTCTCTGCTTTTCTGCAGCTAATCATTTTTATTTTTTCTGTTTAGAAAAAAATGAGTCACTCTTTCAAAGCAAATGATAAATGTAATTCAATTTAACAGCCCTGGATCCCAGAACATTTTAATTTAACCATGGATGTTTCCTGCTTTTATCTACTGTGGCTTGAACATTAACTTCTTCTTTTCCATTTTTTGGTACTTTAAAAAAGAAAAAACAACAACAACAAAAAAAAAAAAAAACAAGAAACTCATTACATTATTATGGGGGTAGGGGGTAGCTATCAGATATGCTTAAAGTCAAACTGTTTGGTATATTTTAGAGCCCTGGAAAATTATTTAGTGTTTATCAGTCTCAGAACCCTTTACATTAAAATGGTCCTTAGAGAAAAATGTATGAAAAATGTAAGACCCAATGAAAACATTAAGGATATTACCTCCAAGAGAAGAAAGATGTTGTCTAACTTTGTTAAAAGCTCGTTATGGAAGTTCCCAAGAAACAGTAGTATTTTCTCTTTGGAAGAACACAAAGGATCTAATTCATTCTTGGAAAACGTTTCTTTTAAAATACTTGTTTATTTCAAAGCAAAACAATTATTGAAAACATACGCAGGAGTCATTCCAAAGTAATTGGTCACAGAAACCTGGATTATCAACCGGATCCCAGAGTACCCACAAGGAACAGATGAAAAGGAGAGCGCACACAGGTTCCGGAGCTGGAGGCCATCCTGAATCTGAGGAGACCAGGAGTGAGGACACCTAGAGAAGTGCTTCCCAGCCCACACCTCTGAGTCTTAGGCCCAGAAATGCACATGCTTAAGGAAGAAGCAATCCTGTCATCCTGTTTCTCCGCAACCAAAGGAAGGGGGAGTGGAGGGACCAGCCCATCCCGCCCTCCTATCCGGTTGTTGATCTAGGGCAAGAATCCTGGGCGAACTCGCTTGAGTAACGCGAACTGTGCAAAAGTTCACAACTACGAGATGGGAATGGGTCCTCAGAGCACCAAACCACCCTCCCCATCAGTCCACCGGGGACCCAACTTTAAAACGCAACAATGAAAAAGAAGCTCACAAGTTGCGAGCGCGCACTCACCCTGGGCGGGGGAGCCCCGCCGGCCGCCGCCCGCCTCGGCCGCGCGCTGCGGCCCCGCGGGCCCGGGAGCCAGGGCTTCGCCCGCGCTGGACATGGGCCGCTGCACCAAGCCCGCCGCGCCGCCACCTAGCTCGCCGCCCCGCGGGGCGCACGGAGGAAGGCCTGCTAGGTGTCGAGTGCCGGGAACCGACTGCTTCTGGCGGAAAAAGAAAAAAAAAAAAATGTTTTTAGAGAAGAGCACACTCCGCCTGCGGGACATTCCCTCCCCCTCCGCTTCCCTCCCTCAAACTCCTCCCCGGGGAAGTTTTGATATGAAACCTGCGAGGAAAACTGCTCAGAGTACAGTTGACAGCGGCCGAGCCCGGGGGTGTGGGGAGGGGGCTGTAGGAAGAGAGATCGGGCTGAGGAGAAGCTGGAGGAGGAGGTCAGACCCCTCCTGGTCCCGGTCGGGGACCACCACCTACCTCGGCCACCTACCTCTGCATCCCCCCAGTCGCTCAAAGCCCCTTCCTCCGCCTCCTCTTCCGCCCCGGAAAGTTAGCGAGGTTCTGGCAGCGGCCGCATCTCGCCCTGGTGGCCTGACGACGGCGGCGGCCGCCCCTGCGCGTCCCTCCCGCCTCCCTAGGGCTCAGCCCAGACGTCGCAGTGGCGGCAACTGCGGCAGCGGCGGCGGCTCTGACTCCGCGCACTCCGCCCCCTCTTTCCAGCCAGCTCACTCTGGCCAGCTCCTCTCGGACGAGGACTTTTGCCCCCCTCTGTCTCTCTTTCCCGCCTTCCACCACTCCTACAGTCCTCAAACACTTCTCCCTCTGTTACTCCTTTTCATCACATCCGGATCGGGGAGGACTCGAACTCTTGGCAGCGGGCCCTGGGCTCTGCCGCGCGCTCCCTCGCGCTGGGAGCTGTCTGGGTCAGGAGGCCAAAGCCGGACAGGGCTGGCGCGTGCTCCTCACTCCAGCGCTGCGCCCACCCGGGCTGGGAAAAAAAGGAGGGAATGAGCAGTTTTCTGGCAGACCATTCGTCCCCTCTACCCTACCAGGAATGTCACCCAACTCTTTGTTCCAATCCTGACCCCAGACCACAATCTAAAGGAGTGCCCCCAAGGGAAGTTGAAACCTTTAAGATGGACTAGGGAAAACGGCAGGGTGAGGGGAACCCACATGTCTAACTTTCCCGGTGGGACTGGGAACACGTGAATTTGAAAGCTGGGCTCCAGCTGAAAGTTTACTCTCAGCCTTATTTTTCATTTATTCATTTCGGTCAAACAGGATCCATGATCAGGTAAAACCGGTTGCAGTTGCATGAGTCCAGTGCAGACATCTAGGCAAGCAAGGTAGACACCCTTGAGGACAAGCTGGCACAGATCCCCAGTCTGACCTGTTGCAGAATACATTCCTCTCTGGACCACTGACCCTCTGTGGGGAGATAAAACTTGTGGTTGGGAGTAAAAACCTGATCAACTTTCCGAATGTAACTCAACCTGATGAGCCAATAATAACAGGTGTAAGGTAATTTGTAGAAATACAGTATTTGAATAATATATTCAGATAACTTTTGCTCTTTATGTTGTCGTGAGAGAAATGCAAAATTTAGTTGACAAAACCTCGACCAAAAGAACTCAATTCTTTTTTGACCCTAAGACTAGAGAGGAATCAGTAATGTTATCAAAATTGAAGAAAAATGTACATTGGATTCACCTTCTTTCTATAAGTATCATGAATAGAAGTATCCCAGGAATTTTATTTCTTCAAAAATTAGATTTTATTCCAATTGATTGAAAAGAGCCATCCCTTACCTTTAAAGAGTCAGTGCATTTAAATTTGTTTTCAATTGTCCTGAAAACACTGGCCTTTGAAGATTCTTTAAGACTATGTTCTCCAAAAGACATTTTGGTAAATGATCTATAATTTACAATCCTCCTCCCTCTTTTATTTTTTTAATTTGGAGGATTCAGATATGGTGTCATAAAGTGCCTTTACTCTCCTAAAAAGTTGTAAAGGCCTGGACTATTTGGAATCTGTTGGAAGCAGATCAATTTGGACGAAGACTGTGTTAGTATTGAGAAATGTATGGGAAGACTCTCTGTCTACTGCAACACACTCTGTACTCAAAGGAATTGGCTACAAAGCAGCTGCTCCAGAAAATTCTGTTTTATTCCTTTATATCTCCTTGCCCAACTTTCTTAATTGTCTCACAAACATGCTACAGTTGAGGGATATCAGAAGTGGGTTCTAGAAAGTCATAGTCAGTGGTGAATATTTGTTGATTTAATTTCATATTATGCTTAATGCTTCCCATGTGCTGGGTAGTTCAGCAAATACTCCTTCAACTAAATTTAATCATCTTACTCTTTAATGGGGAAGAAACAAAGTAAAAATAAAAAAATTTAGGAACAAATGAGAAGCTGTGTTGTAGAATCACCAAGATGGTCAAATGCTGTATCTTGCTCTTGTGTGACTTTGAGCAAGTTAGTAAATCTCTCTATGTTTTGGTTGCCTCATAAAATAATAAGAGAAACTCTCATAGAGAGATTTACTAACTTGCTCAAATATGGTAATTTCATAGGATTTGGAAGAATGCCAGATTATGTGGGAAATACTTTTAAAAAATATTAATTGTTGGGCTGAGGATATAGCTCCAGGGCAAAGCACTTGCCTAGCATGTGCAAGATCCTGAATTTTATCCTCAGTACCACAAGAGCAAATAAATAAATAAACACACACACACACACACACACACACACACACACACACACACACGAATTTATTTGGTCTGGCCACAGTATAAAAAAGTGGGTTGGTATAGGTGGACATCATGAGGATCAATAAGAAAACTATTAGCCACAGAATGGTATTTGTGGTTTTTAATTTGAGGCAGGCCAACTAGGAGCCACACATCTCAACTACTGTTTTTAAAGAAGAGAGTACAACAGTGCTTACCAGATGCTGGAAAGGGTAGATGGAAGAAGGGATGAAGAGAGAATGGTTGAGGGATACAGAGGTATAGCTGGAGAGGAGAAATAACTTCTAATATTCTATCACAGTGAGTAACTACGGTTGACAACAAGAATTATATATTTAAAAGAGCTAGTGTAGAGGATTTTTAATGTTTCCAACACAATGTAATGATAAATAATTGAAGTGATGGATATGCAATCTGATTATATACATTGTATACACAAACTGAAATATTATGCTGTATACAATATGTACAATAATATATTAATTAAAAATAAAAATAGTATTCAAAATATTACCTATTATCACAAAAACACAGCAGGAGCATTTTGATGGGTAAGGATAAGTATGACATAATGACTCTATCACAAGGTCCATATCAAAATACCAGGTAATTTGGCTGTTTTAGTCAGCTTTTTTTACTGCTGTGTCTATAAGATCTGACCAGAACAACAGTAATAGAAGAGGAGTTTATTTGAGGGCTCACAGTTTCATCTGGCGAGCTCCATTCCTTAGGGCTTGAAATGAGGCTGAATATCATGGTAGAGTGTGTGGCAGAGGGAAGCAGTTCACATTATGGTGATCAAGAAGCAGAGAGAGAAACTCCACTCTCCAGATACAAATATATATCCAAAGCCAGGTCCCAATTCCCACCTCCTCCAACCACACTCTGTCACTTTAGTTAATCCCATCAAGAATCAACTCACTAATTAGGCTAAGGCTATAACTCAATCATTTCTCCTCCAAACTTTCTTGAATTTTCTCACATATGAGCTTTCCGAGAATGCCTCATATCCAAACCATAATACTTGCCATGTACTTTACACAACTGTATTAATGAATTCTTCCATCAACCCTATAAGCAAATTGCTAGAATTGCAGTGCTATAAGAAAAGTTCAAGTTTGTCTAACTTCAAGGCTATCTTGCTTCTCTAGGTAAACTCAGGTCTTTCTGGGGAAAACCTAGGTATTCGTGAACCTTGTATCTGTTATACCAAGTGTTACTCTTGGACACCTGAGAGTTCCCCAGACTGTCTCTGTCCCCATCCCTTGCTTCATTTGCTCATTCTAACTGATCACTTAACTTGGTTCCTAATGAGAACTATAGTACCCACATCTCATTTGTTCACTGGATGTCACTTAGTGAACATTTATGTTTACCTAAAATTTGTATGTTGAGACTTTAATCCCAGCATGATGTATTAGTGGGGACTTCTAGAGGTAATTAGGTCATAAGATTAGTGTCCATATAAGAAATACAAGAGAACTTGCTTTTCCTCTCTGTGTTCTCAGTTATAGGAGGACCTAATCACTTCTTCAAACCCCCATTTTCTAATTCTGTCATTTTGATGATTAGAATTCAACATATGATAGGGAACACAGAGAACACAAACATTCAACCAATACAAGGGAATGTATTATACATGTAATAGTGGATAATGTCATAAAAGCTGTTCAAATGTTTTAAATTATTTGGATGCTCTGAGATTTGAACTAAGACATTCAATAAGGATACTAAGAGTGAGTCTGGCAGTGGGAACTGAACCAAATAGTCAAGGGTGAGAGATGAAGAGGTAGAGGAATCAGGGCTCTTCCAGGCTTCCACATTTAGGTGGACAGTGGTGGCATCACCTACAGAGATGGAACCATTCGAGAGAAGTAGATCTGGGGGGAGTCCTGCAAATGATGCAGTACTGTAAGACAGCTCGTTGGAACTGTCCAGTCTGCAGCAGGATATGTGTCTGGAATACAGGTGTATCAGTGGTAATTTACTAGCTTGAATGCTATGAGTGCCCAAGGCGAGTGTGCAGAGTAAAAAGCAAAGGACCTAAGGCACAGCTCTGCCCCTAAATTACAATAATGACCTTACTGGCTCCTACCTTTCTCCATACCCTTCCCAGTATCATGATACTGTTATATACCTGCCCTGGAGAAACACCATTACTTAGGTATGATTACTGCTCATGCCTGCCTATTATCCCAGATGCCCCAAATGGTGTTCAGTAAGCCAGATTTGCCATGTCTCATACTATATTACCCTGGGTGGGTATAAACCTTCCATGGGGACAAGTCTTCCCATGGAGCTAAATGCCCCAGTTTTGGATCAAACAAAACCCCTGCCTTTGAAATCCCTTACAATCAGTCCTGACTAGTGATGTACACATTAATGATAACAATAGATGGACACACAGTGAAAGAGGTCTGACATGAGCAAGGCAATAAAGTAAAGAACTAATTAAACTATTTGTAAAGCATCCTTATGGACCACTTAGTCTTTTATCATTCATGCATTAATACCCATTGGACACTTATTGTGCACTTACTACATGCCAGGTTACATATTAGGTTCTGGAGATACAGAAATTTGATTTGATGTCTTGAAAAGTGGCTAAATTGGTTTTTACTTGAACAGAGACTTATCTGCATAGATACAGTCAAAGTTAACATATTTACACAGATATCTAAACCAGAAGTCCACAAGTAGGGTATGCAATTATATAGTCCTGGGTGGGGGGAGGGGAAATGTGGATCAAATTTAATTTTTTCTTTATTTTTCTTTATTTGTTTGTTTGGTTGTTGTTTATTATGATGCTGGGGATTAAACCCAGGGCTTCATACATGCTGAGAAAGTATTCTACTGCTGAACTCCATCCCTAGCCCTTTTGTTAATTTCATTTACAGAAAGGGTCTTTCTAAATTGTCCCAGTTGGCCTCAAATTTATGATCCTCCTGTTTCAGCCTCCTGAGTAGCTGGGATTACAAGCATGTGTCACTATGCCCAGAGGCAGAAAATTTCAGAATGAGCATTTATATTTGTTTTTATTCTGTCATTTTGAAGTTCATTTCTGAGTATGTATTCTAGGATGTATGACATATTAGTATAAGAGTACTTGAGTATATAGAAACATGGATTTGGGGCTTATACACCAATATTTTATCAATTGATTTGTTAAAAATAAAATGATTTAAATGTTTTAAACTATTTAAGGTATATTCATACAGTAATCCTCAGATTATAGCAAGAGTAGCTTTTCTAGAGAATATACATCCTCATTTATATAGAAGCATGACTGTAGCAATTCCCAAATCAATGACCTAGAAACCAGAAAATAATCACAGTTGTCTAAATATCTCCAGTAACTTTCATGATCTTCACAAAGTTCCAACACAAAAGCCACAGAGACTTTCTCTAATCCTATTTGTCCTTTTGTGAATACACACCACTAAACAAATTTTGTTTTCATTGTTTTAGATTACAGTATATTAGAAGAAGAAAATTTAGGGTGCAGAAGCTTTGGGGAGAAGAAATTAGCTGAGGGAGCTATTAGGTCAGTAAAAATGACAACCAGAGAAATGACAGCTGACAGACAAGGAAGATACAGGAAAATAAACATGTTATAACAACGCCTTTGTGGATTCAGCTCAGCGAAATAGTCAGCGTTCCTAATGAGGGCCTGAGTTATTAAGGAAAGAGCTGGTTATGTGTTATATTCTGTTTTTCAGGGAACCAGGTCAATATTTTTACATTTTAGAAAAAATTCCATCAACAGTTTTCGAATTAAAAAAAAAAAAAAAAGAAAAAATGCTGCTATTTTAAAAAATAAATTTCATAGAATAAGAATTGTGTAGCTATGAGGGAAATCAGGAATCCTGATTTAGGACCAGTTTTTAATTGGTTGTTCCACTTTTTAATTGGTTGTTCTAGAACTATATTCTAGGAGGGGATGTCAAATGTACAGGTTTCTGAAATCCCATCTTTAAATACAGCACTATCTTCTTTTTATCTTAGGTTTTCAACCAAAACAATGTCAACAAACCAAAAAAACCTGGTTCTGGTTCTTCTACTTTTTAAGTTAGAAAAGTTTGAATACTTTCAATCTTACCCACCTATTTCTTTAGACATATAAAGAAATACAGAGAAACAAAGTGCATTTGTTAGGTTCAACAAGCATACTGAATAAGTGTGTCCTGTATAGCAAACCACAAGGCAGCTGCTAAAGTTTCAAAAATAGAGGAAACACTGTTTTTGTTTTCTGGAGCTCCTAGTCTACAAGGCAGGGGGCAGGGGAAGGCAGCAGAGTCTAAGAACACTCTATTGTGATGGTCCTATGGGAGCACAAAGGAAGTGACACCTAATTGCTCAGCCGTGGGTGGGGGAGTCAGGGGATGTTCCAGAAAAATGATAACCAAGTTGAGTGTGAGTGATGAGTAAAAGTTGGCCTGTCGAAGACGTCAGGGAATTCCAGATAGAAAAGAGAACACCTACAAAGATACAGAAATGACGAAGCCCCAAAAAGTTAAATGACTGGGCCAAGTTTCCTTAGTGAATTAATTACAGAGCTGGTACTAAGAGCCTAAGATTCTTGATATGTGGGCTCCTTGCTCCAGTTATCTCTAGCATACATGTAAATGAATCCATCATTTCTAAGTAATGGTGGAGCAAGGACACACCTGATATTATATTTAAGGGGTTCAAAGATTTTCTATTGTGTGTGTGTGTGACTAAAAAAAGATCATGCACCAAATTTCCTGTTGCTGAATTAGCTTCACTGGTCCTCCCGCTCTGAGTTAGGTTAGTGTCCCTTTCAGCAGGCTGACTTCTCTGGCCTGGAGCATTGGCCTTCAGGGTGGCTCCCTGCTGTCACTGCATTTTCCTGCTTGTGTTTTAAAGGAGATGTGAGAGGGTTCAGTGACATATGTCAGATAAGGACAGCCTGGCTAAAGACAGAAATGAAAATGGACATAACAGATATGGCAGACAATAAGCAGACTTTTTCCTTCAGATATAGAAAGCAATCCTAAGTATGTCAGAAGAATAAGGATTGTGGGAAAGTAGTAACTACAAGAAGCCTTTGAAAGTGATGTCTGATCTGCTGAAACCGCAACTGGAAATAATCTTAGCATGGTGATCATAATAAAAATCTTTAAATGACAGAGAGGATGAGGATTCTTTTGTTTTTATGACCCCTAAATTCATTTAGATTCTCAGGTAAATTAGAAGATTTTAACTGATATTTTAACCACTACCTGTATTTCTCCAAATTTTGTATTAAGAAACAGATACTAGGTGAAAAATGTAGGATTGTAGCTAAACCATATTGTTCACCCAGTCAGGAGATTTTTAATCAACTCTGGGGAAAAGGCAGAGGTGTCTTAAATTTTCTCTAACCTCCTGTTGTTCTCCTCTCTCCTACTCTGTGTCCCCTAAGCATTTGGAATCTCACATCCTCTTCATTTTCGACCCCAGCTTCTAATTTTAGACTTTGTGAAAATTTGTGCCACATTTTAAAAGAAACAAATTTGACTTCACATTTTAAAACAAAGATATGAATAACTCATAGTCTTCCTAACTCTAGAAGCGATAATTCTGTCCTTATATACCTGTTGCCCCCCAAATATATCCAAGCCCACAAGAAGACATGAAAAGGCCTACTTATTGCCACATTAAATAACCATAACTTTCTTGAATTTGTATTGATAACTTACCAGTCAATGCAGCAAAATTATAGAAGAATTGAAGATATTGTGAGGTTATATGGGGGAGGGGGTGGGTATCTTACACAGATTCCTAAAATCACACAGAGGTGGCTACCAACTTTGTCTTTCTTTAAGATCAGCAACACCAGAACACTTTCAATAAAATAGCCAATCCCTACCAAGGCAAAAAATTTTCCTTACCCAAGCTTATACAGTCTAAGCTAATGGTGTCCTCTTAAAGAGTATGTGCATTGCCTAATCCCCAGAACCTGTCAATGTACTTTATTTGGTTAAAGGCTTTCCAGGGGTAATTATGTTGAATATTCTGAGTTGTAGAGGCCGACCTGTATGATCCAGGTGGCCCTTATTCCAGAGGCAAGTGCCATAACAGACCCACAGAGAAGTCAGAGATGTTGCTGTAAAGATAGATGCAGAGACTGAAATTAAATGGCCTTAAGCTAAGGATTCTGGCAACCATTGGAAACCAGGAGAGGCATGGAGTGGATTCTCCCATAGATCTTCCTGATGGATTCAGGGTAACAGACAAATAAGCATTTTATATTTCCAATGGGATAAAATAGAGGAAATTCATTTATTTTTATCTTTCATGAGTTTAATATCATTCTTGTGGTGCACAAAGATTTCTCAAAAAGTGATATCCTCTGCTTATGAAAATCTAGCTTCCAGAATTATGAATGATACAGAGTTTGACTAATAAATATTATTAATCTATATGCACACAGTTTAGTGTGTTCTCTATAAACCCAATAGTAATTTTAAAAATATTGAACAAAGCAAATATAGTTTATTTTCATATTAGAAATACTTTAAAAACTTTCCCCCCAAGATTTTAAAAACTGCTTAATAATAGTAGTATATAGGATAAGTTTTTTGAACTTATATAAAAAATAAACTCTAAAGTTAAGTGGTTATGTTTAGTGATTCATGATGATTTCTTTCATTGACATATCAACTTATTTATGGCTGTTTTTATAAACTATTAAAATACATAATGCACAGATTTACATTTCCAAAAGTAATTCAGAAAACTAAGAAAAAAAATTAAAAAAAAAACTTTACGTAGATGATATACTCAATACCCAGCTTTATAAGTTGCAATGCAAATTTAAAAATTTATAACTAAGGAAGATCATTTCATTCTACTATCAAAGTTTATATTATATATTACAACTATAAATTCTGAGGTTGTTTTTCTTTGTTACATTCCTCTATAGCACAATGTAAACTTTTCAACTTTATTTGAAGGTAAAAACATTTTATACATGTTGAAGCCAGGAAAATATAATTTATCTTAAAATAGTGACTCTCACTTAGTATCTTCTAACCTGGAAGTGTTTGTATCTTGGCAGGTAGAATTCTAAGATGAGCTTCAGTGATCATTTTAGTCAGCTTTTTTTTTTTTTTTTTTTTTTTTTTTGTGCGGTGACAAAAAAAACCCAAAAAACATATTTGGGGTAAATACCCAAAAGGAATAACTTAGAAGAGGAAAAATTTATTGTGGGCTCACCAATTCAAAGGTCTCAATCCATAGATAGGCCAACTTCATTGCTCTGGGCCCAAGGTGAAAGCAGTCTATCATGGCAGAAGGGCATGGGCATGGCAGAGGGAAGCTGCTCCCCTCAAGGCAGGGTCAGGAAGGAGAGAGAGAGAGAGTCACAGGAAAAATGTACTGTTCCAGGGTAGGCACCCAGTGACCCACCTCCTCCAGGCACTCCCCACCTTTCTACAGTTACCACCCAGTCATTGATACTAGGATGGAGTGATTAGGTTTCCTCTTTCACTATGCAATCTCTACCTCTGAACATTCCTGCCTTAACACAGGAGCTTTGGAGGGACACCTCATATCCAAACCACAACAGTGATCCTCACCTCCTGTCTAGTCAGTCCTTTCTCTTGAACCTAGTAACTTGCTTCTAATGAATAAAAACAAAAAGTAAAGGAAAATCTCTTCTTTGGCTAGGTTACAAAAGCCCAACACTTTCATCTTGTTCTCTCTCTTCTCTCATTCACTCCCCTGTCTTCTCCTCTCCTGCCAAAGCCTACACACAGGAGCCTGGAAGCAGATCCTTTTTTAGCTGAGCTTTTGAAAGGGACTAACAGCCCACTTGACACCTTAATTTCAGCCTGTGAGAGAGACAAAATATAGGAACATTTTGCCTAGATTCTAGATTTACAGAAATTTCGGGATAATGAGTGAGTGTTGTTTTAATCCATTCAGTTTTGGAGTAATTTTAGTGCAATAACCAATGATTAATGCAATCACTTAGCCACATATTTTTCTCTTTGTAAATGAACAGAGGACAACAGAATGCCATTCCGAAGCACTGAGAATCAATCCTTGGTCCTTGCTTTAAGCCCAGCAATTACGATGATGTTTCAAAAGCAGAAGATCTTAATTATTTTACTTCTTAACCCAAATAAACACAGAAGTTGTCTTTCAACCTAAGGGTAAATGTGTGCCTTGTCTCTTAGTCTGAATTTTGTCAACATATTTATGAGTAAATAAGTTAACTCCTTTTTCTCCATAAAGCATCAAATATCCTGATATTTTAAATTGATATGATGAAAAAAGTAACAAAATGAAAAAAGCATACCATTGTATGTATCTTTACAACTATCACCCAAATTATGCTATCAAAAATTTCCTTCATCTCATGAAGTTTCTTCCTGCCTTTTTCTATATTGCTCCTATTTGCCTCCCCCCCATCTAATTTCAACTAATCAAAACACATTAGTTTGCCTTAATCTAGAATGTCTATGAATGCACTTAAAAACTCTACATATTTTTCTGTTTAGTTTAACATTACAAATGTTATATCATTTCATGACGTTGCATGTATTAGTAGTTTCTTTTTTGTTACTAATTATTATTGCATTTAAGGGGATATACCACCTTTTGTTTATCCATTTACCTGCTGATGGTCATTAGGTTATTTGAAGTTTTTAATCTGTGATGAATAAATCTATGGTATACATTTGAGTACACATCTATGTATTACATGTTCTATTTGCCTGGGTAAATATCTAGGACCTGGATTGGGGAGTATGGGTATGGATAACTAAATGAAAAACTGCTACAGAGTTTTTCAAAGTGATAGCATTTTACAATCCCATTAGAAATGTGGGAGCATTGCAGTTGCTTGTCCTCCTTGGTAGCATATCATTTTGTCAACAATTTTTGTCTTAGCAATTGGAGTAGGTAAAAGCCATAAATTATTATGCTATTAATTTGAATTTCTTTGGTAAGTGATGAGGTTGTGCATTTTTTCAAGTGTTTTTTGACCATTCTGTGTACTTTGCTGATTTTTATATTGATTTGCTTGAATTTTTATTGTCATTAGTATGGATGATTACATTATGTGTAAAATATTATACACACACACAAACAAACACACACACACACACACAATCACTCAAACCCTTAATAGATATTTGTGTAGCAACTATTTTTTTCCCAAACAATGGTGTGTCTATTCATATTTTTAATGAAGTCTTTCCAAAGAGCTGAAACATTCATTCAGTTTTGATAATGTCCAGTTTATTTTTTTGTAAATGTTATGGTTTGTGCTTTTTGTACCTTCTCCAAGAAATCTTTGCTTAACTTGGGGTTATAAAGATAGCCTGTGTTTTCTTTGAGAAGTTTTATCTTTCCAAATTTTAGGTTTCTGATCTGTCTCAGATGGTTACTTCTGTGAATGCAGAGAGATAGGAAGGAGTCTCAACTCACTTTTGTCAAATGGACATCTACTTGTTCCAACATAACTTATGGAAAAAACTTTCCTTTCCACATTCAATTAATTTGTCAGTTTTGTCAAAATTCAAATAACCATAAATCTGTGACTCTATTTCTGGACTCTCTATCTTGTTCCATCAATTTCTTTTCCTGACATTACACGGATACCACATTGTAACTCTAGTTTTAAGTCTTAAAATCATATAGTACAAGTCCTCCACTGTGTTTTTTCTTAAACATTGATTTGGCTATTTTAAATCTTCTGCTTCTTTAATATAAATTTTAGATTAACCTTGTCTAATTCTTAAAGATGACTCACAGGAATTTTGAAATGGATTGTATTCAATCTTATGTCAATAAGAAAATTGCCATCTCAACAATATCAAGTCTTTCAATCAACAATGATGTTATATTTTTCCAGTTATTAATATATTAATATTTTAAAATTAGTATTCCATTTTTTTGTAAAAATAAATAAACTATATTTATATATATGTGTGTGTGTGTGTGTGTGTATATATATATATATATATATATATATATGAGATTAAGAGTTAGAAAGAGGTTAAAATGAGCTTTATAGGAGCTATTAAAAGAGTTATAAGACACTAGGATAAACAATTCAATGCATAAATTTTCTCTAGCTTTGAAATTTGGAGGAAATGGATAAATTTTACAGCAAAATATAAACTACCAAAATTAGCTCTAGAATGGAAAACTGATCATATCTGTTACCTTCGAAGAACCTGCAAAGGTGAATAAAGATCTAGCACCAAAAAAGGCACCAGGACTGTGGGTTCATCACTGACTCCACCAAACCTTCAAAGAACAGTTAAATACCAAATATACTATTATAGGTTAAAGTAAAGAATGAAACAGGCTCCTGTTCATTTTATAAGAGCTAAAAGAGCATTAACTCCTAAACTTGATAAGCATCATAAACATACAACATTACCGATAAATCTTACTTATGATTCTTCATTAAAGTTTAAAATAAAGTACTACCAAATAGAATCTATCATGTTGCAAAGAATAATAATCCATAATAAAACAGGATTTATTATAACATAGCAAAGTTGATTCCTAGTTAGAAATCTATCAACTTAATGAAATATGTCAAATAATTTAAAAAGAAATGTTACTTTGTTATCTCAAATAATGCCAAGAAAACATTTGATAAAAAATGGCAGTCATTACCTATAAAACTGAACTGTAATGCAATAGGCTTTTAAATAAAAATCAAGAGCAAATATTACTCTAGCTAATACTAAAGACAGCTGTTTTGGTTAGGATCTGAAATGTCCCCCCAGAAAACTCATTGTTGGAAACATGGTTCCCAGTACAACAAAGTTCAGAGGTAGGACTTTTAGGCAATTGCTAATGCTCTGACCACATCAATGGATCAATCCATGGATAGTTGAATAGACTATCGGGTAATAACTGTAGGCAGGTGGAGCATGACTAGAGGAAGGAGGTCACTGGGAGTGTTGTCTTAGACTATATCTGTCCCTGTCTCCCTCTTCCCAGCTGAGCAGTTTTCCTCTTCCATATCCTTCCACCATGATGTTCTGCCTCATCTCAGGCCCAGAGAAATGGAGTTAGTTAACCATGATTGAACCTCAGAAACTACGAGCCCTAAATAATTTTTTCTTCCTTAAAATTATTCTTGTCAGGTATTTTGGTCACAGCAAAGAAAAGCTGAAAAATGGACCAAGTTCATTATTTAATAAAAATATTTAAAAATGTTGTTATTTAGTATTTAATATTATTCATAGTATTAATATAGCTGGATAGACACATATGGCATATGTATTTTAATTTAACAAGAAAATAATTTATTTAATAAAATAATTCTGATATAACAAATTATCTAGAATATAATAAGTTTACACTTATTTTAATCATTGGCATCAACAATTTCAAAGGAACTTAAAATTTAGAAAGACTTTAATGTAAAAATAAATAAATGTAGCCATGCATGGTGGTATATGCTTGTAATCCCAGCAGTTCGGGAGGCTGAGGCAGAAGGAGCTTGAGTTCAAAGCCAGACTCAGCAATTTATGGAGGAATTTAGCAACTCAGTGAGATCCTGTCTCTAGGTAAAATACAAAATAGGGCTGGAATGTGGTTCGGTGGTTGAGTACCCCTGAATTGAGGTGCCCACTCCCACCCCCCACCCCCCGTACAAATTAATTAATTAATTAAAGTAAAAAAATAAAGCAATATAATAATGTGTTTGAAGTAAACAAATATTTTAAATGTAAAAACCACGGCAATATGTGTTAGAGTCTGTAAACAAGTCAGGATGGTGCCTGGCATTTTGCCAGAGGGAGTGGTTTGTGAAGTAACAAAATCGAGCCACTAAGTGTGGAGATTCCTTATTGGTTGACTGCTGTATCTAGTTTATGTTAATTAGATAAGCTGTGTGGAATGTATAAATATCACTCCGGTCCTACAATAAACGGCTTCCACTCCTGCTGTATCAATCTACACAAGTTGTTCGTCACCCCCGGTTATTTTGCTGCAGCCGGACTGCAGCAAATATGAATCTAAGCAATTACACATATAATCTCTAGGTGAGGGGAAACTTCTCACTGGGTTAGAAAATCTAGAAGATTCACATTTATATCCTTCTACTCATGAAAACTTCTGGGAATTGATTCCAGAGGAACATAACGTACAATGTTGTTTGTGGCAACTCTATGCTTGGAGAAAAGAACTGGAAATCATGTGAATACTCATCATTAAGAGTAGTTAAATGTATTATGTCACAGTCCACATCACAGAATACTTTGTAGTTACTAAAGAGAAAGGATTAAAGTTCAGCTGAAAAAATTTACTTGTGGATATGCAAAAGCAAAATATAAACAAATGTATTTAATATACTATTTTTAATATATTCATATATATGTATATATATTATTTGTAGATGGACGTCAATACCTTTATTTTGTTTTTATGTGGTGGTGAGGATCAAACTCATGCCAGACGAACACTCTACCACTGAGCCACAGTCCTAACCTCTAAATAAACTATTTTTTTTTTAAACATAGACCAAAACAAACAAACAAAAAATCCTTAGGTTTAGACATGAATATGCATTAATGTACATATATATTACCTAACCTATTATTCTGCTGTATAACTTCAAGGGTATCATTCACATATGTGAAGCTGTGTGATATGTTGGCCATATAATCTTGTGTGTTTGTTTACCAAAACAGATATATATATATATATATATATATATATATATATATATATATATATATATAGAGAGAGAGAGAGAGAGAGAGAGAGAGAGAGGCCAAATTTATATAATATGATTGTGGATATGGATGTAAATGCAGATGTAAATATAAGATACAGACATAAAGATAGATTTAAATGTGACCATATGTATATAAAAGTATAGAAGCATGAGCACTAGGTTAGTATTTTGAGTTACTTCAGACAAGAAGGAGGACATACAAGGAGGTATGTTACTGAGGGAAAGGAGGAGAAAGAGAGAAAAAGAAAAAGATGCCTTGTATGTGTGTATGTGTATTTCCAAGATGTATGATATTATATCACCTATACATCCATAAATTTATAGTTTTCTGTTATATTGAGATAAATAAAAATTAAAAACTCAAAGTAATTTATTTCCAAAGTAGTAATGATCTTTAACAGTTATAATGAGATTTTACTTTATGCCAGGAACTATACAATTTATCAGCACCAGCTCATGGACATGATCCAGACTGACTACCTATATAAATTGAATTCATGAGCTAGTTTCTCATTTCTCTTCAAATTGTCTGTTAGAATCTAAGTATGAGGTCTGGAGATATAGCTCTGTATTTGCTTCGCATGCACAAAGCCCTGGGTTCAATCCCCAGACCTGGGTTCAACCACCAAAAAAAAAAAAAAAAAAAAAAAAAAAAAATTGAAGTATTTTTGTGCTTGTTGTTTGTCTACTTGCTTGACCTGGGATGGATAACATTGATTTTTCAACTAATATAGTAAGTTGCATTTGCTTGTGTCTTGTTTTCACTTGACATTAACCTTGACCTTCACATGCATTCTTTTCCTCAACATTGCTATAATCAGTTAGGAATCTTTGCTAGTAAGAAATAGATAGGAAAAATACACACATATATAGGGGGGACCACTAGAAAAATCACCATTTAGAATACCTAAGTAGACAAATCCAAATCAAAACATAGGCTGTTATGTCTTTGAGCAAGTCACACTTTGCAGTGCAGAATGAAAGAAAGTGGTTTGTGAAAAGAAAAAGAAAGTGCTTTCAGGGAGTGATTTTTAAAACCTTCGTCTATCAGCTCCTTATTCTGTAAATTCTCCTGAGTATTCAGATTTGGAAATCTATATTCTTTTTTTTAATCCTCTAACTATTACAACTTTTAATGTGTGTTGGAATGTGCATTGGTTCTCCATTGCTTCATAAAAAATTTCTCCAAAATTTAGTGGTTTTAAAACATTAACATTTATAAGAAATAGTTTCTGTGTCAGGGAACTGAGCATGGCCCAATTGTGTCGTCTTGGCTCTGGGTCTCTCAAAATGCTTGTCACCTCAAGCTGAACGGGAAGGATCCACTTCTTAGCTCACTCATAATATTGATGTCAGAATTGAGATCCTTGTGGGTGCGTAGGCTGAGGTGCCCCTTTCTCCTGAGCTATTGGCTAGAGGCCTTAATTCCTGGCCATGTGGCCTCTCTGTAAACTACCTCTAGTTCTTTTTCAGACACATATCAGAAAGAGTGCAATCAAAACAGAAGACAGTGTTTTAAAACTAATCACAAAATGGCATCGCACTTCCCATGCCACTTTCTTTAGATTAGAAGTAGGTTTCTGATCTAGCCCACATTGAAGAAAGTGGGTTACTACTAAGAAATGGAGATCATTCAGAGTCAGGTCAGAGGCTTCCTACCACAGTGTGTTTAAGTTGCATAACATTTCTGTGATATTGTCTACTGTATCCTAATGTATGTATTTGAAAGTCTTTTAAGCCCTATTGTTAAAAAACAAATATAATACTAAGAATCTGTTGCCCAAATCTTTATTCTATTAAACAATTTTATTGAAATGTAATTGTGTGTTTTCTGTGTTGTTTTTCTAAGAAATTGTTGCCCAAGCTGAGATCACAGATTTTCTGTTTAATCTTTTAATGAATTGTATTTTAAATAGTCAAACTTTTGGCCCAAAGTTTTTCTTAACATTATTTTGTTATTGTTTTGCTACCTATAAGATAGTCTGTGATAATTCATTACTCTTTCTTCATGGGGGAATATGCAGAACAATTAAGCAAGTCTCAATATATTTAAGAGAAATGTAATCATTCAGAATATGTTCTCTGATCAAAACAAAATTGTTGGAAAGGAAGGAAACTAGATATAGGAAAATCTTTATCTATCTATACTCAATCTGTCTAGCTAAGAGCATATCAACTTTGTTGATCTTTTCAAAAAGTCAACTTTTCATTTGAAAATATTCTTATTACTTGACTGTTTCATTAATTTGTATTCTTTTTTTAAATGTACATTTGATTTAATTTGCTTCAATCTATTGCCCACCCATGTGGTTCCATCTTGTTTTTTCTATGGGACTTAGGGGCAAAGAATTAATGCAAGAATGCTAATTCTTATGATGCTTGCTATGAAAAGTTCCTTGTTATCTGATCCAAGGTTCTTGTTTTTTCACCCAACATTTATTAAATAATAAGTGGTTAATTTAGCATCTTATAAGTAGATAAAAATCAAATCAAGGTCTTACGTGGTTAAGAATTATTTATTTTTCCTTTTTAATTTTATTAATTCCTGAAGAAGTAAGAAGCCACATTGGATAAGTCCATGTGTAAAGGGAAAGGGACTGCAGGTGGCCTCTAGGACCTATCAGAAATCTCAAAGACCTAAAAGCCTCCTGTTGACAACCATTGAAAAGCTGGAGACTTCAATCATAAAGAAATGAATGTGACCAACAACATGAATGAATTTGGAAACAGATTATTCCCAGTAGATCTTCCAGAAGAGAGCTTAGGTCACCTGAGACCTTAACTATACCCTTGTAACTCTGAGCACAGGATTTACCTAAGTTGTGAGCAAATTCCTGACCCAGGGGTTCTGTGAAATAATAAATGCATGCTGTTTTAGCTGCTACATATGTGGTAATTTGTTATGTAGGACTGAAAACGAATGCAACATTTATTGATTTTTTTTTTTTTTAGAATGTGTCAACTTCCTGGTTCTTGGTATGTTATTTTAGATCACATCATGTGCATTGACAATGATATGTTGTAGAGATACTGGATTATATCCTATTTTTTTGAAGAGTGTTAGAAACTTTGTTTTAGCAGGCAATTTACTTGATTTGTTTCTCAAACTCCAAACATTGCCTATGGTTTCCCTTATGAATGGTATAGAAGTTTGAACAGAATTAGTCATACTCAGAACCCAGTTTTTTTTCCCCCTTCCTTTGGTTCTTTCAAGGTTACCCTTTATTTTCTTATGACAGAGTCCACTTTGAGCTTTGTGTTACTATTTCTTAGCTCAGAAAGACCATGGTTTTCTGCCTTTGGTTCCAAACATCCAAAACCTAGGCATTCATATCCTCCCAGTTCTTTCATTTCAAGATTTAATTCCCTCCGAAAATCTCTCAGCCTTTCCTCATAGTCTTTATTCAGATCTTTAGGTGTTTGTTTTTTGTTTTTGTCTAAAATTTACGGCTGTACTCTGTGAAAAGTTCAATCTCCTAGGAACTTATTCTTCCATAACTAAAGCAGCCTCACCAACACTATACTTTGATCAATAGAACACTGGTGCAAATATCTTCTAATGTATTTCACTTTGTTAAAACGTGAGTTATTATATCCAAACTAAATAATTTCTATGCTTATGGACTAAATTCTATAAGAAAATACTATACATTGCATGACTATGCATTTATCAAAGAATGTATAAAGGATTGCTAAGTCTGTAGCATATATTTAATATGAATTCAGATATATTAATTATGTCTTTTTGTTGTTATTGTTGCTTCATTATTTTCAGTGAATGAGTATTAACAAAATCATGTATTCTGCTTTCTGTACTCTTACTATATGTTGAACCCATAACATGTATCTATTATTCTTCATACATATTCAGAGTGTATCTTGTAACAATTCCTTTGGGACTGTTATCCACATACATTGTGAATGCATATTAACAGCAGAATATATTTACATATTATGATTTCATATTAAATGCATAGTAAAATCTTTATGAAATATAGTTACAATATTCAAAATCTATTTACTTAAACATATTACTTACTATTCTACTATTCATTAAATGTTATTTATATATTTTGTAAAACTCAGATTTTCAGAGGGCTACATTATCAAATAAAAAAAGTTTTTTATTTTCAACAGTTCCCTCGTGCTGATGTTCTCAACAAAAGAACATAATGTATATAGGTAAAAGAATAAGCAAATTTGGTTGTAATGAATATATTTTCATTTTGAGTTCACTGCAGAGATCTTATTTTTAAAGGTCTTTTAATAGATGCAGAAGTTCAGAAAAACTCCTCAAGTTTTACAAGATATAAATGGAACAGAATTTTTAGCTATTTAACAAATTATATGGTATTATGGCTAACCAGTTGTTTATCAACTTTGAGAATCCACAAATAACCTAAACTCACAGTATGAACCCAACATATCCTTTAGTTTCCTTAGAAACCTTTGAATGTTAGATAGTTTCTGAGAAAATTAGAGCAACAAGTGCTGCAAGTTTTTGTGTGATCTTAAATACCATGGGTAGTGCTACAGGGCAACTGCTGAAGTTGAATGACTTTAAGGAACTAAGAAATTCAAGAGCTATTTGGAAAAGCAGAGTATTTATGTCTCATTAGCACAATTAAATAAAAATTTACAATAACACAAAATGAAAGAGATAGACCTCTGCAGTGAGGAAACTTTATAAATATCATTGTGCAATCCAAGACATCTAGTCAGGAAATGCCAACTGCATGCCATCTTCTCCATCGGTGCTAGGGATTCAATCCAGGGTCTCACATGTACTAGGCACATGCTGTATCACTCACTGAGTTCTAAAGTCACTTCATAATCTAAATAATATTGCTTCAGTCTGTAGTCATTTGTCCCACTCAAGTGATTAACACAAAATGCCAAGCAGCAAGTATCTAATTTCACAAATAAATATAAGACTGCATCAACTGCAAATAAAACTGTCACACCATCCCAAGCATTCTTCTAAGTACAAAATTTTTACATTTATAGGAAAGTTACTTTTTGTTCAATATGATTATCAAGTTAGTATCAAAAAATTAAAATTATCAAAAATACCTGTTGGAATGAGTACTGGAAATAGAAACAGGAGAAATAAGAAATGTATTTATAATACATTTATGTTTTAGAGAAAATGATGTATATTATTATAAATGTACAGTGGTAAATTTTATCCAAGTTACATATTTATCCCAAATAAAGCCTATTCTATTTTCTATAATTTATTAAATTTTGACCAGAATACATTTGGAACTTATTTGTCAAAGGAAGCCACTCCAAAGACTAGGTGAAAAACAGATAAGTATCAATGAATGCATTATTTTAACACTTCTTATTGGTTTATGGAAACTTCTTCTGGTTTTGGTTTTGTCCTTACATAGTGATGGGAGGTTTAAAGAAGCAGTTGAAAAAACAGTACAAAGCTACTTATCTTTCAAGTGTCAGAGGCCATGTCTATCTTAGACCTGAGAGTACCTTCTGTATCTTGCAAGTGCCTGGTCTAGAGTAGGCATTCTGAACATTTACAAATGAATGAAATAAATGAATGTCCTAAAATGTAGCTCTTTTTTGTTACCTCATGTAGTGTCAAGTAGATGAACCTGTGTGTATCTAATTGTGTTGGAACTGCAGTGAAAACAAAGCTATAGGTGACATATAAAATAAAATAGTAAAATGTATTACATGGTATTTTTCAGAAATATAATGTAAGACAAGATCCCCAGACTATATGAGAGACATGATTTTGAGTTCTGTACAGAATTCTTCTATCTTCCAAGTTTGTCATCATTGAGCCTTGTGCCAGCATTACATCGTCTATAAAACTACCTGGCCAGAATCCATTTACTCTTAAGTTCTTTACAGCAGTAAAACTTATATAGAAGTACATCCTCAAAGGTCATGGAATATTTCTTAATTGTTAATGGATGATAAATTATTTTTCAAGCTGTTATACAATTTTGAAGCCTACTGGTGGTGTAGATCTATAAAACAAATGATCTGACATTCATATTTCAACTAGGTACTGGTCACATACTCCACTGCTGCTTCTAAATTTTTATCATTACACTTGTCATCTTAGTATTTAAAGATCATTTAATTTCATCTTTCTTTTAAATAGAAAGGGAAAGATGAAGTAAAGGATGAAAGAAGAAATGACAGATGGAGGCAAATATTTCAATTCCTACAAAAATTATCAGGTTTCCACTATTCATAAGGAATGAGAAAATTCTGAAGAACTAGATACAGACAAATGGTCTTTGAAAGTACAAACCCATGAAATGAATAAAAATTGAAACCAGTTGACATTATAAGACATAAAAGTTAGTTCTTCAGAGTAGATACCATGTTTTTGTATTTATTTCACTCCTTTAAAAAAATTAGTAGAACTTTTCTCAGTGTGGAGCAAATGTACTCAGTTAATGCCACAATGATTAAAAACAATGAAAATTTTAAAAGCAGGGAACAGGTAAACTTTTGATAGGAATATATTGAATGTAGATACTTTAGGTAAAATTTTACAATTGAAGCAATCAGCAAAAAGATGGATTTCCACTTAAATTTTGTCAATATCATAGAAACCTTGAAACAGTTTCAAAATACAACATTCATTATAGATCATTTTATAGAATATTGTATTTTAAAAGTGTTTCAGGGTATCTATGATATCAACAAAGTTTAAGTAGAAGCCCTCTTTTTCTTGATTTGTTTCAGTTGCAAGTAAAAGAAGATTCTTCTTTCAGCAAAATGATGTTGTTTTATGTGGAATGAAGCTGATGAGGAAGGAACAGATCTTTTCCTTTGAAACTAATGATTGACCTGAGAGACAATGACAATAGGTAGAGCCACGGTATTGAGTGAGTAAAATATAAAGCAATGTAGCCTTCCCAACCCTATTTATTTGTTTGTTTTAATTAGTTATACATAATAGTAGAATGCATTTATGTACTTTGATATATCATATATAGATGGGGTATAATTTCTCATTTTTCTTTTTTTAATTAATATTTTTTATTTATATATGACAGTGGAATGCATTACAATTCTTATTACACATATAAAGCACAATTTTTCATATCTCTGGTTGTATACAAAGTATATTAACACCAATTCGTGTCTTCATACATGTATTTTGGATAATAATGTTCATCACATTCCACCATCATTTCTAACCCCCTTCCCCCTCCTTTCCCCTCCAACCCCTCTGCCCTATCTAGAGTTGGTCTAATCCTCCCATTCTTCCCCTCCCTACCCCACTATAAATCAGCCTCCTTATATCAGAGCAAAAAATTGGCATTTGTTTTTTTGGGGGATTGGTTAAATTCACTTAGGATTATCTTCTCAAAAAGAAAAGAAAAGAAATTGAAGAAGACTTTAGAAGATGGAAAGATCTCCCATGCTCCTGGATAGGCAGAATTAATATTGTCAAAATGGCCACACTATCAAAAGTGTTATACAGATTTAATTCAATTCCTATTAAAACCCCAATGACATTCTTCCTTGAAATAGAAAAAGCAATGATGAAATTTATTTAAAAAAATAAGAGACCCAGAATTGCCAGAACAATTCTTAGCAAGAAAATTGAAGCAGGAAGCATCACAATACCACACTTTAAACTATGCAATAGAGCCATCATAATAAAAGCAGCATGGTATTTGCACCCAAACAGACACATAGATCAATGGTACACAAATACAGTTATCTCATACTTGACAAAGGTGCCAAAAATATTCACTAGAAAAAAGACAGTCTATTCAACAAATGCTGGGGAAAATGGAAAACCACATGTAACAAAATGAAATTAAACCCCTATCTATCACCCTGCACAAAACTCAACTAAAAGTGAATCAAAGACTTAGGCACTAGAACAGAGACCCTGAGCCTACTAGAAGAAAAAGTAGGCCCAAATCTTCATCATGTCAGCCTAGGATCTGACTTCCTTAACAAGACTCCTAAAGCACAAGAAGTAAAATGAAGAATAAACAAATGGGATGGATTTAAACTAAAAAGCTTCTTCTTAGCAAAAGAAACAATAATGTGAAGAGAGAGCCTACAAATTGGGAGAAAATATTTACCACCTGCACCTCAAATAGAGCATTAATTTCTGAGATATGTAAAGTACTTGAAAAACTAAACACAAAAAACCAATAATCAATCCATTTAATAAATGGGCAAAAGAAATGACCAGATACTACACAAAAGAGGAAATACAATCAGTCGCCAAATATGTGAAAAAATGTTCAACATCTCAAGCCATTAGAGAAATGCAAATCAAAACTACTCTAAGATTTCATCTCACTCCAGACAGAATGGTAATTACTAGGAATTCAGGCATCAATAAATGTTGGGGAGGATGTAGGGATTGACAAGAAGTGGTCTTTCTCCTTGATTTATAACATTGACTCAGCTAACCAACAGGATGGATCCTCCATGAGATCAGGAAACCATGAGGGTGGCTGTATATATTTCCTTGTTGTCCTTTATCTCACAGTACCTGCATTTCAGTGGTCAATGAAGCCTTTGGAGAGTGAGGGATAAAAGTCCAGGGCCAGAGACTTCTACATTTTATATAGTTGGGAGGGTGGCAGTCTGTGGGTGATTCAGTCATTGGCTTGTTTTGTTTTGTTTTTGAGTTGTCACTGTGCTATAATTGTGTACTTCTGAGTTCTGCTTGACCTTATCCTGGGCCCAGAACAGTCTATACAAGCCCACAACAGGTGGTCATTCGCCTGTCATTGTGCTAACCTTTCCTGGGATCTTCAGAACAGTTTTTCATTCCATTCCACATGCACATCCCATGAGGGCAAGTTCTTAGTCTTGTTCATTTTTGAACCTCTAGTGACTTCAATTCCACAGCCCAGAGTAAATTTTCAGTAATTATTTGTTAACTTAATAAATGAAGGCAGGAGTTTCTCTTGACCTTGAAAATTAACTTTTTAAAAGGCAGAGAGGAATGAAGGGAGGGGAGAGTGTATGGGAATAGGAAGGATTATGACCCTATGAACATATATGATTACACGACCACTGTGATTCTACGTTATGTGCAACCAGAAGAATGAGAAGTTATGTCGCATTTATGTATGATATTTCAAAATGCATTCTACTATCATGTGTAACTAATTAGAACAAACTAAAAAAGTATATAGTATCATAAAAAATAATAATAGATCCTTTCTCAGGCTTTGAACCACCAGGAAACTCTATGTGTGTGTGTGTGTGTGTGTGTGTGTGTGTGTGTGTGTGTGTGTTTTCTACATTATTGACTGTGTATTTATTTTTTGTGGTACTGGGAATTGAACCCAGGGTGCTTGACCATCAAGCTATATTCTCTGTTTATTTGTTTATTTTGAGCCAAAGTTTCACTAAGTTACCAAAGCTGGCCTCAAACTTAAAATCCTCCTGTTTCAGCATGGGAAGTAGCTGGGATGACAGACATGTGCCCCTATATCTGCTACTATGTGTGATTTTTATGATTATTATTCAGGGTGCCTCTTCTCAATTGCTTTATGACAGTAAATGGATGGATCTGGAGACTAGCATGCTAAGTGAAATAAGCAAATTCCCAAAACATCTAAGGTCGAATGTTTTCAATGATATGTGAAAGCAAACCCAAAACAATGAGGGGGAAGATAGAAGATCAGTAGATTAAGCAAAGAGGAATGAAGGGAAAGAAATGGAGGAGAGATAAGAAAAGACAAGACAGTGAAATGAATCTGATATAATTTTCCTATGTACATATATGAATACACCACAGTGAATCCGACCATCATGTATATCCACAGACTGGGTCCTAATAAAAATAAGGTATATTTCATGCTTGTATAATTATCTCAAAATGGGTTGTACTGTCATTTATTATTGAAGAGAACCAATAATAAAAATGTTCCTCTTCTCTTTGAAGATCATGTGTATATATGTGTGTGTATGTGTAGTGTAGTATTATATATAATATGTATTTATATATAAATTATTTCATAAAAATCCTTTTACGCTTTCTCCTCCTTCCTTTTCTCTACCTCCGCCTTTAAAAATGACTTTGAATAGTGCCATAAATATCTGGTTTCCAGGTGTAGATACTCTTCCTGAGGACACAAAACTTAATTGTACTGAGTGTAATTGTGCAGTAAGACAAAATGTGGTAGAAGTTATAATAAGGAAATAGCAAGATTAAATAATAAAGGAGAACCAATTGCTTTTGCTGGGAATGAGTGGAAGGTGATCCAAATCAAAGTGTACTACACGCCTTCCAAAGTTAGAGAGGTTGTCTGAACACAAAGCCTTTACATTACAGGGCTAAACATCTACAAATAAATAAACTCATTTAATCCACGAAATCCCATGTTTTAGTCAGCTTTTTTCATCACTGTGACCAAACACCTGACAAGAAAAACATAGAGGAGGGAATGTTCATTTGGGGCTCACAGTTTCAAATGTCTCAGTCCACAGATGGCCAACTCCATAGCTCTGTGCCCAAGGAGAAGGCGAATATCATGGCAGAAGGTTGTGGTAAAGGAAAGCAGCTTAGGACATGACACCAGGAGGCAGAGAGAGATCTTCTTTCAGGGACAAAGCATATACCCCAGAGGCATTCCCTGTGTGACCCACCTCCTTCATCCACACCCTATCTGTCTATAGTTACCACCCAGTTAATTCTTCCAAGTGGATTAACCCACTGATTGGGTTAAGGCTCTCAAAACTCAATCATTTCGCCTTTAAAATTTCTTGCATTGTTTCACACATGAACTTTTGGCGGACACCTCATATCTAAGCCATAATAACTCATGATTCTCTTTCCCCTATTTCTTTTCCCACTGAACATCCACCAGTAGGGCTACATAAAGGTAAGAAACGAAGTAATCCTGTGATCCTCTAATATTGTGCCTATAAACTTGGGCAACAAGGATGGTGAGATTAGAAAAATAGATGAAAGTTACAAAACTTTTATTAGGGAAAATCCAAATCAGTGCATAAGAAGTAATGTTAACAGGGACATAAATGTAAAATTTATACAAATATCCTCAGGTGTTGGCTTCCAGTAAATGAATTTTACTTCAGAAAAGCATAGAGATTTGACCAACATAAGTGAGTGTGAGTCACTGTATTTCCCAACCATCTTGACTTTAACCTATGACTCATCAGGCTCCTTAGTTTCTTCTTCCAAGTGCTTTGTGAATCAATACACTTTCTTCTTCTTTCTCCCCACCCCCCACCACATTCCAAGAACTCATGACTCCATACTTAAAATTGTCTACTAGTTTTTATGGCAATATTTTTCTTTTTTTTTAATCCATTGTAGGTGCTAAATATGAATTAAGTCTTTTGAAAAACTAAATTGTGACTAGTCTTCTTTCTATTATTTTCTGTTTAGCAATTTCATTCAAAATAAAGTTCAGAACCCCCAGTCTATCATTCAGGTCTCTGAATTCCACTCATTCATCTTTATGTTGATTCTTTTCAACCCTAAAGCTTTGTCTCCTTTCCTCCAGCACTCCACACTCACTCCTGAAGGGTGCTCAGGATCATGCCATCCCTTTGGTTAACAAGATCTTCTTCCCTCCATTTTTCAAACTCTGAGTATTCTACTATTTTCAATAGTCAATGTGATTCTGATAAAAGTTTCCATTTTCTGAATCATATTCCTGGGCAAAATGTTATATATGTACACCAGGGTTTAGAGAAGACAAGCAATGGCCACTGTGTTCAGGAAATGCTTTCCTAAAAATTTGGCACTAGATACAGGTATCATAACATGAGCAGAAAAATATTTTGAAAAAAAAAAGCAAATGGCACAATTTCCCTTCTTTTATAAAAAGAGGAAGCTTGGGATGGTGGGAAACACTAGGAGATCCTAGTTCAGATTGTCTTTGTTCAACTTCTGTGTGTCACACATGCTATGTCACCATGGGTCAGATGTTGACTATGACTCTGGCTCAATTTTCTCCTCATAGGGAGAATGAACAGATTGGTTAACACTTAGTAAATGTAAACTGTGCAGAGTAATTTTATGTAGTAATAAAATTAAATTACATAAAGGTAAATATTTCAGCAGTACTGGCCAATAGAAACATTTTTAAGATATAAAAGTAATGAAGGAATGGATTACTGAATGAAAGTCTTAGGATATAAAGAGAGAGAAGATCAGGACAAGGTGACATATAGTCACTTGATGCAGCAATTATCATGGTGTCCCTTTCTATTAGACTGTCTTTCCTGACAACTCGTTGACTCCCACCAAAGGATCAGACACAGAGCCAAGTACATTATAAAGGCAAACAGGATACTAATAACAATGACCCAATAGTTGATAAGAATTGGACACAGAAAATGTTCTATATAATTTCATAATCTCATGAAAATTCTTATCATTATATATTCTTTTCCCCATTTTAAGACCAAAAAACCAGGATGCTGAGAATTAAGCTATTTTCTTTGTTACAGCAGAGAGATTTCGGTGTAATTGGATAAATCCCATATTGCTACCTCTAGTAGAAAACTCTGTCCTGAATCCTACATTCCAATTTTCATCTTCTGGATGAATGTTTTTTTTTTTTCCAACTTAAATCTGAAAACATGCACTTTGCACTTACTTTCTTCCTGAATTTGTTTTTCTACCTACCTGACTTCTTCAGAAAATTATCTATCCTTTCTCTTGACTCTTGCAAAAACTGCTTCCTCTCTTTTACACTGATCACTTCTTGTTTGTTGGTGTGGTACAACAGATGACGCTGATAAAGTAATGTAAAGTTGATCAATTTACTCAAAATGAATGCAATCTTCCTCTTTTGTGGTCCACTGTTCAGCAGACACAGTGAGGAGCAATGCCTGTAGCTGAGCACAATTAGGTTGATTTAGAATCATGCTTTCCATGACATATTACAAGGGATGTTCTGAAAGGGGTGTTCTGAAAGGGGTATTCTGACTGCTTCTAGGGTATGTTATATCATGTACAAGAAAAAGAACTGAGAGGGGACTAGTGTGGATGGGGAAAGGAATCAAGACACTGGATTCAGAAAAGTGCTGGGCATGAGGAAAGTATACGAATAGTATCATAATGTAAAATAAATTTCAGAATTTCCTCTTTCAAAAGATGACTTTTGAAGGTGTTTTGCATAAAGATAGGTATTTGATGTTTCTATGTGAAAATCAGTGCTTTATATTAATTACCTTTCCTAACTAACCTTGTCAGTAAGAATGTCAATTCCAAATTTAAGTCCCAGGAGTGCAAGGAAGGATTAATACAGTGATTCTTAACCATTTTTTTCTGTAAGGATTTAAGAAATCAGTGAAAAGTTAACCATTTGATGGGCCTTGCATGTTTGTATTTCTCTAGTGTTTAAGCTTCTTGAGGATGGGTAATTTATAGCTAACACTTAGGCTCTTATGTGACAAGTAGAGAGTGATGGTACTGATGACTAAAGATATAAACTTATAATGCTTCTGCATAGACACATTAGTTGAAACTGTGTGTTAAGAAGAGCTATTTGCAAAAGAGTGTGTAATTTGTTAAAAGAGTAGAACATTAACAAATGCCTAAATGAGAGGCAGGGAGTAAGAAGAGGATGAGAAGTTAATGCAATAGTTGGGATAAAGAAACCAGAGATGCATATCCAGGAACCTTGTTAGTCAGTTTTGCATCACTGTCACAAGTACCTGAAGAAAAACACCTTAAAGGAAGAAAAGTTTATTTTGGTTTGCAGCTTCAGAGTTTTCAGTGCATGGTTGTCTGATTCCATTTTTTTTTTTGGTCCTGTGGGGATGCAGAACATCATGGAGGGAGTTGTGTGACAGAAGGACACTCACTTCATGGCAGCTAAGAAGGAGGTGCACAAACAAGACATAACTTCCAGGGCAAGTTCTCAACGATCTACTTCTTCCAACTAAGCCCCACTGTCTAAAGTTTCTACTACCTCCCGCACTAATGTCAAATTATTAACCACAGTTGATTAATTTGATGATGAGATCAGAATCTTTATGGTGCAGTCTCTTCTCCCAAACCCTACCTCTGAATGTTGCTGCATTGGGGAGCAAGCCTTCATTATAAGAGCTTTTATGAGACATTCCAGATCCAAATCATAGCTTTCCTTCCCTAGCTCCCCAAAGCTCATTCATGTTTCACAATGCAAAATGCATTCAGTTCATCTCCAGAAGTCCCCAAAGCCTCATCAGTTCTAGCACTGCTCAAAAGTCCAAGTCCAGTGTCTTCTCTTAGACTCAAGGCAAACTCTTAATGAGTCATTATGAAAATTATAAAACAAGTTACATACTTCCAGTACACAATGTGGCAGAGGAAGAATAGCTGTATAGAAAGGAGGGATGGGATAAAAGCAAGACCAAAGTCCAGCAGGGCAAACATCAAATCCAGGGATCATGTCTGCTGTTATGGTTTGGATGTGGAGTTTCCCCCAAAAGCTCACATGTGATACAATGCAAGAAGGCTCAGAGAAGAAATGATAGGGTTGTAGGGGTTTTAATCCAATCAGTGAATTAATCCCCCACTGGGGATTAACTGGTAACTGAAAGCTAGTAGGGTGTGGCTGGAGGAGGTGGGACATTAGGGACATGACTATGGGGTATATATTTTGTGCCTGGAGAGTGGAGCCCTCTCTCTCTGCTTTCTAATAACCATGTGAGCTACTTCCTTCTGCCACACTCTTCTACCATGATGTTCTGCCTTACCTTGAACCCCAAGGAATGGAGCTGGCCTTCTATGAACTAAGACCTCCGAAACTGTGAGACCGCAAATAAACTTTTCCTCCTCTAGAATTGTGCTGGTTGGGTCTTTTAGTCACAGCAGAGAAAAACAAAACTGACTAAAACATCCACCATCTGGATGTAAGCTCCACATGGGGGAAGTGGCCCTACCTTGCTGCTGCACTCCACAGAGTGTCTCTCAGGTTGGATCTGCTTCCTTCTTTCAGCTTTCCTTCATAGATGTCTATAGTCCTGGCATCTCTAACTGCTAGGGGACAGATAGATGACAATCATGGGAACACAAGGTTAAGAGCATAATCCTATAAAATGAGCCAACTCTGCTGACCACTACATACTTTCTTTGCCAAAAAGCAATTGACCGCAGCCCTGCCTGGCCTAAGTGGACAGGATATGTCACATTCCTCAGCAAACTGCGGCAGGTGCAAAGATCAGGCAGTCAGTGTAGGTAATGAATGATTGGAGTCAAGAGAGTGAGAACTGGTTATCATGGAGAGAACAATAGGTTGCTGATGGTCAACCTTTGCAATTGTGCTCCTCAGCACTCTGAGTTGCTAACAATTAACCTCCATGCTCCTGCTCTTGGTCATGAATACGGGTAAGAAAGAGAAGACAGTGATTAAAGAGAGAGATTCTGGGGTCTATAAGAAAGCAAGTTGCACCCACTCCTGTGGCTCTACACTGGACTTCTCTTCAAAGAAATCTGCCTGCCTCTCTCACTTTTCTTACATAAAACTTGTTCTCTTCCCCTGCCTCAGTGTCTCTTGCATGTTTATGCCTCAACTCTGGTGAACAAGAATCTGTTCCTGATCTGCACCAGATAACATCATAACTTCCTGGGGCCTCCTCTGTGACTTTGGATTTACTCTCACAGCTTCATCTATCACCTCACGGGATACCTTCAGGGATTCAGACTCTGTCACACGACTGCCTGGCCACTTAGACTTTGTGTTGAAATCTGGGTAAAAGCCTCCATGACCCTGTGGCTTTTCATGCTATGAAACCAGTACTTCACTGACAAAGAATAGGCCTTCTCCGTAGCCAGGCACCCTTGGACAACAGTTTCAGAGGCTTTCAAGTTCCTGGGTAACTGAGCACAATGAAATGGATGCTGGGGAAACACTTTTTACTTGTTTCAGTAGGAGTAGGTCATCCCTGGAACTCTCTCCTCAAAGAAAAGTCTTTTTAAAAAGTATGCATTTTTACACTGTGGGCCTATGATGGATATAGTCTTACTGATTCCTGAGATGCCCTCACGCCACCTTTCCTATTGTCTCAGTGCAAAGTATTTTGCAACTTGAAGAAGGAAATATTAGTTTTAACTTGTGGTTGGCTAGTTTCATTGCTTTGATTTTGATGTGAGGCAGGACGTTATGGTGGAAGGGCATGGCAAAGAAAAACTTCTCAGCTCATGACAATCAGGAAACAGAGGAAGAAAGTAAAGAAGAGAAAGAGAGAATGAGAGAAGGGAAAGGGGTTTGTGAACGAGATATAATCACCAGGGGCATGCTTCCGAGGACCCACTACCTTCAACCACATCCAAACTCCCAGTCTCCATCATCTCCCACTAATTCATTTAACTGTCCCATGGACTAGTGCACTTAGGAGGTCAGAGTCCTCATGATTCAATCACTTCACAGAAGACCTACTTCTGAACTTTACTGCACTGGAACTAAGCCTTCAACACGTGAATCTTTGTGGAACTTTCCAGATCCAGACC
This sequence comes from Callospermophilus lateralis, assembly GCF_048772815.1. NCBI lineage: Eukaryota > Metazoa > Chordata > Mammalia > Rodentia > Sciuridae > Callospermophilus > Callospermophilus lateralis. The sequence goes on along the minus strand of NC_135305.1, from coordinate 41,197,054 downwards.
ATAACAGGAACAAATAGATATTTTCTTAGACTTTCCCTCTTCTTACCCACACTGCATCCTTTAGGATTTCATGCCCTTATGCCCAATTCAACATGCTTCTGTTGGGGTTCCAATTGTTGTGCACTGCCAGTAGTGACAGAATGGGCATGGTTGTTCCCTGAGCAATCATGGTGGATAAAAGTTGATCCCAATGAATCCTTCCCAGATGTTCATAGAAAATTGCTAGAAAAGATCTCTTCCTCCATGATTTAAAGATTTAATGACTGTGTGTGTGTGTGTGTGTGTGTGTGTGTGTGTGGAGAGAGAGAGAGAAAGAGAGAGAGAGAGGGCCCATAAATAGAAATAGACTGACAGGAGAGATGGGGGAGATGATAAGAATGGCACTATCTTAGGTTTGGTTTACCTGAGAAGGTAGCATCTCTGTTCTTCCCAGTTCTGTGAGCCAATACAGTCTCTTTTTGCTTAAACAAATTTAAGTTCAGCTTTTAGTCATTTGTTTCCAAAAATTTTGACTAATACACATGATCAGTGTGAAACATATCATGTATGTTTCTGTGAAATCAAGGAAATTAAAAACAGAAGTAGAATTATTGCTTTTGACTTTTAACCTTTACTAATAATCTCTGAAAATGTAGTTTCCCTGTATCACAGAGAATAAAAGTTAGTTCAAGTCTTTTATTACACCTAAACTTGAAAAACGTTTTGAAAATTTTTCTTGATTCTCACTTCCCCAAACAGATGCCCTCAATAAAATCTCTAATAAATTACTCATGAATAATAAGCTAAACTCCCAGTATTATAATTCAATTCACTTAAACTTAAGAAAGGAGATGGTGAATATGAGTTAAATAAGGAATTTAACTTGTGTTCAGTTGGAAAATTCAGTTCAGTAATGAGGAAGCTGCTCTTACTAATGAACTAAAGTTATACATCTTGTCTAAAGTAAGTAAGGTACTTAAAGCTTAGACATGGAAATGTATATTCTAAGAACCCCAAAACATTACTGGAAATTATTCTTTCCAACAAACCAAATAATTGTGAATTAAATACTCAGTTGAATGTTCAGGTTGATATTTGTTAAGATTAAAAAAGTACCATAAATACAAAAAATAATTCATATAACAATGTAGGATTTAGTAATTTAAAGAATAGAAATCTTTTATCTTGTGAAAAATAGAATATATTACAGGATGCATGGAAATACTACTTTTCTCAGTTGGGATTATCACATAGAAGGCCGCTTTTTTGCTCTGAGTTCTTTTGCTGTAGGTAGCAGAATTAATCACTGAATAGCTCTCTGGGGCAAACCAATAATCCCTTCCTTACTCTTAGGGCATTTTTTTTTTTCCTAAAGAAACTTTTGACTCAAAGTAGGGTAATATGCAAATGCAACAATTTCATCCCATAAAACACTTTGTATTCTGGATCTAATATAGATCAGCAGACACAATATGCTTGCATTCTGTAAATTGGAGTTACATCATGCTCTTCCCATTTGTTTCTGTGGCTGGTAACCTTGAGCTAGCCCCTTGGAATATTAGTTTGGTGTATATTTATTCCCTGGCCAATAAGACCCAGATTGTGAAGTTTTAACATAGAAAAGTCCATTCAAAAGCCAGACAATATATTTTTTTTCATTGTTTGTTAGACTGTTTCATGCTTGAAGAAATTACAAATTTAACTTGAGTTATTGGACATGAACACAATTATAGATATGTTCTTGTTAAAAGTTAAGGTTACTAGTTACTAGGAACATATATTTTATGACAAACACTGTCTGAATGGTAAATGCTTAATTTTCTATTAAATGAACATCTAGTTAAACCAATCGTCATTCATCTAAATGAAGTGAGAAAAGAAATCAAGAAAACAACAACAAATTCTTTCCTGCAGCAGTCATTCCTGGGAATCTTTCTACCTTTTTTTTTTTTTCTAAATTTATCTTTTTTAATACCTTGATGAGAAACATTCAATAAGCAGGTAGTACAAGATGCACAATGTTGAGTTTGTACTAAAGAAGAAACAGCAATGGAGAATTTGCCTCTATTATATAATTAGGAAAACAGAATCCATGATTTACTTTTCAGCTTAAAAGGTAAGTTTAAAAGTATCAGTACTTTAGGGGTACATAGTATACTTATATCCACCAGTATCTTAAGTACTAAATACTTTCAAAATGAGGTCATCTAAGCATTTTGCCAATTTATGAAAAATAAATTAATTGAAAAATAAAACATTGTTCATACATATCTATCTATAACATGTAAAACTAGGTTAGATTTTACAATGTTTAATGCCAAACGATGTAGCATTATTAGAATGGGATTTTGTAGTAACCTTGAAAGATTTCCAGGGCAAATTGTTGGGTAAAATTAGCAAGATGTAAATAATACATATAGGTAAAACTGCATAAAAATTGTAATGGATGAAACACACCAAAACTATTAACAGTGTTTCTGAGGCTATCTCAGGGGAAGTGACTAGAAAAGTTTGTGGAAAAGAAGAAATTTTGCTGTTTTATCCTGTATTTTTTTTCATTCTATTGCCTTTTATATTTAGAATATATTTAGAATGTATTGTCTTATGATTTATAAATTTGTAACAATTTTTAATCGGTGTGAATCTTTAGTCATATAACTATCTCATATATTTATCTGCAGATTTATACTTACATGAAATTTAACTTTTATGAAGATTCTAACATTTTTTAAAGTTTAATTTCTACAAGCAAAATCAAATAAATGAACAATTTCATAAATATCATTATATGCTATATCTTTTATATATTTTTGGATGTCCCCAAGTGTCTAGTATACTAGTCTACACAGAATGAAGATTGTTTATTGTGTAAAAATTAAATAAGAACAAAAAACCCACTTTAGTTTATTGGTATTATTTGATATTTAAAAAAATAGGTTGATGTGACATATATATTTCTTGAGGAGGCTTTTTAAAAGTTAATTTTCAAGGCCAAGAGAAACTCCTGCCTTCATTTATTAAGCTAACAAATAATTAGTAAGAATTTACTCTGTGCTGTGGAATTGAACCTCACTAGAGGTTCATAAATGAACAAGACTACGAATCTGCCCTTATGGAATGTGCAAGTGGAATGGAATGAAAAAAAAAATTGTTCTGAAGATCCTAGGAAAGGGTAGCATGATGACAGGTGGGTGACCACCTGTTGTGAGCTTGTATAGACTGTTCTGGGCCGAGGATGAGATCAAGCAGAACTCAGAAGTACACAATTATAACACAGTGACAACATTGACTGAGTCAATGACTTAATCACCCACACACTCCCATGCACCCTACTATATAAAAGATAGAGAAGTCTCTGGCCCTGGAGTTTCGTCCCTCACTCTCCAAAGACTTCATTGATCACTGAAATGCAGGTTACTGTGAGATAAAGGGCAACAAGGAGATATATACAGCCACCCTCATGGTTTCCTGATTTCATGGAGGATCCATCCTGTTGGTTAGCTGAGTCAATGTTATAAATCAAGGAGAAAGACCACTTCTTGTCAATCACTGAACTTGAATCAGCATTATTTGTGTTCTATCCCAGGCTCACAATTCATAATTAGAGACAACCTTTTTAGTACTTGAAATTCTTTTCATAAAATTTTAAAGAAAAGGTATTTAGGACTGGGGTTGTGGCTCAATGAAAGAGCACTTGCCCTACACATGTAAGGCACTGGGTTGTATCCTCAGCACCATATTAAAATAACTAAATAAACAAAATAAAGTTATTAAAAAAATGTTTAGATAGCCAGTATCAAAGTAAAAAGATATAGATAGGCGACATCGGTGTTTTAGTCTCCAATATATTAAAAAAAATCAGGGGCGAAGTCATGATAACAAAACTTTAACATATTTAAAATGTTTGTATGTAGCAAATAAATTCATCGCAGGTACAGAAAACTTACTTGAAATAAATATATCAAAAGTCTATGCTTGATGATCTTTATTCACGTTGACCTTTACCTTTTAAGTTAGGCTCAGAGAAAATGTCTAGAACATATGAATATTCACACCCTTCAACGTGCCTAGGTACAGTGATACAATCCTTAGTGATAATTTTTGCAAGGTATGCACAAATGCTTTATTTCGTCACTTCCTATAACCATTCTCAATAAAAGTGAAGGTTATGTTAAATTTTGGATCCATTAAGAAGAATCTACAAATCAGGGTATTCTTAAGAAATGAATACATACTATACTGTTCAAACTGTCAGATTTCAAATGCAAAACCATAAATTAATAGGCACTTCCCACAAATATTTTACTTCAGTTGAAATAAAGTGGAATCTGGACAATTGTATTTTTAATTGGTAATTCTAGTAAAAGGAGAGGTTTGGACAGGTTGCTATTCTACTATTAACATTTTAGTGTACCTCTCTGATCTGTTTTACTTAGAGCATAGATCCTTTGCTACATAGTCGTAATTGTGGTGTGATCAATTTTCAATTTTTTAAAATTTAAAGCTGAAATATATTAATTTATTAGTTACCAGCCACAAAAATGAGTGTTGTCTAAAATAATGAGGTTAATATGAGGAGAAAAGATCTTTTGAATTTTTGTAGAATGATCTAGGCAGTAGTGGGCTTCCCTGTTTACAGATTTTTGAGGCAGGAAGAGAGATTTTGAGTCAAGAAGAAGAGAATACCCAAATGGAGTGTTCAGCCAGGTTTTCATTGTTTTACAATAGATAAGAAACTTAAAGTCATTATGAAACTCTGAAGTTCAAGTATTGAATGAAGATTCAACTTGGTATGTGCAAAATCTTTTCCAATAATGTTGTGAATAAAATTAGTATTTAAAAGACCAAGAATTTGTCTATAGAATTCAAATTTAAAATATGATGAAATATTCAAATACATACTACACCAAAAATTTCTGGTGAAATTCTTTATTGTACTCTTTCCTCATGTCTAGATACCTCCAGTTGCACCAGTGTGTAATGTAGCATCAGTGAAAAATACTGCTGAGAATTTGAAACGTGCATTTCTTTTTATCCAGATGTTTTAATTGCTCACAGACACTATCATTGACTATGGCACTGATAATTGAAGAAAGGAATTACTTTTCAGAGTTAAGGTCAATTTTAGATCGTTTTTTATCTTCTTTCATTTTTATCTCATTTGGTTTTATTCTGCATTATTTTATGACAAGAAAATGAAACAAAAGGAAAAGGAAGTTTACACACATTTTATTTTAAGTTACAGTTTATATGAGCATCAAACATGAGTGTTTTATTTAATTCTTTGGGTTGATACCTTTCTGGTTTCCTGAAATATAATACCATTAATCCTTGTTTGCAGACACCTTGAAATATTTATTGAATAATACAATACAGATTCTAAAACATAATCTTCTTTTATGAATACTGGCACAATTTCACCCAGCTCTGTGCAAGATTTAGGAAAAATGGCAGGGCAAGATCAGACATTGTTTACATCTCACCTCCAGCAAGATATAACTTTACTCTTGGCTGACCTTTAAGCAAAAGCAATGGTTATGTAACCACGTAAGCTAAAAACTAAACAGGAAAAGGCAAGCAAGGGGTCACAGAGCCGAGGATGAACTGCAAACTTACTCTATTTGTTAAACTTAGATTTTTATCATGTTGCTCAAAGAAACACTAAAGTTTTCCAAATGGAAAAATGGGACTGATATTTTATCTTTGCTATCTGAATGTATATATAAATATTTCAGTATTTAAAAGAATTTACTTGGCAGCCGCCTATAAAATGCATTGCAGTATTTGGCAATGTTAAACATACTACCTGTTGACAAAGTGAAATGGTTGAATGAACTGCATTGCCTTCACATAAATATTGCCTATAATTAATGCCCATGCATACTGTCCATGAAACTTACCTTCTGAGGTTGTTCTGAAATTAAACAGATTTATCTATGGAAAATTTTAAGAGCATACTTATCAAGGGGGAAACGAATAACTTCTTAAAGTCTATTTTTAAAGCTTTAGGTTTTACAGGATATAAATCAGGTTAATAATGGCTTCATTGTAAGTTCAATAGAAAAAAAAAAAAGCCTACCAAGGAGGGGATGTGAAAGAGAGAAAGAAACAGCACAAACAAGAAAAACTCTCAGATTTTGACAGAATTGCATAATCATTTAGTATTTTTTAATTTTCATATGCAATAGAATTCTTGGTATATCTGCATGTATTTTTAAAGACTATTTCTACAATGAGTCCATAAAGTAAAATGCTATTGAAGGAATACAAAAAGAAAGTTGAGAGAGAAAATTTCATTGAAAAAAGCATATAGATAGATAGACAGACAGACAGACAGACAGATAACATGTTAGGTGCTGGTGTTTGCAGATGAAAAGGACACAGGTTTTCTGACAATCTAGTTCATGAGATACCGACATGAGATAGAACAAAAAAAATATGGTGGGCAAGTAGTACACTGGGAAATAAGATCCAAGTTCCTAGCATCACAGATGTCTAAATCAATCTCAACAAAAGAAGGGGTCATTGGACAAGATGTCTTATCTATAAACGGAGTAACAAGGAGCTTAACAGAATATAACCCACTATAAAATAAAAGTTGCTTAACATGGCTAGAGCAGTGTACATCCAAAGGTGAAGGGTGAGGCTAAAGAAGGAAGAAGATCTGGACATGCATCTCAGTCACGCTTAGGAGTTTCAAACTAAAAAAAAAAAAAAAAAAAAACAACCAAAAAATTTTTAAAGAGGTGTCAACTCACTCTGTAATGAGCACCCTGGCTTTATTTGGAGAATGAAGGGAAGCAATAAAAGACAAAAATTTAGGAGGGAAATTAGGCTTAGGAACCCATGGTATTCATCCATAGCGGTGAACATAACAATGAGGAAGGAGGGTTTAGGAGCTACTGAGGAAATATTGGATTGAAGGTGCTCAGAAAGTAAGATGGTCATGACATTCACTGGAATATGAACATGAAATGAGGACTGGATATGAGGAAGGAAGATGATATGTGCAGGTTTAGACTTACCACACTTCTCCTGAAAAGCCTGGATATGGGTAACAAACAAGTGGATACACAGGAGAGCTGCAATAGGAATGATGGAGCTGGATACATGAATGAGATTTTTTAAAAATGTATTGTCTTTTCTAAGTATACCTATGAAACCCAATGAATCCTACCGTCTCAGTACATTACATCTCATGCTTTTACTAAACTAATACTATTACAAACAGGAAGGTAAATTACACTGTGACTAAAAAATTCTTTTGAAGAATGAATTAGAAGAGGGTCAGAAAAATTATTATTTTTTAAAACGAAATGCAAATAATATTAGGCTGATGACAAAAAGCATAATAGGGCTAAATCTAGAATTGGTCCTTTACTAAAGACATGAGATGTGGCAAGCTGTTTCAATGTTGCTTTTGTGTATTTTTGTTTGTGGTCTTGAGTCTGTGGTCTTGATCACATCACTCAGTTTTTACGATATTGTAAGGTGATTTGTATTAAAGATGAGCTATAACTATCTATTTCATGTGGAGGAAAGATCCATAAATTACAGTTCAGGTTATTTGTCAGTTATGTAGTTTAAAAAATTCTTTGGCAGATAGGATTAAAGTGTGAGAATTGATCCTGAACTCCAGCTGAGGGGCCTGTGAAATTATTAAGATAATATGTTCAGTACAGTGTCTCCTGCTGCCCAATTTAAAGATGCTGGGTAGGAGGTCAGCAGAACAAGAAGGCAGGTGGATGGCACTATTTGAAAAATTTTAAATAAATGTTTTGTAAGAGACTAAAGTATTATGTAAAGGAATGGATTTTTTTTCTAAGCAGAATCTTTATGCAATCATTTAATTTATGAATGAGAGAATGCTGTAGAGTCTCAAGATTCAGTCTTAGGGCTTCTTATCAACCCAGTTTTTTTCAAAGCATCATTTTTCTGAGCTATAATTTTTCATAACTCTCCTAATCTTTAAAAAAATGATTAATAAGAAAGGTTTTATGTTTTCTTCTTCCACTTTCCTCAACAAAATATTTTTTTATCTGATAATGTTTACATAGAGAAACTCTTTTACCACTTTCTGCAAGGATAATAATTATTATGTGCCTCATTTGCTGCTCAGAAGGAGTCCTGAACTCTTGTTGATTCCAAGGACATTAACTATAAATTGTCCACATAAATCAAATAAAAAATAAGAAATGTGGTATCTGTGGGTTCTTGCTTTGAAACAGTCAGGTAACCAGGATTGAAATGATTGATTATAGCCAAAACCCAATATTGCTTGGCTGCTTTGTTCCAGAAGGGTTTTAAGTATTTACAAAGATGTGTTCAGTGTAGCAAAATAAAACTAACTTCAGACTTGGAGGAGGAATGAGAGAAACCAAAACATAAAGGAGAAAAGGAAGAAAGATCTAGAAATAAAGGGCAAGACATAAGATGCTTGAGACAATGTCTATTTGCTAAAGATGAACCCAAAATGTGCTATAAGATTCTAACATCAGGGGAAATTGAATTTAATTATAAGTATCTATGAGGGGAAAGTTAAACTTATTGGTACAGAATCCATCATGTTTGATCTGAAATCTGAAAGGAAGACAGATGATCTTTAAGAAGGAATGGACAATAAATTCACATCATTATTAGAGGCATCATGAGCAGTTTCCTGAGCAGATGTCCCTCATAGGAGCAGGTGGCATAACGCCTGTAATATAAGAGGAGTCTCAGGCATGGGAGAGAATTAAGTTTCAAATTACCAATACAATTCTGAACCTGTAAAGTTTGAGAGCCCCAAGCATATCTCTACTGTTTGTTAATTATTTAAAAATAGAAGGTAACAGTAGGTATGCAAAGATTTTACGGTGTAATTTGTTTTGCAACTTAAAAAGCAGGCCAAAAGTTAAAAATCTCTGAAATCAACTATAGCCACGTAGAAACATACTTTCATGGGAGTGAAAGCCAGAGTTTGCATCCAGGTCGGTTAACTTCTCACAGATAATTTTTTTAGAACAAATCATGGATGACCTTCCTGAGGATCAATTCAAAATGTTTTAGTAAAGATTAAGAGAATATAGCACACAGACATCTCTTCTCTACTTTATCTGAAATACTCTTTTCTTATATTACCTGAAAGATTTTAAAATATATCTTGAAGGTAAATTTCTAATATATTGAAAATTGTTTTCTAACTTTCTCAAATGATAATTTTTATGTTACTTTACAAATAGTTATAATAGAAATATCTATTGAAATATCTTTCAATTGATATTATTAGTTATGTGCAAAATTACATGAAGTCCAAGATTGGGAAATTCAAAAGCTGCTAAATACTTGAACTGTTTTATCTCATGTAACTTTAAAATGACCCTGATGAAGCAAATAGTTTTAGTCTACTAATGTATAACTTGTGAATTTATGATGTTACTGAGATGGGATTAGAAATGTGAAGTTTGTTGAAAGGGAACAAGACAAAGCTAAGAGAAACACTGCGTGAAAGGAAAAAGGAAATATTTAAATACAGAAAATGTTGTTGCACAAGAAGATTAGGCCCTTAAAAGTTAAGTTTGATACTCTCTATCAGGTGTGGAATTCTTTTACAAGAACACATGTAAAGGCCAATAAAAAGCAAAGCAAAACAAAACAAAACAAAACAAACTATGCTTAGTATCTGGTGAACATTTTTAGGTAATTTGTAGATGATCCCTTTTATGGTTTAGATATGAGGTGTCCTATAAAAGCTTATGTGTGAGATGATACAAGAATTTTCAGAGGTAAATAGTTAAATTATGAGATCTGTAACTTAAACAGTGAATGAATCCACTAATAATAACTGGGCGGTAATTGTAGGCAGGTAGGATGTAGCTGGAGGAAGTAGGTCACTGGGGTGAGCCTTTGGAGTTTATATTTTGTCCCTGGTGAATGCAGCTCTCTCTGCTTCCTGTGGCCATATCCCGAGCAGCTTTCCTCTACCATGTCCTCTGCTGTGATGTTCTGCCTCCCTTTGGGCCCAGAGCAATGGAGTTGGCCTACCGTGGACTGACTCTCTGAAACCATAAGCCAAAAGTCACTTTTCCTTCTGTATATTGCTTTTGTCAGGTCTTTTGGTCACAATGATGAAAAGCTGACTAAATAATTCCAACCTTCAAAACTTAGGGATCTCACAGCATAGCACCCTTCTGTCTCTCACATCCACCAGGGAGAGGTTCATGCATTATTGGGAGTTTGTACTTGAACCCTCCAAGAACAACTAAACCATTTCATAGTGATAATAAAATCAGGAATAACCCCTAATGACTGTTTTTTGGCTGTATATATTTTGTGAAGAGTCCTGTCTTTTTCACACTAGAGAATCAGTTTTTCAATTAATCTTTACACACATTTACAACTCATTTCTAGACTGGACACCATTTGCTTTTTTCGTTTTGGGGAAAATTGTGTTCCAAACAAGGAGACCAGCAGGAATAAAAACCTATGTTGCTTTCTGTCCAGTATCAATACTGACTTTTAATGGTGTAATCTTATTGTGTAACAGACATTTCTGTATTTAAATATTTCCTTTTTGCTTTCACAGAGCATTTCTCTTAGCTTTGTCTTGTTCCCTTTCAACAAACTTCACATTTCTAATCCCATCTCAGTAATATCATAACATTTTGTAAAAATCCAGAGACAAAAAATAGAAGCCTGAATAATAATAATAATAAAACACTAAAGAGATATAAAGCATTATTATTTTACTTTGGATAGGAAGTTTGCCCATAAGATTAAGAGGCCAGATTAATCGTTTTGGTTTTCTAAGGTTGTCATAATAAAGTAGTTGTTTTAGTCAGCTTTTTGTTGCAGTGACTAAAAAGTGATAAGGATAAATGGGGGCTCAAAGTTTCAAATGTCTCAGTCCATAGAGTGCTGTCTCTCCATGGCTTTGGGCCCAAGATGAGGCAGAACATCTAGGTGGAAGGGAGTGGCAGAAAGAAGTTATTCTATTGACGACAGTCAGGAATCAGAGAAGCACAGATGTGGGGAGCAAGAAAGATACACCTTTCCAGGCAAACCCCCAGTGACCTACTTCCTCCATCCAAGCCCCAACTGCCTAAAGTTACCGCCCAGTCATTTATTTATTTAATTATTAGTTGTTCAAAACATTACAAAGCTCTTGACATATCATATTTCGTACATTTGATTCACACGGATTATGAACTCCCATTTTTACCCCGTATACAAATTGCAGATTCACATCGGTTGCACATCCACTTTTTTACATACTGCCATACTAGTGTCTGTTGTATTCTGCTGCCTTTCCTATCTTCTACTATCCCCCCTCCCCTCCCCTCCCCTTCCATCTTCTCTCTCTACCCCATCTACTGTAATTCATTTCTCTCTCTTGTTTTTTTTCCCCTTTTCCCCTCACTTCCTCTTATATGTAATTTTGTATAACAATGAGGGTCTCCTTCCTTTACCATGCAATTTCCCCTCTCTCTCCCTTTCCCTTCCCCCTCTCATCCCTGTTTAATGGTGATCTTCTTCTTATGCTCTTCCTCCCTGCTCTGTTCTTAGTTGCTCTCCTTATATCAAAGATGACATTTGGCATTTGTTTTTTAGGGATTGGCTAGCTTCACTTAGCATAATCTGCTCTAGTGTCATCCGTTTCCCTGCAAATGCCATGATTTGGTCATTTTTTAGTGCTGAGTAGTACTCCACTGTGTATAAATGCCACATTATTTTTATCCATTTATCTATTGAAGGGCATCTAGGTTGGTTCCACAGTCTAGCTATTGTGAATTGTGATGCTATGAACATCGTTGTAGCAGTATCCCTATAGTATACTCTTTTAAGGTCTTTAGGGAATAGTCCAAGAAGGGGAATAGCTGGGTCAAATGGTGGTTCCATTCCCAGCTTTCCCAGGAATCTCCTTACTGCTTTCCAAATTGGCCGTCCCAATTTGCAGTCCCACCAGCAATGTACAAACGTACCCTTTTCCCCACATCCTCGCCAGTACTTGTTGTTTGACTTCATAATGGCTGCCATTCTTAACTGGAGTGAGATGGTATCTTAGAGTGGTTTTGATTTGCATTTATCTGACTGCTAGAGATGGTGAGCATTTTTTCATGTACTTGTTGATTGATTGTATGTCCTCCTCTGAGAAGTGTCTGTTTAGGTCCTTGGCCCATTTGTTGATTGGGTTATTTGTTATCTTATTGTTTAATTTTTTGAGTTCTTTGTATACTCTGGATATTAGGGCTCTATATGAAGTGCGAGGAGTAAAAATTTGTTCCCAGGATGTAGGCTCCCTATTTACCTCTCTTATTGTTTCTCTTGCTGAGAAAAAAACTTTTTAGTTTAAATTAGTCCCATTTGTTGATTCTTGTTATTAACTCTTGTGCTATGGGTGTCCTATTAAGGAATTTGGAGCCTGACCCCACAATATGTAGATCGGAGCCAACTTTTTCTTCTATCAGACGCAGAGTCTCTGATTTGATATCAAGCTCCTTGATCCATTTTGAGTTAACTTTTGTGCATGGCGAGAGAAGGGGATTCAGTTTCATTTTGTAGCATATGGATTTCCAGTTTTCCCAGCACCATTTGTTGAAGATGCTATCCTTCCTCCATTGCATGCTTTTAGCCCCTTCATCAAATATAAGATAGTTGTAACTTTACCACCCAGTCATTTAAAATAGGATAGACTGATTAGGTTACAGCTCTCACAATCTAATCATTTCACCTCTGATCATTTCTGCATTAACTTGAAGGATTTGGGAGGATACCTATTTCCAACCCTAATAGTATTACAGACTTATACTTTCAGAAATTAAGCAATAGAAATTTATTTTCTCAGTGATTTATTTATAATTTATAGGAATAGATTTCAAAGTTTATTCTGGGGGCTGAAGTCCTTAATGAAGATGATGACAGGGTTGGTTTCTATAAGGTGTCCTCTTTGGCTTGGAGATGGCCATCTTCTCCCTGTGCCTTCACACGGTCTCCCCTCTGTGTGTGTCTATTCTAATAACCTCTCCTTATAAGGGCACCCGTCATTTTGAATTAGGCCTCATTTCCACTTAATTACATTTAAATAATATTAATCTCTAAATATAATTACCCTCTGAGAGAGGGAGGATTAGGACTTCAACATATGATTTTTTTCAACATAAATCTTATGAGCACAATTTAGTGCATAGCATTAATATAAAGTAAATATAAAGGAAGAACAATACCATATATTGTTAGCCCCAATATTTTACAATAAATGTTAAGAATAGCATTATCATCATTTATCAGTAATAATATAGTCATTGTTATTAATGCATTACATTAAAATAGTATGAGGAATACTAGTTTATTTTTATGTTACAGTTATAAAAGCAAGCTGCAACAAAATTGGTTCTGTATAACTCCCTTCATCACCCAACTGTCCTTGTTTGCTAGGAGAAATTCATTGTTTATTGCTAGGAGCTGAGAATCAAAATGAAAAAAATGTACAGACCCTAGGGACTTAATATCTAATTGAGGCAACAGTCTGGATATTTAAAAGAGGAAGAAGAATAAATAACAAGTTTGCCTGTCCTAAATTCCAAATACAGGATGAGCTGTCTTCCTAGATTCGAGGTCATACCAGCCAGCACTGGGTTCATTTCTAAAGGATTCCAAGAGGAAACTAAAATTATTTAAATATGCAGGAAATTAATAGACTAGAACCTCAGAAAGAACAATAGTGATGCATCTTTTGAAATCCTCTGCTTCAAAAAGGATTTTTCTTCCTTTGCTTCTCAATGAGGGAGGGAGAGACTATCTTGCCCAATTATTTAAAAGTTTCATTATATGGGGTCCATTAAATTGATATTTGCTATATATAATAAGGAAAAAATAATCAAATTAAGGATTTTTCTAGTAATTTGATGTGAATTCAGTAAATGTTTTCATCACCCAAGAAGAAAGCAACTGTTACCTGACTACCTGAATCAACATTAATGTCTTTTTACTGGCATAAAAATTTGTCCTAATTCAATTTCCTATTTCATAGTCAAAAGTGGGAAAAGGGAAGGAAGATAATGTTATTTATGTTTTCTGCATTTTTCTATGTTTTCTATAAACTGAATGAAGTCTTTGATAGAGTAGATTTTAAAAATACAAAAATGTGTATTGCAGTGGGGACACTATTAAAGTGATTGATTTTTCAGGAAGAAGAACTTTTAGAGTTAAAATTAATGTGGTTTCTTGATAGTATTTTACTATAGTAAATTTAGATTTTTTTTTTTTTTTGGTAGAACTGTGGATTATACCCAGAGGTGCTCTACCACTGAGGTACATTCCCAGTCCATTGTATTTATTTAATTTTATTTTGCGACAGGGTCTGACTACATTGACAAGGTTGGCTTCAAACTAGCAATTCTTCGGCCTCTGCCTCCTGAGCTTCTAGGATTACAAGAGTGTGCAACCATGCCTTGATAATATTTTGCTTTTAAGTACCTAGATGGTCTTCCCAAAGGAAGAGTTGAAGGGAGCAGAGTAGGATAAAGGTCAAGTGTCCTACCTGTAGCTTCAAAGTCCTTACAACAAAACCCTAAGCCGACAAACTTCATGGGCTTCCACAAATTTCTCTCTCTTTATCAAAACAGGTCTATAATTTGTTAATGGAGATGCTAGGGTGTGTTTGTCCTTCCCAAATTCATACCTTGGAACTTAATCACCAATGTGATAACATTAAGAACTGGGTCCTTTAGGAGGTGCTTAAGTTAAGAGAGTGGAGAGTAGCAACATTATAAGAGAGGTTGAAGGCAATGCCCTAGTGCTTTGTGCCCTTCTGTCTCTTCCACTGCATGAGGACGCAGCAATAAGGCATCATCTATGAAGCAGACAGTGAGTTCTCATCACTGAATCTGCAGGCACCTGGCTCATAATAGAGGCTGAATCTACCAGCACCATGACCCTAGACTTCCAGACTCCAGAACTATGAGAAATAATTTTCTACTAGTTACCCTCTCTTAGGTATTTTGTTATAGCAGCACAAATAAATTAAGGACACGATAAGGCCAGTTGACTCAAAATAACCATGAAGATTTTGTTAAAGAGTACATGGGGAAAATGCTTAATACAAAATTGAAAATAAACATCAGCTGATATTAGTCAATGATGTTAGCCAATAATTTAGAATATATTTAAATTTTTTCTTACATTTCCTAAACAATGATTCTCAACCTCATCAGCATATTAGAATCATTCAGAGCTTTTTTCCCTAAATTCTAATATCTGGCCTTGCCCTTAGAGATTTTGTTTAAATTGGACACAGGTGAGTTCTATACATTTGTGAGTTTTAGAAGTTCCCTAGGTAATTCTAACATGCAGACAGAGTTGAAAAGATCTGATCCAAATGCTTTGTCAGCATCTGAACTAGTTCTAGAGTAGCTTCTCCAAACTATATTTTATGCAACGATTCTTTGGTAAGATTCTCCCTAAAAATATAATAATAACAAGTAATTTGAAAGGGCCAGATGCATTGTGCACTAAGCTTGATGCTCTACTACATAGTGGCAATTGATCACAAACTATCACTCCTATTAGCTCTAATATCAACTAATTATCAAATTTATAATTATATTGTATACATTTAATAACATCTGCTAGTTCTAGGTACTTGGAGTTGGAGGCCATCAAATGGTTTTAAGCAGCATTGTTCCTAGGATGTGAACAAAGACTTACAGTCATGGGCAGATGATGGAATACAACTATTGCAAAAGTGTTGTGCCTTAAATGTTGAGAAATAGTGAGACTAAATGAAGATCTTTTGGGTGTATTCTATTACCTGAAGTCATTGTGACTTCGTTTCTTTGGAAGACTTCATCTTAGACAGGTGTTTAGTGAAGTGGATAGAGACCGGCATTTATAGATGCAAATCAATAAGCAGGTAAAGTGCTCCATCTTTGTGTACTCTGTAAACCTTTTATTGACACTTAGTAGAACCTGACTTAAAAGACAAATCTTATTCTTCTTTGAAGTTGAAGAAGAAACAAATTATAACCAAGATTTATAAATCAACCTTGGACTTCTTTGTGACCCAATGAGATCTTTCCACTACTCTCTGTGGCAATACACTAAAAACAAGTTTCAATGATAAAGCTCAGGTTCAAGAGACGAAGAAGAATTTGGCAAGTAAAAAGGATTTTCCAATCTCTATAAGTTTGGTTTAAGTTGATTCTCCAGTCTTCAAGTAAAATTCCTTTCAACTTTAGAGCCATCTCAACTTCATATTGAAGGTTAAGTGCTCTAGTTCTGTTTCAGTTTGTAGAAATCACCATAATGAAATTCTAAATACATAACTGGCTGCTTGCTCCTAGCATTTAGCAGAGAACAATCACAATGAGACAGATTATGTAACATAAATTAAATGTAGAAAATAACTTTTTTAGTTGTAATTGTTAGTTGAAGGATAAAGACAGCTACCAGAAAGGCTTCAGAGAAGTTGTGAAGCCATAAAAATTGTGAAGGAATCTAGAGGGGGATTCAGAAAACACCGAACAAAGTATGAATTAAGGTACATTTCATGTTCTTGAAGAGAAACAATGAAGATCCAAATTCTCTACTAATGTTTTGGCTTGGGGGAGATCTGAAGCATACAATTTTGGAGATTGTATCAAAGTTATAGAAGACATACCTCTATTTTCATAAAGATAAGCATTTGAGACAGATTACTCCATTTAATTTTTTAAACTATGGTGGGAAGTGTAATAACTTCCTCAGTATCTTCTTCCTCTTAGGTGGAACAATCATATCTGAAACTGGGTTGAACTGACTCTATAGAATACATTAATTCCATTAACTTAGAAATCATGCCATTCTCTGCTGATGTGTTTGTTTATTATGTCTAATTAGGAGCAGACATTCAGAAGCTACTGGAAGTAGCTACTAATTATAATAAAAAGTAGCAGCTTAGCACAAATAATCCCCACATATATTTGGTAAACATTATTATTCATTTAAAGAACATCAAAACCTGAAGAAGGCATAACTCTATTTGACTCACTTTCATGTACAAGTGAGCTAACCTTTTGAAAGGAAATATATCTCACATCACCTTCTACAATTGAGTAACAATTCTGCATTATCCATATCTGGTTGGTAAAGCATATGGATCTCCTTTCAGTTAGTTACACAAAGAAATAACTCGTGATTTATTTCTATTCTACACTTGCCCAAGTTCATTTGAGATTAATCCCCCATTTATCTCATACATTTTCCAAGCTTCATCTCTATAATAAGCTGCATCTGAAATCAACATGACCAGACATTACACTTATAGCCTTCCAAAGAAGTGTAGAACAGAGCCCAGAGTACATGTATGCGTGAATCATGTTCTAGATTCTCTACCTATTAAATATATGACCTTGAAAAAATGAGTCACTCTTTGTGATCCCACTTTCCTTACCAGTAAGAGAATTTTAGAAATTCAATTAGGTTCAGTAAACATACTTAGAATATCAATTAGGTACTGCATATTCTTTGGTGGTATTAGGTACAAAAAGATTCAATCATTTATTGACTCAATATTTATTTTGAGCATATACTTTATATTAGGCCCTGTCTTATGGAAAAAAGATGGATCTTTAAACAAGGCTGACAAGTTTCTTGTCCTCATAGCTTGTATGTTAGTAAAATATTCTGAAAACCAAAGAAACCCAGAACTCATGCAATAAAATTCGGATAAATGATGGAAATTATGAATGAAAAGGTGATGCTGTGGGAATATGGCTATTTCACTGAGGTAGGACTCCATCCAGAAAGGACCCAATTCCACTTGACAGAGTTGTGAAGTTTAAGAAAAAGATGCTCAGATATTTCTACTCAAGAAGTTTATAGTCCAGCAGGTGATAGAGGGATGTAGCATACTTCAGCATATGCTTGCTCACTAGAGGTATACATATAGATTTTTCTTGGGAAGATGTGTTCAAGAATGCAGAGTACCTCACTTGTAGTTATGCACAAATAGGCACTCACCAAATATTAATCTTTTTTTTCTCCACTTAGGATTTAACATGATGTCTTTTTCTTTTAAGCAATATAAGAGAAAACCACTTGAGTCTTCATGATGACTTCTTAAAATCAGAAAAGAAAGTTGGTCTAATTAGAGGCATACAGATTACATGCTTTGTTTTTAGAGGATAATAATTCTATAACTTCACTGACTTCCCTTTTCTCTCGGCTTTTAGTACTAAAAATATGACACTTGATTGCTACCCTTAACTGTTTCTTGAATCTTCATTTCTAATTGTCTTTACTATTGTTCCAAGGTCATAAGCTGTCTCAATGGTTTTCTGTATCTAGGCAGGGAATAAATACATTTAAAAAAATGTTTGCTTGTTGCAGTAATTTTTGGTTTTGGTATTTAGAGGAAGTGCTTTGTATTTGATAAGAAAAACAGTGCTTATTTTGTACTTTTCTGCATAGGCCTCATTTCTACAACCAGTGTCTTGGACCAGACAGAAAACAAAAGGTTGTTAGATGGAATAACCTTAACCTGCTTTGTTACTTTACCATCAGACATGAGTGTGCTTTTTTATTACCAAAGCACATAATCTGCAATAAAACTATACTAGTATAATCTTATTGAAGTAGAAGGTCATATAAATCATTGATAAATCTGAACTATAGATCTTCTTTAAATACATGTCTAACGTAGTGGTTATGAACATGCACCCTGGACTTAGACACATGGAGGGTCAAGTATTGTCTCCTGCATACTGTCTGCCCCAGGTATGTGTTTGAGTCTCTCTGGGTCTCATCTATACTATGTGAGGAGTAATACCTACCTCAGAGGATTCTTGAGAGACTGACGACATTATACACAACAGTTATGCAGTGCTTAAAAAATACTTGATGCATAGTAGGTATCCAAAATTGAAAATATTATTCAGATTTCATATAAATTTTGTCAGTTATTAATGCATGCCAGTTTATGTGCATATTCACTATCAGAGAGGAATGAGTCTTCCAAGATGAATAATTTTGTCTAAGATTAGAGCATATCAGCCACCTGATTTCTTAGAATCCTTCTACCCCATCATAATTCAAGCACAGGCAGCAATAAGATACACCAGAACAAGGTCCAACTATACAAATGAGATTCATATAGTTAGATAGAGGTTGGGAGAATAATTATGGGGAAAAGACCAAGGATTAGTGTTTTTAGTGTGAAAATCTGGGAACTAAAGATAAGCTTAGAAGTGTAAGAAATAGGCAGGATAGGAGGATTATTAGCTAGGAGATGAAGTCGAGTTTAAGACTAGATATCTTAACAGACACACAACAACTCAAGGGGAAGTTGCAGCCTTCACTGGTATGCCGGCCAGATGTGTATCTTGACATTGGCCTGACCCAGCAATGGGCACAGGGTAGGTCTCACAGAGAGAATCAGTCTGGAAAGCAATTGCAGTCATTACAAGGATTTAGGCAAGAAGGCTGGAATCCAGGTTGTATCAGAGGACATAAGGAAGCCTAGGTTCAGAGGTGATCTTATAATCATTTATCTTCCCCGCCATGGAAAAAGATTTGTGCCCTAATCTAGTATGAGGTTCAATGTTCTCAGCAGCAATATTTCCCCACCACAACAAATCAGTCTGGTTGCTTACCATGCCATACAAGATATGGAGACACAAATTAAAGTATCAAAAGTGGCTGTTATATAAGTAAATGTGACACAAAGACTTCATTCATTCAAGATTTGTACACAGTACGGTAAAATTAGAAATTAGTTCATTTTCTGTTTCCAAATGTCTTTTTTTTTTCCCTTTAGTACTTTACTATTCATGGATCAGTTTCTAATTCCCTAATTTTAAAAACCTTATGCATAAAATCTGAGAAGCCAGATTAGCATCAATAAACAAAAGCACCTAGGATAGCTGGAACAGCAAGAAGTTTCAACCTTCTTTGCATTTACATAAGTGCAAAATAAATAAATAAAACCCTTCGCCACCTGAAAAATTGTCTTCTGCCTGAAGAATTTTGTGTTTATAACCTGACATTGATAGAATCTCCATGAGAAACATGTTTATTGTATCTAGCGACGGGAATGGAAACCCTAGTCCACTAGCGAAGCTACAGCTACAGATGATGGATGTTAAAGCAGGAAAAACGTCTATTAAACTAGTCATAGTTGACACCATGTTCCAGCACATAATGTTTGACACTTACTCACAGGTTACTAAAATGATTATGTGCTCAAGAGCGAATCCATGCCGACAAACCAAGCTTTCACTTATAAAAAGGGAGCCTGTTTTTTTAGAGTGCGTCAAACTTAGATTTAGGCTTTCAAGTAAGTATACTTTATATTGATAAAAACCAGGGACCCTTTCATAACTGAGAATTGATAAATAAATTGATGGTCAAATACTCTTTGTTCTTTTTATGCTGGCATAGGAAGATTTCATAAAAGCTTATAATATAACGTAATACAGCCTATCTAATTGAACCACAATTCACTAATTCAAGAAAATGTCTTAATCTTAGTTCAAATACAGTAAACAGGGATTCCAGAAAGAGTTAATATGTCAGTAAAGTAATAAGAAATATAAACACTGTCATACAGTATTTAGTGGCAATGATTTTCCTTTTTCTTGTTGCATAAACTGGATTTTTGACTTTGGAAACTATCTCTAATCATTAGCAAAAACAATTGGAAAACAGCAAACAAATGTATACTGTTAAGGTCTGTAAACAAGTCAAGATGGTGCCTGGCATTTTGCCAGAGGGAGTGGTTTGTGAAGTAATGACAGCGAGCCATTAAATGTGGAGATTCCTTATTGGTTGACTGCTGTATCTAGTTTATGTTAATTAAGATAAGCTGTGTGGAATGTATATATACCCCTCCTGTCCTACAATAAATGGCTCCCACTCCTGCTGCATCAATGTACACAAGTTCCTCGTCACACACACCCCCCCCCCCAGGTTATTTTGCTGCAGCCGGACTGCGGCAGTATACCCCTTCTTCTAGGCATAGAGAGATCAAGTTTATTCCCATAAAGAAAGGTAGAAAGGCAGAGAGTAGCAGATTGGAGCCTCTTGAATTTTTCTAGAAAAGTATGGATCTTCACTCAGTTCAGGAGCTAAGAGCTCAGGAAGATGAAAAGGAGTTCTTAAAAGAGCTCTGAGCCAAAGGAGGTGTTGAGAAAGATGGTGGCTGCCATTTGCTGATTTCTGTGTGGGTTACTTTGCAACACTGTATTTCTAGGCTCTTGTAACACATCTCAGAGGATAAATTCTTGATGCCAATACAAGTCTCATTTTAAAATTTTTAAGAAATTTTTAATATATTGTTATTCACATAAGGAATTGTGCAAACACTTCAGCATTTTCTCCTATTACTCTATGTTTAAACTGGTGTGTTCAGAGCATTACAAAATGAAAAGGAGTTGAGGATGTTATCATCCTATAACAATGTCAGAATCTCTTTCTTTAATTCACTTTCTCAACTAACAGAATCACATCTACTATACACACAAAAATATTATGCACCAGGGAATAGGAAAGAACCTTAGCATGCAATGAAAATAAAAATGCAGTTTATGCTAGGAGTGATTATTGGCTAGTATAAAAGATAAAAATGTAAACACATAGCAATACAGTTTGTTGTACAACATGCTATGTTGGTGGTCTATCATAGGAGCAGCACTCTTGGGCGGGCTGGGCTGTATGTGGGATCTGACTTTGCTACCTTATAGCAATTTGAAAAGTGGTAAATTGTTCTCACATTTCATTTTGCATTTCTCTACCTGAATTTCTAAGGTTCTCAATCATGGGAATCTTCATTGCACCTAACTGTACACCCTTTTAGAACTCTCCAGCAGATTTGTTCACAGAGGAAAGAAAATTTACACTTCTTTCTTTGGTTGATAAAGTCCAGAAAATCTGGCTTCATCTTCCTCTCTAATCTCACTCCAGGGATTCATTGGACTTCAACTACAATGATTTTTCTAACTCAGTGTGTCTCAAATTTCAGTGTGCATCAAATCACTTTGGAGCTCAAAATACAGATTCTTATTCAGTAGATAAAATGTGGGGAAAACATTTTTGCATTTGTAATAAGCTCCAAGGTGATTCGGATGGCACTGGTTCTGGGACTTTGTTTAGCAAGGTTCCAGGTGATCAGTGCTGATATCAGACACCATTAAGCTATCTTGGACTAGGAATGCAACTCCATAAGCTGGATTCCCCCTTGAAATCATGATGCTTGTTGTTCCTTCTGCAAGTACCTTTCCCCAGATCATTGTATGTCTAGCACCTTTTCTCATAAAGAGCCCAGTTCAAATGTCAGCTTCCTGGAAAAGGCTTTCTTAATCACCATATCTAAAATAACCCTCCTGATCATTTATTTGTATCACCCAACCAAAACATTGTTGCATTTTTTTAAAAAATCTTAATTGCACTTATCTGCCTTTGAATTTTCTTTCTTTGTTTATTTATTTATTTATTTTTTTTTTACAATCTCCAGGAATCAATGACACTGCACAGACTGTCCAGTTCTGCATCCCAGCACAAATGCCTGTTCCACAGGGCTGGCTTCATGGCTGAATAACTTATGAAATGGCACTGGATTCTCTTCTTGGTATATGCCCTGCTTTCCTCATTTAGAAATACATAATTTTATCTTTGAACTTGTGCTTTGAAAGGGAAGTGCAGTGGAACAAGGGAGCATGCATATGAGCAGAGAAAATGCACTCCACATGCTTGTCATCTCTCTGCTGCCCAGTTTTCACACCACCTTTCCAATGTCCTATGAGCACAGGGTTCTGATGCACCCCCATTTGTGGGCCTTCAGCAAGACTGAAAGCATGTGCCAGGTGATTGTGTTACATCAGTGAGCAGGTGGAATGCAGGTAGCCCCAACAGGCTATGCATCCCATTCAAACTAGAACCTGCTTCCGAGGCACAGAGGACAATACTGTTGTAAGAAATGAGAGTGACCAAGGAGCCCCAGGGCAGTCTTTCTTTTTCAATTTACTTTCCTAGACAAACACTTGTAGAAAATGATGTACCAGGAAAGTGAAGCTAAGGCAACCCATAGTTTCCTTTCTTTTCATTCCTTCCTCACTCAAGACAAAAATAGTGTTGGTACAATGTAAATATAAAGAAGCAAATTAAAAACGGGTGAGTCATTTTTATTGGCTGTTTCTACTGTATTCTTTTTCTAATAATTCTGATGAATTTGGATGCAGGTTAAATCCTCTTATATTTTCTTTTAAAACTGGAATTGAATAATATAAAAATAAATGTTAAAAATTCATGTTAACAATCTAAACTCTTAATATTTTTTACTTAAAACAATAAATTGAAAAAGGAAAAAAGGAAAGAAAAATGTATTAAAATATCATCGAGGAAATATAAACAGACTATAAGTTAGTTTCTTCATGACACTTTTTCATACTTTTTGAACAATAAAGTCTGCTGGACCTTAAAAATGATGCTGACTAACTCACTAATCATAGCAGTACTTACTGAATGAGTAAAAATATTTTGCATTTACTATGTGGCTGGTATTGCATTACTATGGTATTATCTTACCATAGATAACCTCATGTTATCTTCACAAATCTTTTAAAACAGATATTACTCTTAAATAGATGATAAAACTAAGGCTCAGAAAGATTAAATAATTTAGTGAATACATTAAAGCTTATTAGTAAAGAAATTAGAGTTCAAACTAGGACCCTAGTCTGTAGGACTCCAAGGCCCAGTCTCTTGAGGACTCTGATGATTCCTTCCGGAAGCCAGTCTCATTCCAGCCTGCCCCTGGGCAGCTGGTAATATTCCACAGGACCACAATTCTATTCCAAACCATAATGAACCAAGAATGCTGGCCCCTTTTCCACCTTAATCCAAAGAATTCCAAAAAGCCTCCAGTTCTGTGTGGACATCCAGCTTCTCACTTGGCTTTATGTAAATAGTTCATAATCAGGTAGGTGCCAGAACCAGATAAATCCAGGATGCACCAGTGCAAAATTTCAGTATTTGTGTCTCAGAGAAATGGGAAATATGTCCAGCCTTTTCAACATTTTTTTTAGCCCTTTAAGATACCATTTCACTGGTCTACAACAAGGTCTTTTAAGTATTTCTGGCTGTATTCTAGAGCACTGAGAGACCATGTCTCTCAGCAGTTTTAATCTTCTTTGTCCAAATCTCATTGGCAAATATGGGTATATATCTTTTATTCATGCTGTTAAATAAAAGCCTATTCTTGGATATGCTTGTCATGTAAAATATTTTAAATAATGTTCACTGTGGTAACAATATATTTGAAGTTTCTGTCATTTGGACATTAAAATGTTCAATTATAGCGTGAAATATAGTACCATATACTCAAGCATTTAGTATTAATGAAAAGGAAAAATTAGCATATATCAGGCATGCCTTGTTTTCATTTTTGTATTTATTAGAAGACAGAATTTATTATTTAACATCTTTGTGATTAGATATATTTTACCATTATAGTTTCTAAATCAAATATTTACTTTTAGTATATATTTTTGATAAAAGTATTTATTACCATAAACCCATTTTGAGATTTGATGTGTTGCAACAGGTTTCTATGCATAATGAGTTCTAATCACAGGAACTTACCTTCACTCTCTTTCAAGGTGCAGAGCTCTGGATAATTACATGGTAACACATATCATACATCATGGGTTATAAGAGATTTTCAAATACTTCTAATTTTGTTGATGTTAACATCCTCAAATATCTATATTCACTTTTTTTCTTATTCGGTGTAAAAATCCATCAGGGGTATTAAATTTAGTGACAAAACCACTTGGATTTCCTTTCATCTGGACCCAAAACAAAAAGAAATGACTTAATTGTAAATACTTCTCTGAATTTTGAACTTTACTTTTGTCTGTCACAGAAGCCCCTTGCTTTTGTTCTTAATGTAAGCAAACAAATGACAAGAGAAAAACACCATTCTCTTGGATTCAATTTCCTTGTTTATTAAACGAAGGCAAATGGACTTGATTTCCAGGGGAGTTTCCTTCTCTATGAGTCTAGAAATTTCATTTGTTTAATCAGCTTTTTCATCCCTGTGACCAAAGGACCTGACAAGAACAATTAGAGGAGGAAAAGTTTATTTGGGGCTTGTTTGAGACTCAGTGATCTCAATCAATAAAGGGCCAACTCCATTGCTCCGGGCTGGCAGTGAGGCAGAACATCACAGTAAAAAGGTCTGGAGGAGGAGAGCAGGTCAGAATAGGACAGTTAGAAGAGAGACCATCCTGCAGCTAGGGACAAAATAGGTACCCCTCCTGAAGGCACTCCCCCGGAGACACACCTCCTCCAGCCACACCCTGCCAATAGTTAATCCCTTCAAGTAGATTGAAGTACTGACTAGGTTAAGGCTCTCACAGCCCAATCATCTTACCTGTAAACTTTCTTGCATTGTCTCACACCTGAGCTCTTGGAGGACACCCCATATCTAAACTATAATATCTTTCACTCCCTATAATATGAGCCACACGTTGTCTCACCTTTCTTTGTGCTTTGGCTGTTAATGTGTTACTTCTGATCATTTAATTTGCTCAAAAATATATTAAATTATCAAAATAATTCAGGTGACAAAATACCCATGGTAATTATCATCAGTGACTTTAATTTAGTTGAATACCTACCTTGATTCCCTTTCTCCATTCTTGTTGGGTCTACTGATATTATGTGTAGTACTGATTTTAAAATGTGTCAGTCTTTATCTTTGTCATGTGATGGGATTTTTTTTTTTTTTTTTATCTCTTGAGTAATCACTTGATGCCCTATGAATATTTGGCTTGGTTAAAGAAGGAAAAATGCAAGGAAGGAAGGAATGAAAAAAAAGCAGAATTATTTTTTCAGTCATCCTGAAAGAAATGTAAGGTACTTTCACAGATAAGTATTCCTAGTAATAGTAACTTTTAAGAATATGCAATGATGACACTAGAATTGTTTGTGTGTGCCTGTATGTGTGTGTGTGTGTGTGTGTGCACGCATGCACATGCGCACATAAACATGCATAAGTGTGTGTTTTGGAAAGGTAAAGATAAAGAAAAAAGAGAACAAACCTTAAGAAAGAATAAGAAAAAAAAAAAGAAACATACAAGCAAATGGTTATCTTAAAACTTTCCAAACTAAGCTTCAAGATGTCATAATATATCAGTGACAAATAGCCTTCCTAAATCTCATAAACTAAAACATGAAGCATACTTAGAAATATAACCACTAAAATTTCCATACTTATTCTAAGCATTTGGAGAAGTTGTTCTCAACCCTGGAAGCACATTAGAATCATCCAGAAAGCTTTTAAATTTTTTCTGAGTCTCACCTCTGATCAATTAAAATCTGATACTGGGTGGGACCAAGCATTCCTACTGTTTTAGAATTCTCTGAGGGATCTTAATGTTCACTGGGTTTGGGAGGCCTGATGTAGAGTAAACCCTATTATACTGTGCAGTAAGAACTATGTATTTAAATTTTAAGCGAGAGAGCCATTTTTTTTTAAGAGTTTGAAGTCACCTTACAAAACTCATGGTATATTCTGTCCATTCTTCAATTATGACCCAAACCAGAAATCAAAAGCACCTGAGATCCTGCTGAGCTTGTGGGATTATGAGTCAGTGATCATACAAGCATTCTTTCAAAGAGTCCGCTCCTTGATGTGTGCTGACCCTCTTCCCACGGTGGCCATCTCTCCAGGTAAGCTCCAGAGAACCAAACCACCCTGCCTGGCATGGGCTCTTCTTTAAGCTTTTTTTTTTCCCCCTCCTGTTTGAAACGGTTAAATCGAGGTAAAAAAAAAATGTAATATTCATGTGATACATTGAAGCTCCCTAGACTGGAAATTTTTATTTCTTTGCCAAAGGAAGCAGGAACAGTTTGCAGGCAAAAATATTAAAATAAAAATTGCCTACATTTTTAAATCCCTCTTTTATTTGGTTTCTTACCAGACCAAAGTGAAATGTGACCTGCAGCTTTGAGGTCTCTCCCAGAATTAATAATCTCCAGGTGTATTCAAAACCATTAATTGCCTCTGAAGGGAGCAATAGGAGACTTCCCCAGAATCCTGTTATTTGAAGGAAAGATACTGAGCTCGGTGTTTGCTGCTTCAGTGGGTTCCTATGGCCAAGGTATTCATGTTGTGCTTAAACTATGAAGCTTGAAAGAAATAACTTGGGCAGAGAACTTTGTTGTACTAGCATGAATGCACTGAAGGCCTTGTAAAGAAGGTTGTTTGAATTACATGTATGTTAAACAGTTTCAGAAGGACTGTTTCCACTTCAGGTTTTTGCACAATAAAACCCAAATTGCACTTTTGACTACTGAGCTGAGTCTTTTAACTTGCTTTTTTCAAAAATAATAAATCCCCCTAATGATGACCGTGCAGCACTGTCACACACTGACACAGTCTATTTCTTCAACCCCTATGTCATTAAAAGATGCGACTTACTTATTTATGATGATTAATAATGATGAAATATGTATGAAGAAATAAATTATACAAATGCTGCGCTGTACATAGAGGGAGTGATACAAATTGCCAGGCCCTGATTACCTGCGCCCCACTGCAAACAAGGGACAGCAGAACATTTCTCTCCTGCTGATTTTCCTCTGGGATCAAAACTTAGGAAGCAGGATATGAGAAAGTTTGAAAGGTGTTTTGACAGGTTCAAATTCTTTTTTAATTGTGAATTTGTAAAACTCCACTTCTTCCCCACCCCCTCCCCAGCTCTTACTGTTGCCTTCACATCACATTATTTAAGGCAGCCTAGAATACCGGAGTCAATGCCATATGACGGGATGTGTCAAATGCTTTTGTCTCAGCTGACAGGAATACCAGAAACCCTCCTGGAGCTTTTTCTGAATATCCATAACTTAACATGTGGGCTGTGTGTGCTTAGCAGGAGAAGCAGAGGAATGTGCCTCATGGTGAACACTGGGAGTGGATGTGAAGTGGGATCAGGATGGTCACAAGGTGACTGGTTCAGAGACAGATCAGCATAGCGTGCTTATTAATTCTTAATCACTCGTGATTTCGTTGCTTCCTCCTGTTGCTATGTTTGTTATTTGGGAAAGAAATTAAGACACAAACAAGTCTGAGTCTCCTGATTTTCATATTTGGTACACAAATGGATGCAGTCTTTAAAAATACAAATCATTGCATCTGTGAAATTTAAATGAGCTAACCTGTCTGCTGAAGCTGAAATTCCATAGACTTGTTTCTGAAGTTCCTGGAAGGCTGTAAAGTATTCTTTTTCCAACTTCTCTCAGTTGCTCAGACAGAAACAATGGTCTTTGTTATGTTTTAGATATGATGTGTCCCCCAAAAGCTCATGTATCAAACAATACAAGAAAGTTTAGAAGAGAAATGATTGTTTAACTTAACCAGTGCATCAATCTACTTGAATGGATTAATTGGGTGGTAACTGTAGGCAAGAAGGGTGTGGCTGCTGGAGGTGGGTCACTGGGGGCATTACTTTGGGGTATATGTTTTGTCCCTGATGAGCAGAAGCTCTCTACATCCTGATTTTCATGTCCTGATCTGCTTTCCTCCATCATGCCCCGCTGTCTTAATGTTCTGACTCCACCCTGGGCCCACAGCAATGGAGTCAGCTGTCAATGGACTGAGATCTCTGAAACCATGAGCTCCAAAATAAACTTTTCCTTCTCTAATTGTTCTTGTAAGGCTTTTTTTTCCCCCCCACAGCGACAAAAAGTTGACTAAACCAGCCTTGTCACCCAATAAAAAACAAAAACAATAAAAGAAAATGATGACATCAGGTTCACAGAAGAAGGTTTAAATTGATTAGGGAAATGTCTTATTTAAAAAAAATTAATAGAATCTTGGAAATAACTGGAATAGAAATAAAAGTACTACTATTCTCTCTGACAAGATAACATGGTCAACTCCTGAGATGCTTGACAGACACATATGATCATGTCCAACCAAATCACTGGGTATGCCCTATAGGCTCATTGCTTTATTTAGCTATCGATATCTCCAAAACCTTTTGTCACATTAATCTTTTCATAGACGTTACACATACACTCAACAGATGTTCTTACAGATAAATTATGTGACAGAGTGAGAAACATGACACATTTAGGAGATAAATATTGAACTAAGTCAAAACAAAATATGGAGCTAACAATCCTTATACCCATTTGATGTTGTGATGAAGGTCCTGATTGTTTTGGGTTCATTTTTGTCAGATGGAGTTCACAAAACAGTTCAAAAAAATCACTGCTGATGAGGTCAGTTTGTAACTGTGTATTTATTTGTGATTTTATTGATGATTGACTGTCTCCTACTAGAACATAAACACTTGGAGAGAACTGAAGAGTCTGGTTTTATTTGTTGAGGTGTACCTAATACTTATTACACATAGTGATTTCTCAGTAAATTGCATGAAGCCAAAAAAATTTGTAAACTCCCCATAAAGGGAAAAAAAAAACCACATATGAATCTTCTCTTTCCCATTACTGATGGGAATAGATTTACCAGGAGGCACATTTCATACTTAACTTTTCTTTATCATCTCAAAATAAAATTTGAACATGTTATGGAAATATCTCATTAAGGAATTATTAAGCATGCTCCATTCACCACTACATAAATAAATTCATTATTTTTCTTTCTAGTGGCCTCCATGTCTAATTCATTACATTTTAAAGCTTCAATAAGAAAACTAAGTGATGCAACATTATACAATTCATCTCAATTTAAACTTCTGAGTATCTTGTGTTAATCACTTAAACCTTTTTATCCAGCCTATGTAAAACATAGTTCATAGAAATTGCATTTTAAAAAGAGATGCCATTTGGTGATGGTTATTAAACTTTTATCTGCATAGGATTCACATTGGATGGACATTGAAAATACAGACTCCTAGTTTCCACCCCTAGAGCCATTAGGTCTCTAGAGGAGACTAGAAATCTACATTTTAACCTAACACTGTATCTTGATCCCTATGCATGAGGGAAACACAGAGAAATGCTACTCAAGCGATATGGGTTTGAATGCATCTTTTATTTTTGAGTAGGCTTGTAAAAGCCATTCTTTAATGGCAATTTGATCGTGCAAGTGCTTCCTACTCAGCCAGTATCATCACCTCTGTCACTTGATGAATTTCTTTGCATTAACTAGTCGATCTTGGGGGTAGACTTTCTACAGATTGTATCGTCCTATGGAAAGGGTTGGCTTATTTTCCATTTCATAACATTGAGAAAATGGGGATTAGGGACAAGACACTCTTGCTAAAGTAAGCCTCAGTAAACTGCTACTGAAGATAATTAAGCTCAATCTTTTAACAGTAGAAGTCAAGCCAGAGGAGGGAGGCAAGAGGGACCTAAGGAGGGACCTGCCCTAAGTCTCTGGATTTTGTTGTCACCTACATAAAGTACCTCCCTTTCTCCAGGTACATCATCACACCAGCCAGTTTAATTTTTTTCCAAAGCACTAATTATCACTTGAAATATTCACTTAAGTTTTTTTACTTGGTTTTTGTTTGCTCCTTGTTTTGGTATTGGTCTCAAATATCCCCTGAAAAGCTTATGTGGTAGGCAATGTAGCAATGCTCAGAGGTGAAAAGATTAGATTATGAGGGCTGTAACATCATCAGTGTATTAATCCATTTGATTGATCTGAGCAAATAATAGTTTGAATAGATTATTGGGTGGTAAGAGTAGGAAGGTGGGGTTGGCTGGAGAAACCAAGTTACTGGAGACTTGACCTTGGATTCCATCTTATCCCTGGCTCTGTGTTTTTTCTGCTTCATGGCTACCATGACCTGAATGGCTTTCCTCCATGATGTCCTTGCACCATTATGCTCTGCCTCATCTCAGGCCCTGAACAATGGAGTTGGCTATCAAGGATGGAAAAATCTAAAACTATGAGCCAAAATAAACCCTTTCTTAATTTAAGTTGTTTTTGTCAGGTATTTTGGTTATAGTGATGAAAAGCTGACTAGCATTCTCCCTAAATACAATATAAATACATGAAATCTGGATGCTCACATTCTATGGGCACATATAAATCGAGGATAGAAGGACATAAAGTAACAACAAATGTATACCTTAAAAAAATAAAATTGCAATAATTTTTTTAAAAATTCCGACTGGAGATGTGGCTTAGTGATAAAGTATCTGCCTAACTTGTGCAAGGTCCTGGTTTTAATCCTAAGCGCGCGCACACACACATACACAATTGTAATTATCAAAATAATATTTTAATATTCTTTAATAGGACAGACTTTATGCCTTACCCTGTTAAAGAGAGAATTAATAAATTAGAAGTCAGTACTGGGCATTTTACTTCTAAGATATGTTATAGTTGTCATTGTTGCTACTTTTGTTTTGTCATTCTGTCTTCATGCATATGTGACTGAGCAAGACAATCAGGTTTCATGGTTTCATTGGGTTCACATATTAATTGTGGGTGCAAACAAAATAAACTAATAAATGTAAGGGTTTTGCATGCTCATTAGGCTCTGGAGAAATTCAAGATGAGTAGTAAAATAATTTACTTGGTGAAGAAAATGAACAAAATATAGTGTGACATCACAAGAACTTTCCAGTAAGAAGAAAAAAAACAAACATCCTTTCAGAGACTTTAGTCCAGATATCTTCCCAGAGCTCTTTTCTGTGGCCTCTTTTTTTTTTTTTTTTTTTTGTCTAACTCAAATATCTGCATTACCTCCTATTTTCATTCTTTTCTTTTATTTCTGTATTTATTTATATGTACAACCATTTTTTTTTAATTGAATGCCAAACATTCAAAAACTTGGCACAGCATCCTGATAGATTTTTCTTCCTTAACTGGGAAAACAGAACAAAGACTTTATCACCTCCTTCCACTTAGGAGATAAACAGAGTTAGGTCATGTTCAAGTTTTTTATGGGACTTTCTACCTCTGATTTGAATCATCTCTTATTGGAATACTCCTTCAGAAATTCCAAATTAGGGTCTAATAGCCTACCAGGGCCCTTCACCTTGCAGATCCTGACCTG
Source organism: Callospermophilus lateralis (assembly GCF_048772815.1). Classification (NCBI taxonomy): domain Eukaryota; kingdom Metazoa; phylum Chordata; class Mammalia; order Rodentia; family Sciuridae; genus Callospermophilus; species Callospermophilus lateralis. The sequence continues at coordinate 41,165,081 of NC_135305.1, read as the reverse complement.
TAATCTTTGTGACTTCCATATCACAAACTGGTAAAAACTCTAATCAGCTTTGCAGACAATTTCTGTTCAGCTACTTATTTAGCCTGCTGCTCCACACAACTTTAGAATTTGATGAATGTTTGAGAGAAAACTAGTAATGCATTAAGCTGAGTCTCTCCTTCTTCAGTAGAATCCTGCTGATGTTTCAAGTCTTTCCACAACTAGAAGACCACCAAAAGAGCCTTTTTTTTTTTTTTTTGTCTTGTTTATGTCTTTATGTCCAAGATCAGCAAATTCCTGCAGGAAAAAAAAAAATTGACTAAACAGTATTTAACTCTCTTGCCCCTCATCCCACTTTTGAGATCTTAGTATTTCTTGCTGTGGTTGCCCTAGCAACTCTCCAGTGCTTTTCAACAGATGTCTTCTGGATTATATTAGCCTTGTTCTTGGCTGAAACCTTGGTTTATGGGAAAGTACTACTATAAACTCAGAAGGAGAAGTCTCCTGAGACATCATTTTTATTAGTTATTTACTACCATGTAACAAATTATGTTTAAAACTTAGTGACTTAAGAAAACCCAATAAGCATTTATCTTATGGTTTCTGTGCCTCAGAATTCTGTGAGTCAGAAGCCATATAGCAGATGGTTCTAGCTCAGTGTCTGTCACGATGTTGTGGTCAAATGTTGGCTTGGACTTGAGAATGAACCTCCAAGATGACTCACCCCCGTGACTGCCAAGCAGGTGCTGGGATGGTACTGTCAGGAGGATACTGTCAATTGTCACATGATGGTGCTTGAGTGGAAGCTAACTTCTTGCATTAGGAGTGATCCCAGAATGAGCAAAACAGAAATGTTAAATTTTTTTATGACTCAATGTTAAAAATCACGTTCTTTCCTTTCTCTATAGATTACAGAGATCAGTTATATTAAATGCTGAAGAACATACATAGGGAACAAATATAAGGAGAAGAGAATCATTATCAATGAAGTCTAGCCAGGAGGCTGGCCTCACACTATTTAAAAGAAAGTTCTGCATATAAATATAGCAATTTAAGAATTTGTTTGCTATATTAACAAATCATTACAAATAATTACAAAGTTTTGTTTCTGAGGGTTTGTGGCAATTCTGTTTCTGTCTTTAGCACCTTCTTCATTCAAGGGGAATAGGAACAAAAACAGTAGCATACAATAATCCTTAAATGTTTACTTGGATGTGGTGTACATCACTTGCTCAAATATTAATGGCCATAGCAAGTAATATGACCAAACTATATAACAATAGTTTATACCCTAGTAGATAGGCATGACAAGTCTCATTGCAATTATGGGAATATATATTGCAGAAAAGTAGAATATAAATGGTCAGGAACAATATTAAAATTGCAAAAAAAAAATACTTATTGTGCATATAGAAGTCATGTAATAATCATTTACATTTTTAAAGAGTAGTTTGGCTGGAATGCACATAGACCTACTTAAAACATTGGCTTTGCACTCGAAGAGCAGCAATTGGTCAAACCATTTCTCATATTCACTCATGTTTCCCTGGAATACTTTGGACAATGTAATGACTATCAACTCATTTATTGTACCTCTTATTCTACTTTCAAACCATATCTGTTCTACTTTAGAGACAGTACAAATCTGATCCAATGATAACTAATCAAGTGAAATCCTAAAAAGAATAGGTTGATAAAAATATAGCACATTCTATGTTTTCAAAAGTATCTGGAAATATTGCCAAATATCAATAGTGGGGAAAATTGATATAAAATCTTATAACACTTCATGTAAGTTGTTTATTTATTACTTTCCTAATAATTCAACATTACGAGCAAATGGGGTTGATCTTATAATAATAACCTTTAGGTTTGATAGGTACTGTATCCACCTCTGAGAGAAAATGATAACAACATTATTGTGGCTAACAATCTACCCAGAAATTTTACTTTTAGTATACAAACTGGATTGTTCATATTTTTATTATGCACGGAAACACTCTGATAATCATATTTAAGACCATACGTTTTGATTTAAGGTTGCAAAATTATTGTGAACATATGCTTACATGTCTGAAAAGAGAATAGATTATTTTTAAAACTTACACAAATCGAAATACTGATGGTTCTTAGCATCCTTTCTCAGATGTATAGTTCTACTCCCCTTGCTGAAGTATGCCAATTAAAATTTATGTAAGAACTGGGATGGTTGTACATGAAGGAGTTCTATGCTAAATCTGAAATGAAACCCAAGAAAAATTAAATATTTCACAACCATGTGTTGTTTGATAAAGCAAAATTTAACTCTTTGACCCCTCAGCTACATAGTTTAGTTGAGCTGTAATTAATAATGTTAATTCTGTTCATGTTGTAGTGTTTTAGTTTTCACAGCTTTTATAAAACTAATTTTTTATACACTTGAATTTCTATATGAAACAACTTAGCTAATATGTATTAAATAGAAAAATGTTCTTATGTGATGTTTCATCCAAATGTTTTTTAAATTGATACTTCTATCAGTACCCTGCAAATTTATCAAACTAGTCATTTATTAATTTTTTCACCAAATTTTTGGTATCAATTTTTTTCAACATGCAAAAAATACACATCTTGTAAGCATGTAAAAATACACATCTCTGGGGCATTGAATTTCATCGAACTTTCTAACACTGTACTACTAATTGTGTCTAGAGAAACACCACCATTGTATCACTTCACTGCCATTAACTCTATATTCTTCAGCATATGCTGTGATTCTTTCTGTCCCTTAAATTTGATTTTAAATCAGATAAGCAATTTTTCTTTATTTTGGTCTGTGCATGTAATGTAGAAATTACATTTTTGTAAGTCAGAAGTTCCCATAAATTTACATTATAATTACAGATATAATTGAATTTTAATTAATATTGGCTCTTCATACTTAAACTTTGAATTTCTTTGTCCACGAAACTTCGTTAAGAAGATTGGTCTGCAACTGATGCTGACATCTCATGGGGGAGCTGCTCTTTAAATAATGTTTTTAAAAGTAAAAAGTCACTTGAAACACAAGCTGTCATTCTATAGTTCATCTCTTTTTCAAGTTTGAATTTTCTTATCTTGAGTTTTCTTACAAAAAGGGACACCTCTAGTTAGTTTTAGGTACAAAACAAATGCTTAACTTTTTGTAATAACTGCTCTCATTAAACCAAAATAATTTTCTATTATGCAAGTATTTAGTGTTAGTTAAGAGTAATGAAGGGCTGTCCTCCAAATAAAGCATTATAATTAATCTTTCCTTTAAAAAATTAATAACCATAATTAATACACATCACATTTTGTCTGCTTTATTATAAAAATGGACACCCACGTCCTCTTATTGTTTTTGATGAGGTGAACTAAGGAATTCCCCCAGAGGACAAACTTGCCTAATGTGAGTTTGCATGATTAAAAAAAAATTGAAAAACTTCATAATAGAAAGCACTTTTAAAATATGTAATAGCAATGTTCTCAAAATATTCTCAAAGTCACTATGGAGCATTTCCTTCAAGTTCCTGTGCATAAATCACTTTGCATGCTCTTCAAATATCAGAGGAAGAGATGTCAGCAAATAGCTTCCCAAATATGAGATATTTTTGTAGTTAAATATTTCATTTCTGCATGAGTGGCTATGAACATCTGTGGATTTACCAGGCATTTGTAGTCCAAGTGGCACAAAATAGGTATGTAAAATGGAATATTATCTCATTCAGATAAAAGAGATTATAATAATATGGGAATTATCAACAAATTTAAGATGTTTTATGTTCATTTTTATTACATTTGGAGCTTTAGAATAAATGTCTCTAATATAATTTTTTTCCTTTTTCACAAACTTCAAGGAAATGAGACTTGTTTCATTATATACATCAGTAGATGTTGATATAGTCATGCTTCTTTTTTTAAAACAAGAATCTGATTTTATAATCAGATTCACATTCAATTTTTTCTCCCTTTACCCCATGGTTAATTATTATTTTTATCAACTATCAGGAGTTAACAAATCTTTACATGTGCTTACTACATAGTAACTACTTGATATATTCGGATTCATTTAATCCTCATGGAAACTCTTGTAAGGTAGGTACACTTCTTCTCCATTTATAGTAAACAAAACTAAGGCACAGAGATGCTGGGTGACTATCCCAAGGTCTCACAGCTAGCAAATGGGGTACTTGGGTTGTGAATCTTAGCTGTTAGGCTCCAGAGGCTTGACCTAACCATTTATGCTTTGCTGCTCCTCTAGTGATAAACTCATTTAAGTTGTATACCTGATAACTAATGATTTCATTTCACATTCCTTGGTGATCCAATAATTGCACCAAAGTATGCATCAATTCCTGATGACACATGGCAGAACAGATTGTGTATGAAGCTATTCAAAGCTGAATCTTCAAACTTAAGGGCAAGTGTTCTCAGCGTTGGGTGGCCAGGGACCCTCAGTTTCCAGTGAAGAAGTTAATAAATATTAAACCTGTCTAGTATACAAGGACCATAAGCTAGTTTTACATAAGTGGAAAGCAAAACTCCTGTTTCCTTTCTTTAAATTTTCACTCCAGAACTTCAAGTTCCCCTAGAAGTAAACCACATATATATATATGCTTTTACTTTTCACCAGAGTTATTTTTTTAACCCAGAAAGATTAACCAATAAATTGATAAGCAAGGGTTTCAGTGACCTATAAAGCACCCACAATGAGAAGCAAAGTAGCCTTAGTTCCTGTAGCACTCTGGAATCATTTACAGCCAGACTTTTTTCCTATTTATGTTTGTGAATATTTGTACCCACTTAGCAGGAGAGTATTTCATTTCATCAGTGTTATGATTAGGAGTTAAAAGTAGAAATTACATTGTGTGATTTAAAGATATTCTCCCAAGCCACTGAAAGATCCTCTCTTAGTGTTCTGGTATTTATAGCTTAATTGTTACCACTAAAGAGTCATACTTATAGCTGGGGATGGAGGGAGGACACTATGCATGGAGAAATGTAATATGATAATTCTAACCATTATTAATAATGTACCTTTGTGTAAATTCTTGCCAAAGCTGTTTTTTAAAGGGAAAAAACTGAAAAACCTGGAAGGTCCTTAGAATCCCAAAGGAATTTTGCTGAAAAGAGGTTCAAAAAGAAACAAAATAATATAAAATAAAACTGACAAAAAGGCAACATATAAGGACACAAAAAGAAACTACATCACTTTTGCTATATACAAAATAGAATTAAAGGGTAAACAAGTCAAGCCTAATTAATCTTTATTAACTGAGAAATATTGATCATTGTAATTTTAACTACATAAATTAACTAGTAGACTATTTGAAATTAAATTCAGAAAATGCAAGTTCAATCATTCAATACTATAACTAAGCTTAAGTAGCTGAACTTGGGTACAAATCAAACCACAGGCCATTGGCTTCTAAAAAAGCTTCAGCATATTCCAAGCACTATTAATACACAAGGCATCACAGATGGGTACTAAAGCAGGATGTGAGCCACGAAGTGCTTCCATTCTTAAAACATAAAAGTATTTCCCAGAACAGACCTGCATCCTGGTTAGACTTGGGTTGCAGGGGAGGAGGGGGAGTCCAGATATGGGTGGAAATGTCTGCAAAGATTTTTCCTGTGCATTAATCATTGATGCAATGAATGAAGTAATAAAATAAGTGTGCACCTAAGAGAAGAAGCCTTGGATTTGGAATATACCAGTAGCTGGAAATGCCAGCCATCCTTGCAAAATACAGCAAATAGGGTTATTTCAAGGCCACTAAGTAGCAAATCATAGATCCCAGGACAGTGTGATTGTTTTCCGTAGAAGGGGCATGTGTTTTGATCACTGCATATGGAAAAGGAGATGCAGTCCAGGAGCACAGGTCCAATGACTTAGTAAAACTAGCACAGACAAAATACATTCCAGGGTGGATCTTGCCACATTCCTTTTAGGCTGTAGAATTACTAAATTATAAGCATGTTAATTATTTACTTACAGATTCTTAACCAGTTACAATAAAACATTTGCTTCATTCTGGAAAAACATGATCAAGAATTTGAAAGATAAATGTGAGGAATTAGAGATTAGCCTCAGGGTTTATTTGTCCAGACTTCAGTCTCTGAAGAAATTTGTGAACAAAAATGACAAGCTCAGAAGTTTCACAACTGACCTTTCTTCCCTTGGGGACCAGTAATCAGGTTCTATCACAGAGACCAGCAGAAAAAACACGTGTTACATTATTTTAAAGTCTTTCAGATCCCGTATTTTAGAATAATGGCTATTTATTTAAATCACCATTTAAAAATAATAACTATAAAGTTTGTGAAACTATACCTGGCAGAGAGTAAATGGCCAATAATATTGAAAATCATTATTATTATTACTAGAATAGCAATATACTAAAACAGATATGAGATATTTGAGGTAACATGCATTTTGAACACACTTTTAATAAAATTTTATTCAAAGACAATATTTAACTCCTTGTTCATCTTGAATTTTTACTACTTTATATGCATACTATTCATGGGTTATTTCTTTAATGTCTGAATTTAAAAAAAAAAACATTTTAAAGTAGCAGTTAAGTTTACAGTCATGGTGCTAAACATATGTTCAAAATGTTTGTGAATGGATTAGGTGGCAAAGTGAGATTTGCTTTCTTCTTCACATTTTATTTCTTTGACCTTGCCACATTTGGTAAATCAGTAAAGAGCCAGCCTATGTGTTAGTTCAGAGAGAAATCTTTGAGAGATCTCTAAAGGTTTTATAGTTATTTCCTTTTAATAGTTGGAAAAACTTAAATCTGTAAAGTATAACTACAATCTACGGCAGACTTTCAAAATGGAGCTGTGAATGATGAAAGAACTTCTGGATATATTCCAGGACAGAAAATCAGAAAATATCAAGTACAATGTCAAAGAAAGTAAGGAGAAGGAGGTAGACCAGAAATCAGGTGGGCTTCAGGAGGCCTACCCAAGGCTCACACACGGTAAGAACCACAGAGACAAGGTAAATTTCAAGTCATTTTGTAATATTCATTGGACTGTGTTCATTTCAAGATAACTTACTTTTCAATAAACTGTAGCTACACATCCTTCTATATATACAGCACATAGCAGAGCTTAAAATAAGAGTCACTGGACATGGTGGTAACACACCTGTAATTCCAGCAACTCAGGAGGCCAAGACAGGAGGATGGCAAGTTTGAAGCCAGCCTAAGCCATTCAGTGAGGCCCTAAGTAAAATTAAAAATTAAAAAAAGGGGCTTAGGATGTGCTGAGTGGGTAAGCACCCCTCAATGGCTCAGTAGGTAAGCACCCCTCAATTCAATCCCTGGCACCAAAAAGAAAAGAAAAAAAAAAAAAAACTCCTAATAGTCATGTCAAAGGTGAAAATTAATTTTTTGTTCCATTGTGTATTTTTCTTAATGATAGGTCTACATTTCATAAGTATTGCCTGGTAAGTATAATTTAAGTGTAATATATTAAATTCATTAAATGATTGTTTCACAAGTAACAATAATTATCTCTTCCTGCAAATGATACTCCCAGAGCTGTCAAGCTCTTCCAAAATTGAGTGACTTAACTTTTGTTTTTCATTGATTAAAACAACCAGCATGTTATCCTTAGACAGCTAATTTATGTACTGTATTTATTCTATAAAAGCAAAATTGTGAAGGAAACAATTTCCCATAGTCAAACATCGCTCTTTCCATCTTTACTTTCCACGCTGCCTCTAGCATTTTCAATGTGGCGGTTATAGTGTCAGGACTGCACTACATTGCAATTCATTTTCCCCCTGTACCCAAGAGCCTAAAAGCAAATTCCCAACAATACATTAAGAGGCATAAAACAATTCTTGAAAAAAAGAATGAGATTAGATATGAAGCAATACAGGGAAAGTTGGAGACTGGGAATTAAATTTATCAAGTTGCATGTGAAGAAATGTCCTCTGTGAGATCTCCAAGGAACCCGTGGTGGACATTTGATACACTGTGCCTAGGATTTGTCAGGTTGCTGCACAGTTCCTGGATTCAAAGAAACAAGCGTGTTCACTTATCTTGTAACACTGGTCCCAAGATGGACCAATTTGTCTGCCAATGTTTATCCTTCTTTCAAGGTAACTCCACTAAGTGGATTTTTCCCAAATAAAAGCTGAAGCTGAGCTCATTTTCTTTCTTTTTTTTTCTCTCATTTTGTGCATTCAACTGAGTTTTCCTGGTTCATGAATATGCCTCTCCTTTCCTTGAGCTTTTCCTCTAACTAATAACAACTAATAATAAGTTGACTTTGTCTTCTTATTATTTTAAGTTTGTGTTGTAGTCAACCCTCAAACAAGGAGTAAAATTAACTAAAAAATCAAAAAGCAGAAGAAACAAGGTCAGCAATGTCCAAAACATGAATCTTTGAAAAAAGCAAGATTTATCTGATTAAAATTTCCCCTACCAGGCAGAGGCTTATTCTCTAGTTACATGCTTGTTATCTTTATCAGGTTCATCCAAGTTTTCTTTGGGGGCTGGAGGAGGGAATGTGGGGAAACATTCAAGAATTGTTCCACTGTAAACACCTTGTCCTTCTGTTTCCATGCTTTCTATTTATAATCATATCAGCCAAAGAAATGCCAGGAGCAAGTTTTCCCTTTAAACTTTCCCCTTTTCATTTGGCTTTCTTCTTTGTCTCTTCTTTCTTTCTTATCACAATGTATTCTTTAAAGAAAAGGGGTGGGGCTGTCAATTAGTAATCTCAAAATGATACTTTGCCATTTACTTAGAAACTAAAACATTTCCAAATACTTTCCACTTTAATAATGGAGTCAGACAAATACAGTTTTAAGAGTTCCATAACTCTCATTGCTCTAGTGGTTTTCCAAATATTTTCATTATGTGATAGAAAATGGCTTTCTGCTCAATACACCAGATAAATCTGACCATGAAGTTGCTAGCAGGGTAACTGAAAGGTGTTGGTCTGTGCTTTTATTGCTCTATTTATAGAATGATGGCTAAACCTAACATTACCTTATAACCCATGAATAAATTACATTGTCTTATATTTTCTAAAATCTGAATTCTTGACCATGTGAGAAATGAAACTATGCTACAGTTTAGCAATTTGGTTTTACAATGATTTCACTTTTAAAAAAGAAAATGTTATTGTGCAGTGACCCCTCCCCCAACCATAGATAATCACTCTCTTCTGTAAAATCTGAGTCACAACCTTACAATTGAGAAAGTCCTGAGCTTGGGATCCCCAGCTCTGAACTCTTTCAAAACTGGGGTGTAACTTTGCTTATGCTTGTTCTGCTACTGCTTGGGGAGTGGTCTGAGGCCACAGGCAGACATGAGTACAAGACGTCTTTCATCCTCAAAAAACTCCCCTCCCCACAGTGCCTTGCAGATTTGTTTAAACTGAGTTCTTTATTATCCTTCTGAATTAAAAACAAAATACAAAATAAAAATGTTGTAGAAATTTGAAAAGAAAGTAATGCTAGGAGAAGAATTATTTGAATTACATTATTTCTAGTTGATACCACACTAATAAAGAGGGGGGAAAAACAGAATGAGCTCAAAATTTTGCTCAGTCCCTTAATTCCTGTGATGCCCATGAATTCATCTTTTGTGTAGTAAGCCTAATTCTGCTTGCAGAGTTGTTCCCATAATTTAAGCAGGATCATGTGTGCAAAGTTACTCAGGAGGCTGTACTCATACACTGAGTAGCTCTTTCTTCTGGACTCCAGTAGTGGGAGGGGGCTAGAATCTTGGCCATTTGCTTTTTAGTATAATGCAGGACACTGATCATTCAACTGTCATATGCAAACTCTCAGGAATTCACAAAACACTTGGCAAAGAATAGGTTACCAGGATCATTTTTGGAGAATCAATTTTTATATCCATTATTTCTCTATGTACTCTTTTCTAAACTTGCTCTGTTTCAGAAGGCTGCTATGTTCGGTGAAGGCAGCACACCAACAAGGTACCATCTCCTTCCATCCCCTTCAAATTAAACCCTTCTAGTTGACTCAAAAAGGCCAGGGATGGAAACATTCTTTTCATGTATCACAAATTTATGTTTCACTGCTTCAGAGTCACAATGCCCTGTTTGGCGGGGATTGTCAAAGGAATAAGTTGGAAAACTGTGCCAAGACTTTCTTTTAATAAAGGTACCATAACACCCCTAGCCTGTCTAGTAAAGAAGTGCATTTCCAAGGCAAATTTACTTGTTATAGTCAACAGTGATTTGTAGTCAATGGTGATTTTTCAGCATCTGTAATATATTTTTGTTGATTTTATCAATTGACTATTACTGATAATATAATAACAACTCAATCAGAAGAAATACTTAACCCTCAGCTTCCAGAAATAACTTAGAATTCAATTTTGATTTATATTCATATTTTTGAAACAGAAAATATGAGAGGGTGATCAATAAAAGAACTTCAAGCATGAAAAATATTATATTATGATAATATTCTGGGGAGGTAATATAATAAAAGTTCAATTTTAAGCAAAATGAAGAAGAGATTGTTCATGAGTTTTAAAATCAATGGTTCTGGGTTCCGTATCACACTGGTCTTTACATCCCCTTGGAAACATTTAAACAGTGATCTAAAAACTACATTTTTCAATGATAATGTTTGTAATATGTGGAAAATTCCATTCTTTCTAGCCACTTAAACTTCTTGCTAAAAATGTATAAGATCATACGCAGTTAAAAAATCATTTTCTGGTATCTGTAAGTAATATAAGCTAGAGAGCTGAATGTCAAGACAGAGGCTAAGGGCACAGACTTTCAGATCAGAAAGAAAAGGCTTCAAAACCAGTCATTGCCTTTTTGTTTTTAATAATCCATGTCCAACTGATCCTTCTCTGTATCTCAGTTCTCTTATCTTTAAAATGGAGGTAACCCTGATAGAATTAAATGAGATAATGTATTTAAAATGATTGGCATCATGCATTACTTTGGCCAGCTACCATTAATGTCACCATCACTACTGCTTGTGGGGGAGACAAAGAAAATGGACCTTCTGTGCAAAAAGTGACTAAGAAAATTCGAAAAGTGAACCTTCGAACTTCAATCAGCATTTCTATACAGAGCATATACAAGTGGACTAAAAAGCATGTGAAATTGCTCAGCATCACTGGCCATTAAAATAATGAAATCAAATCCACAATTAGATAGCATTTCACACCCACTACAGTGGCAGGACATCAAAGAAATGGAGTGGTGGGGGAGTGGAGAGCCAGACAAATATTGTGTGGGTGGAGAGGTGGAAAAGCTAGAACCCCCTCAAACACTGCTGATAGGAATGTAACATGAAGCAGCCACCATGGAAAAATGTTTGATAACTCCTCAAAAATTTAAATATGAAATTTTCATATGATCTAGTAATTTCAACCTAGGTATATACCCAATAGAATTAAAAACAGGTATTCAAATAAATACTTGTACCCAAATATTCACAGCAGTTTTATTAAAAATAACCAAAAATAGAAACAACTTAAATGTTCATCAATGATGAACGATAACCAAATTATGGTTTTTACACACCACAATGGAATATTACTCGGCCATAAGAATCAATGAAGTTCTGATACATTCTACAACATGGGAGAAACTTAGAAATGTTATGCCAAGTGAAAACACAAGACACAGAGGTCACAGATTGAATGATTCTTTTTATATGAAATACTTAGAATAGGCAAATCCACTGGGACAAAAAAAAAAAAAAAAAAAAAAAACAGTAGTCACTGCCATAGTGTGGGGGGAGGGTGCATGACCACTTCATGAGTAGAAGTTCTCCTTTGGGGGTGATGGCAATGTTTTGGAAGTAGATAGAGGTGAAGTTTACACAACATTGTGAATGCACTCAATACTATGCAGATTTGAAATATCATATTTCCCATGTGATATACGTTGGACCGCAATTCGTCAGTTGTAATAACAAAGATGGTCACATCCCCTCCTTGTCTTGAGGCTTTATTACTAATAGAACCAAACTTCTCCCACCTTGGGGGAAAAAAAAAAAAAAAAACACACACACACACACACACAGCTATGAACAACAGGCAAAGCACAGCAGCCCTCTACAGCCAGAAAGCCTCACTATAGACAGGATGCTTGCTCTGAAAGACAAAGGTGCTTCAGACAACCTCCCCTCCAGACTGCACCTACCTGCACCAAAACCATCTTGGGCATTTAGAAGGATATATGACACTCTCCACTTCCAAACCAGATCTTCAATCACAAGAAAAACTGTAGGAAAAGGGAAGAGGAGGGACTGGTAGGGCACAGCACTCTTCTCCAGGGATAGTACTGACTTGGGAGTTTAAGAAAGGTAGTCTGGGAAAGGAAATTTGCATAGTTAGTGCAATTGCTCAAATGTGGTTGGCTTAGTTACCTGGATAAGGCTGCTGGTGGTGGCCATTGGAGTCTCAGGTGACTGATTCCTACATGTGGATTCCTTTTCCCCACGCTTACTATCTGGGTAACTCGAGGAAAAGTTGCTTAGTATATGTAAGGTTGGGTTTTCCTAACCTATAAAAGGGGATTAGTGTAATAATCTCTCAAGAGAGTTTTTGAGGAAAAAACAAGACAATGCAATTTTCTCACAAACTTGCTTGAGGGTAATAATCACCTAAAATGTTTTAAAATAACAAATTCCAGGCCCCATATCAGGCATGATATAGATTCTAGGGCACATAGGAAATAAATTTCAAATTAACAGCATTTTAGATTTTTATTTTTGTGATTATGGCGAATATTCAAATGAGACTTCAAGGTATTTGAAATAATTAACCAAAAAAGAAAAACATCTATTCAAATAGTTTTTTCTTATTATTATTCCAAACAATTGACTTGACCAGTATTTCCCCATTCAGAGTACTCAAATTGAATGGAAAAATATAGTGACAATTTAAGTTTCTGGAAAAGATGTCTATACTGTCAGCAATCAATAAAGCTATTTAAGAATTATTTCTATTTGGCTGTAGGTGAGGAAGTAGAGATTCTAACAGATGAAAATTCCTTCAAATTTCTAATTAACTTTCTCATGAGTCAATAACTAAGTATCTTCAAAGAACAGCAATTTATTTATCTGAGGGTGTGCCAATGATTCACCGGATTGAAAGGGAGCCAAATAAAATGATCCAATTAGATCCAATAAACCCGCCTACTACATTGACTTTTCAACTTTTAGATATTTTCTTTTCTTTTTCTTTTTTTCCCAAAAGGACAGTTGCAATTCACTGATTGTTTTCACAAGTACTAATTTGTTCCAAATTACCAGTGGATTGGTTGCATGTTCATATTTGAGAAGCACTGAACTGACATAGTCACTAGGCATTAGTATTTTTATCCTCTCACAAATTGTGAACAATAAAATACCTAGATTGGGTCAGAAATAAACAGAGAATCGAAAATTACAGTTTGTAAATCACCTAAGAGAAGAGATAAAACAACAATGTAGACCACAGCAGAACTTTATGTTCTCATCTGGCTATTTCTCACTTTTAATTTCATCAGCCCATAAGTAGGAATGATGTGGAAATTTATGTAGAAACATGTGTTATGACTACTTGCAGGTTTGACATTTATTATTAATTACAAATAAAACACCTGCCGAATCTTGTCTGTGTATTCAGACATTCTTGAGTGTGATTTTGAATATCAGAGATAGCTTATAAAAATATGATCTAAGCACCATGTTCTTTGAGAGGAAATGGCAAAGGTGGGGGAAAAGTAGTGCGTTTATTATTACATTGATAAAGAGTTCACACCTTTGTTTTATTATTTTTCTCTCATCTGCTTTTGTTCACTTTCTTTTTATCTACTGTCTGTCCTAGGATTCAGCACAAGGACTTTCCAACATCCTGTGATGAGTGGCAGTGCTCTTTTGTTATTGTAGAGGGATTTACTGTTGCTAATGCAATAACACTGGGGGGAACCTTGGAAAGCAGTAAGTGTGCTCACTTTTTAATCAAGATGCTAGGATTTGAATTCCATTTCTCCATTTACTGCTTGTGTAAACATGGACATTTTTTTAAACCTCTCTGTCAGTTTTTTTTTTCATTTGTATAAAAGGCGTAATGCACAACTCAGAGGGTATTACAATTCTTTCTTTAAAATATGTTTTAGTTGTAAATAGATCTCTCATTTTATTTACTTTTATGTGGTGCTGAGGATTGAACCCGGGCCTCACACATGACAGGCAAGTGTTCTACCACTGAGCCACAACTCCAGCCCAAGTTTTACAATTCCATAGGAAAAAAAATGTATTCACTACAATAAAGTATACTCCGTATTGAGTCATATTTTGCACCAATATTATAGAATAAAAATTTGTGACATTATTCTTATGTCTGATGAAAAAGATTGATTTTGAGGTAAGCAAATTAGTCACCATCTACTACCTGATCAAAGGGTTGTTATTGACCCCAAAGGACCCATTGTACATATATTTTCTGTGAAAGAGAGAAACGCCAGTGAAGATGTCACTAATCAGTGGCAAAACATGTAAAAAGAATTTTCAACAAACCATACTGATCATTGGCTCAAGGTTTTAATGTACTCAAATAGTAATCATTATAGAACAGAGAATAAATCCTGGTTTTAAATTAAAATATCTTGATTTTTACATAGTATAAATATTGATAAAATATTAGGTGATCATTCATTTATTCATTTATGGTATAAAATACTATGCAATGATGTACCCTTCATTCATTCAGATTCTGGATTCAAAATTCAGGAGAATACTTCAGAACCATGGTGCCAGAGCCAGAATTACTACTCACTTATAGATGTAGATGAAGTATGATATTATATTTCTTTCTTAGGTACTCTCTGTGCATTGAACTAGGGGTTTACCATTTGAGTTTTTTTGAGACCTGCATTGGATTTGCATATAATGCTAATTTGGAGAAAAGAGAGGGAAAAACCTACAAACATTAAAGAACAATAAGATTCACCAATATGAGCTACTAATTAAATCTGAAAAAAATAGAACTAATCTTTTTCTTCATTTGAATATGAAATACATGAAGAATAAAATAATGAACACTTTTTATTCACACCCACCTTTACTAAAACTTAATAGTTAATCATATTCACATCAGACATGTTCTTAAAAATTACAGCTGTACTTGAACCCTTCTATGGGTCTCTCTTCAATCTTACTCCCTTTGTTTTCACAATGAACATTTTAATACATTTCATTCAAGGATGAGTTCATGAACAGTCTCTAGTATTGCATGTTTTTAACTTTATGAATGTGACCTTACTACATGCATCATTCCGTAATATGTTTAGATATGTGCTGAAAGGCTTTCAATATTTTATCCAAGTTGATTTATATAGTTCTAATTTGTTCTTTTAACCATTATATGTTATTTTATTATTTATTTACTTTATATTATTTGTATTATTTATTACCATAAAGCATTAATACTGTTGAACATATTCAGGTCCTTTCCACATTTTCACTTTTAAAATAAATGTTAATAAGAAATAATCTGCTACAAAATATAAATACATAGGGTCAGAATATGTGTAAATCTTCACATGTACTGAATATTGCCAAATTTCTCTCCAAAATCACTTAAATTCTTATTTCCACAGTTCTTAAACATTTTACAGTGTCAGATTTTAAGTTCATTTCCACCCATTTAGTATGAAATTATATTTCACAACTGCTACATTTGTATTTTCATAATGACACTTACATTTCTTTAAGAATGTGAAGGTTTTATTTATTATTTTATTTGGTTGTCTTTTGTTATGCATTTCATAAATAGTTCAAGTATTGTAGATATTCTTTTTTAGATATGTATAACAATTTCATGTTTTAAGTCTATTTTATGTCTTCTATATGAAAATATTCACTTTGTAATGTGTCAATTTTATCAGTAATTTCCTATGTGATTTGCATTTTGTGTGTAATATAAGAAATGTTTTTCTTTCTCTAACTTTAGTGATAGTTTATTTTACTTTAAGAATTTCTCAGTAGATTTTTCAGTACAGTGAACTCTACATTACATGCATGAAATTAGGGAAGGATCTCTCTATTTTTTTCATTGTGAATCTGAATGCCTTTTATGAATAATCTGTTTCCCTTTAATAGTATAAAATGCTATCACTTTCTTGAAAAATTTTCTGTATATTATTGAGTCTGTTTCTGAGCTCTTTGTAGCCATGGATCTGTTTCAGGATCTGCAAGCCAAAACTGCTCTTTCATAATTGTCATAGAATTAAACTCTTGATATCTCAAAAGTAATTATTTCTTCTTGTTTTCTTCAAAATTATTTTGAATTTTTTTCCATATGATCAGTTTGTCAAATCCCATTAAAATCTTATAGGATTTTATTGGAAATAATACATCAATTTGGGGAGAAATACACTACAGTAATTTATAATTTTTAAACATTTTCTCAAGTATTTAGGTTAACTACATTTTAAGTTACTAGGGAGACATTTTTTCAGTTTTTCAATAGGTGGTTTTCTTTTTTTTTTTTAATCTTTTTTTTTTTTTCTTGAGAGAGAGAGTGAGAGAGAAAGAGAGAATTTTTAATTTTTTTTTTTTTTTTTTAGTTTTCGGCGGACATCTTTGTTTGTATGTGGTGCTAAGGATCGAACCCGGGCCACACTCATGCCAGGCAAGCGCGCTACCGCCTGAGCCACATCCCCAGCCCTCAATAGGTGGTCTTCTTTTTCCTTTTAAATATCTTTTCATTCTGATTTTATAATGTAATTGTATTTTCATCAAAGTATATGATCTGTTATTAATTTCTTTAAACACACTGGAATTTCATTTGTAAGAAAATATCTCTTTATTATTAGTTCAAAGTTGCAACTTTGTTATCTTCTATAGCCTCAGTGTTTTCTTATTTTTATTTTTATTTTTATTTTTTTTTAAGTTGTACTTGGACACAATACCCAGCACCTCACACATGTTAGGCGAGCACTCCCACTGAGCCACAACCCAGCCAGTGTTTTCTTTTTGCTTTTGTCTTTTTTTTCATAAAAATATACTTACATTAGGTCTTCTTTTATGACTGTGGGTATGTCGATTTTATCTTGTGATTGTTAATAGTTTCAATTTATATCTTTTCTAAGATTGTGTAGTTATATGCATAGAGATTTCTGAGTATTATATTTTTAGGTGGATGGTCCTTTTGTTATCATGTAGTTTCCTTGATAAATTCTTTTGGTTTAAACTCCATTTTGTCCAGCATTAATACTTGCTATCTTTCAGTTTATATTTGACCGCTACGTCTTTTCTTCTTTTTCTCCGTTGCTTTGTTCTGAATGAGTCTCTATGATAGTGTGCTAAATGTATCATTCTCTAGAAGAGCTAAAGTCTATCCCTCAATCTATTTTCACACAGTATGATCATTAATATATGTGGCACCTTTTCTTACTAATTTATTTTGTTTTCCAAAAATCATCCTGGTTTTGTTATTATATGTATGTGGGGTTTTTGTTTCTTTGTTTTGTTTTTGCTTCTGCTTCTTGTTTTTGTTGTTGTTGAACTTATTAAGTTTATAAGTTTGTTTTTGTCCTTGTAATTACTTAAAAGTAGGCTATTAAATTTTAAGTGAATATCTATAATTTTTTTAAATGCTTAAATATATTTAATTTTTTCTAAAAACTTCCTCAAGTTAATCAGAATTTTAGTCCTCTTCCTGAACATGACTGGAAATTCAGGTTGTGTTAACAGGGCCCCTTTACCTCATCCTCAGTTGGTAATTGGGTTTGTAGTGGCAACCTGGGACTTGTCCTGTTGTGAGGTAACAACTGTAACAGTTCCAGCCACCAAGTCAAGAAGCAACTCCATTTTTGGCCTGGGCATGAAACTATAGGAGTATCTCAGTCCACTATCCACCTGTGACAGCCCTAGGTGCATAACCTCCCACAGCCCTAGGTGCATAACCTCCACAAGGTGGAGCCAAGGAGGGTGTTGTCAACCATTTCCTCAGCCATTCACATTCAGGGGAGCCCACCCAGCCAGCAGTAAATCTGGCCAAGTCCCTTACCTCACAGAGACAGCTCCATGTACCTCCAGTTTGCCACTGTCCACTTCCAACACAACAGGTCTGTGACTTCAGCCCTCCTCATTGCTCTATGTTTCTAATCTGTTTCAAATCCTAGTTTTTTAGTCTATGTATTTTAGGCTTTATTATTTTTATTTGTATATTTGTGTTATAGAGTAGAACAGGTGCTTGAGAACACTGCCACCAACCTTAGTAGGAGAAGTCTTAAGACCACAGAATACAAGAAGTTCCAGAGCACCCAGGCTCAGATAGAAAATATAAACTGGAAGAATTGACAATAACAAAAGTGCTATCAAGTATGTTCTATGTTTGCTCTACATAGATATCAATACATTAATAAAGTCAAATAAATTATCATTACCTATTTTTTTTAATTGAAGGCCTGGTTTCCTGTTTAAACTGAAAAACATCATTCAGGTTACTGATTTTTTTGAACAGGTCACTGTTGCCATATAGTCTAACTGAGCCTTCCAACTTAGTAGATAGCAGAGTCTTCCGCAAAAAAAAGTGGATATGAACATCGGTGTGTGACTAAAGAAACCACATTATTTTTATAGTGTAGAAGAATTGCTAAGCTTTTGCCTCCTTTTTTTTTTTTTTTTTTTTTTTGATTAATTTCATGCCTGACTCAGTCAGAGATTAGGCCTTGACACAGGTTATAATTAAATATTGAAATCATGAAGTGCAAGAATGTTTAATTTTTAAAATATGAGTTTTAATTTACCTCATACAGAGAATAGCTCTGGTCACCTGCAGAGATGCATTACACACTACATTGCCTAATGTAGGATGCCTGAATAAGGCTGAGCATACAGTTAAAGTAAACTAATGCAATTTACTGAACAGCAGTCAAATATTTATCCAGTTGATGAAGCAGACTTTATGTGAAACTCAGACAATAATTAAAGAGAAGCCTTGCTTAAAACATGCTTACTCTAGTTTTCACAAATATGTTATATCCTTTCTGTATCTTCCATTTTCCTACATATCTCTGTAAACCTTAAATGCTCCTCAGTGAACATTGTATGGAATGAATATCAAAGATATTTTCTGGTATTTCACAGTATTTTAGAACTAGGAGAGTAGATTGATTGCAAAAGCAGACCTTGCTCTTCTGGTACCCATACTTATTGCAATATGACTGTGTGGTGCTTTCCATCAATGATGGAGTCTATTTCTCCACCTTTTGAATTTGCCTGGTTTATGACTTGCTTTGATCAATAGAATATGACAGCCATATTGTTATGCCTATTCAGAGGCTCTGCCTCAAGAGACTGTAGGCTTCTTCTTCCTGTGGAATCCTTCCATGGGCACAAGAACAAGCCCAGGCCACCTCTTCGGGGATGAAAGACAATGTTGAACCATTCAATACAATCCTACTCACAGCCACCCTGCTATCTTTCCACGGCGAGTCCAACTAAAATTGATCTAAGGTGAAGAACCACCCAGATCACTTGCCGACTTATGAGGAATAATGAATCATTGCTATTCAAAAGCATTATGTTTAAGACGGTTTTTATATTATGATAGCTAATAAGCCGCTTTGGAAATTTAATCCAATGTCTCCATTTTACAGGTGAAATAATGGAGGCCCAAAGAGATGAAGTACCTTAATTACATTTCTACATTATTAGTAACAGAACCAGCTTGAAAGATTATATGCCCCAGAAAGTCAACAGAACAATCTCTATTTCACAATTCTATTTTTTTTGTCCTCTTTTTGGCAACAGAGATCCAAGAACACCTACCAAGAGAATTGAAATTCCAGTACAATAAAATAGCATTTGTTAGGAATAATTGTGAGGGCCTTATATATATTTATTACAGTCAGAATATAGATATTATGTGATATAGTTATTTCTTAGATCCTTTTCTTCTAAGTTGTGTGAAGAGAATTATGAAAGACAGAATGAAGACTGTTTTCAAGTGGAGTAATCCTATAATTTTCAGTCATTGTGATATTACCATTAATCCTCACTTTTAGAATATTGCTCAAAAGCTAAAGTTAACAGAGATCTTTTAAGAGCTTTGTTTAACAGAACTAAAATTTTTCTGAATCTCATTGCATCAGAAACTATCATCTGGAAAATTAATAATATATAATACACAAGAGTCTTTTCTGTATTAAGTACCCAAGTTGATAAGCATTTAATTTTTAAAAAATTCTTAGATTATGTTGAATGAATGAACAAAGGCTGCTTAAATTTGTAGTACTATAGAATGGAATATTATGAAGTAATGTTCAGTCCATTTTACCCCAGAATTATATATAATATATAATATACTTAATATTATATATGTGTGTGTGTGTATATATATATATATATATATATATATATATATATATATATGTGTGTGTGTGTGTGTGTGTGTGTGTGTGGGTGTGTGTGTATGTATGTGTATATATATATATATATATATATATATATATATATATATATACTCCTTTTCAGAGTAGCAAATATTTCTAGTTTTATTTCCTTGTACCTGAAATTCTTGGTTGTTGAAGTTTAACTCATCCACATCACCTTGAATCCTTGTTGAATCAAAAGTTACTAGGCTCTGCCCCCAAAATTTCTGATTAGGTAAACATAGGAATGAGGACAGATAATTTGCATTGCTAACAAATTTCCAGGTGATGCTAAAGCTGGTGCTTGGGTGACCACACTTAAAGAACTTCTGCTTAACAGTTTTCAACACTTTTTAAAGTGAATACTTTAAAAGTAAAATTGTGGATACCCTATCTTATAATGTGTCCTAATATGATATTTTACAGAAGTGTATATACTATATTCACAGTTTATATTATTAAGTGAATTTTGTGGTACAAAATCCTTTCGAATCAAAATCAATCAAACAGTTCCTACACTTAGAATTTGACTAGTCTTGACTTTTGGGTTGAGTTACATCCAGAGTCTGCCCACAGACCATGGGGAATGTGGCAGGGGGTAGGGAGGACAATTCATACTTCCACAAGACCCATAACGTTTGGAATGCAGGCAAATTAGCTCAAATGGTCCTCCTCCAAAGGGAAATAATTTGCCAGAGTTTTTAAAAGTTAAAGTAATGCCTACTTCCAATCCACAGCCAGATTTTTTGTTGTTGTTGTTTTTAATGAGAGTATTCACATAACACTTTCCATGACAGCTTCTGCTTTCTATCACTCAACTCTTTGTGAAAATAGTCCATTTCTGGCTTACTGACTGTATGTTTGGGTTTAATCCAAATATGAACTTCTCAGTTCAGGTTTTTGAAAACGATTTCAGTTATTTTTAATTCTCAACTGCTTCAAATAAAGTAAACCAATATGAAAAAGGGAAGTAGGATTTTAATTGCATGTTTTTGGCATTTAAATATCAGATAACTTCCTAATGGAACTTTACATATCCATGTCCACTACAGAAATCCCATACCAAACTCCATTTGAAAAGATGACTGAGATTAGAAAAAGATTGGGGTCTAAAAATGTCCTCTGAGAAAACACACAAAAGCATATGTGTGTCCTGGCTTTTGAGAGGCGCCAGCCAACTCCATCTTTCTTCTTCTGGTAAACATGCCTCTCTGGATATTCAGAGAGCTCACTCTGTTAGGGGCTGTGCAGTGTTGTTTATAATTTTTATTGGTGTGATTTTTCTCCCATCACCTCTTTAAAAGTTCATTTTCCCTCCTTTCCTGTATTTCCTTGCATCCCCTTCTAAGAAAAAAAGGAAGAAGAAAGCAAAGCTGACTTGAAGCATAGACAGATTTTGTTTCTCCTTCTATTTTTAACCTTCTCCTAATCTGTACCTGCTTCATTTTTTCAAAGAGACAGTGAAAGTTCCTAGGTATAGAACGACCAGGCAGTTATTCTGAAGTGGCAGGTTCCAACCAAGGAAAGACTTCTCACAGACAATCAGTTTGACTCTCTACAGAGCTTTCTTCATCCCAAATAAACAGCTTCTTTAATAGCTGATGGTATTCACATACTTTTTAAGTTTAGTGACATCTTTTCATAACTTATAAGGCATTTTTATATTTGGGTCATTATTAAATGTAGTTACATATCTTTTAATACTGGATGAATTATTCTATCCTATCCAGACATGGAATTTCTAGTTTCAAATAATTTAAATTTCTTTATGAATATTTCCCAATTAAACTCCAAATTACAGTAATCACTTGAATTCATGTGGCTTTCATGTTTTTGCTATTGCTTACATATTTGTCCATCTGATGGGATCTTTTGGTATTGGCCAGCTAACTTTTTACAGACGTAAGTGATATGTGCCTAATTAAATTTTAAGTGGCCTGGGAGAAAGACTTCATGGTGTGGTGATCTGAGGTGTCACCGTGCCTTGCATTTGGTGACACCCTATGAGAATGTGCTAGATGGATAGATGGAAATGACTGCGTCAATCCTCTCCCTGGGAGGTGGAGAAGGCTGGAATGGGTGAGAATGAAATCAAAACACCTGGAGAATGATTTCCCACCCTAGTTAAGGGTTTCTTTGGTTAAAAGAAACCCCAGGACAGGAGACTGAAGAGGAAGGAAGAACAAATAGGCCTTGACCTATAATCATTAGTTCCAGCTAAAGAAATGGCATGTTGAAGGAAATGGCAGGTAGAAGATACAATGGGAGAAACAAAGACTGTGTCACCATCCTAGCACTGTGTGACCAACCCTCTCTGCTACACAACTATTCATGTATAACTGTGGCTCAGTGCTTACATCAGCATATGTGTGTATCAGAGGGTAATGTAGATATTATACCTTGAAATGGAATAATACAGATTCAAGTTTTAGTTTTATTGTTTACCACTCAGAAATAAATGTATGTGTGTATGTGTGCAAACATGTTTATTCCATATTTTGTAACTATCCCCTAGTTATTGCTTTTCTATATGTACTTCAGAATTATTAAATACTCAATCGTTATAGTAAATATAATATAGTAAATATACTAAAATAGGCGTCTACACTGAAGCTTGTCAACTGTCTAACTGTGCACATAATGCCATAGGACAATTCAAAACCCCAAATGAAGAATATTATATTTCAATGAAACAACTGTGGGAACAGAGGTCAACAGAAAGTAATTATGCTCAGGAGAATGTTGGTAAGACATCAACAAGAGCACAGGTCATAAAATCTCCAGTGTCACAGATAACCAAGAGCTATAACTTTATTCAGAGCAAAAAAGACTTTCACCAAGGTTGACAATATCTAAATCTTCACATTCTGTCATGACTCACTCTAATCAGCATGACCCACCCTCTTTAGATGGAGGAGACCACAGAGTATTGACTATTCTTTCCATGTGGAAAATTTTAATTTTATGATTTATGAAGCAACTGCATAAAAGGAATGCTAGCCATGGGATATAATATCTCAGTCAAGTTTTCCATGCTGTACAACTAGAGAGCAACATTTCTGATACTTATGTATCTCCTCCCATAAACTTGGCCTTGCAGAGCAACAAAGCTATGCCAGGAGATTTGATTTGAGTTCTGATTCTGTCACTGCCACTCACCAGATATGAATTTGGATGAATTGCCTTAGCTCCCTGAGTTTTTACACCAAAGATTATTCTTAGGTCCGGGGGTGGGGCACAGTGAAATATCATAGGTATTTTCTCAGAATGAGGATTTCAATTGAATAAAATAATACAGAGGATGGGGGGAGAATACTATTATTAAGTTTTTGATATAGTAATAAACATTTTTCTTTATTCATATTAAACCAAAGATGAGACTCAAAAATATCATAATTTTGAAGTAGTTATGAATGTAAATAATATTTCAAGATATCTATAACTATAATATTATATGAAATATTTATATCTAACTAATGACAAACTAGATAGTTATTATAAGTTTGCTGTTTGCTGCTTACATTCATTAAAGAAGCAAATGTTAAGTTTCGGCTAGGAGTTATGAAATGAGATGTAATTTTTCCACCACCAAGTTTAAGGACTGCCAAAATTTTATTTATGGACAGAATCACTAATCCTTACCCATTTATGTAAAAAGGGAGAAACAAGTTTTGATCCTAGAGCTCACTGAGTTTGCTAGGATTAAGTTAAATCAAGTTAATTTAACAAATATTTAGTGGAAAATATTTGAATCCTCATATTTTGTCATGACTCTACCAATATGGCTAGAGTGGGCCAACTTTCTACATGCCATGTACTATTTTCACATACCAGTGAATCTAAGTCAAATAAATGTTTCAGTTGTGGATGGCAGAAATTAAATATTTATATTTTGGATTAGTCAACAGTATAATGATAAGGCATACAGGAAGAGTAAAGGAAGAAAGGATGTGCTAAGGTGTCCCAGGAGCAGAGACTTGAGGGAAGCCAAGACCAAGAGCCAGAGGACACCTGGGAAAAGCTATATATAAATGATAAATTGCTTAGTCACATTTTATCTGAAAAGAATCAATGAACAGGTGGTAAACAGAAATATAATCCAACATTACTGAGAATATGAAAATATGAACACTTCTTGCTGGATTTATGGACTTATTCCAAGATTAATGTACAAATTATTTTATATTATAATTTAAAAACTTTGTTTTATTCAGTTTAATTGCATATGTAAATTTTAGCACAACTGGTTTGTACCAAGCATTATACTTACTCAAATTAATTAGAAGTTAAAATATACCATTACCTAACTTTACAGGTAAGGAAAAAAAAAAAAAAAAGGAGGCTCAGGAAGATCAAACTAATTGTCCCTATTACCAACTTAACATGAGTAACTATGAGGACCAGGATTTGAATGCAGTCAATAATAGATAATGACATACTGTTTCTTGAACATGGGTATTATTCTTTAACAGAAGAGCAATCCTTCTCAGGCATTATATTTTAAAAATTTCTAAAGTACTTTAGAATTTTGTGTCAAATGAGAAAAGTTTGCATTGTATTCATTAGAGAAAATGTTCAAAGAACAAAAAGATGAGCCACAAAGGGTCAGAAAAAGTAAAAGAAAATCCTAATTAAGGGAATGACATTCATTAGAAATCTCCACTGGAAAGTTATGGTCACTTACAATCATTCTCTCGTTAGTATGTATTTGTGATTACAAAAAATAAAATTAAAAAATGATTCAAAAAACTAATCACAGGTACAGAAAAGATAGTCTATGACCTTTTTTTTTACAATTCCCAGAGCAATTGTGGACCCTTAGCAATAGGAGACTCTTCAGTGAGTGTGTTGAACCACAGGTTAAACTCTGAAAAGGCCCAGAAGGTTAATGAAGTAGATAAGGGTAAAGGAAGTGAACAGAAATAGCAAAGTAATATCTTGAAAATCAAACCTGAAAAAACTTTGGGAGAGAGTAAGATTAACAACAACAACAACAACAACAACAACAAAATCACATTTAATTTATCTTCTACCTTAAATTATATTTCTTTCCAAATTTGTTTTCTTGATCTTAGATGACTCATTTTTAAGGTATGTGATGTAATCGCTCCAGTGAGAGATGAAAAAGTCTGACAAAAAGTGCTAATAATGGAGATGGCTAGTGAAGAAAGAAAGAATGGATGTGCTGTTGACAGGCAGACGAGGGCAGAAGGCTGGTGAGTGGCTTTTGTTTCTACCATGAGTGACTGACTAGATAGTGTGTAATAATCAAGATAATGAATATGAGAGAAACAGAAGAAAGGTAGTGAGCACGATTCTGGGAAAGCTGATTTTTAGGTAATTTTGAGTGATCCAGATAGCAATAACTAATAAGCAATTTAATATGCATATCTAGAACATAATTGAAAAATCTGATCTGGCAAAAGAGCTTCAGGAATCATCAGCATGTGAACAAAGACAGAAAATTATAGCAAGTTTTTAAGGCATATCCAGTGGGCAGGAGAGGCAAAGGAGACTGTAATGGAGTAGATAGAGTGGTCTGAAGAGCCAAGAGTGCACACTGTGCCTGGTGCTACCAGAGAGAAGTCAAGCAAGGATTGGGAAAAGGGTTACAGGGGCTTATACAATGGAGTCTTTGACAAAGCAGTCATATGATGTGGCAGCAAAATTTCTGAATGTCATCGAACAAGAGGTGAATAGTAGGGTAAAATTATAATATAACTCCTTCTGTTCATGAGTCTGATTGTTAAATATTAAGAAAGAGAGACATAGACAGTAGCAGATTCAGAGGCATAGTCAATGATCTGAGAAGTTGAAGTTATCTGAAAAATATAACTGATGAGTAAGTAGTAAGTTTGTTGGAGAAAAAGGCAATGATTTTGCCTGTCCAATTATAGGAGGTCCAAGTGGCAATAAGTAGGACCAAATTGAAACCTTACAATTCATTAGACACAACAATTAGTCCCATGAACTGCACAACTATCAAATGTCCCAAGGGACATTCATGTTTATGAATAATCTGTTGTGATCAAAACTGCTCTCTGTAAAAGCAGAGTTGCATCTTCATAGTCTTGACACATACATGTTTTCTAGGAATACAACTAATGTGTATTCCAAGAGAAAATTTAGTTTTATTCAGACTTTTACCAAGAATTAGTCATACTTTCAGGAATTCACATCATCAAGAAATATAGTTCATAGTCTTTTCAGTCACCAACAGCATGCATATATCAGTCTGTGTTTGTAGCCATCCAATAAATACAAAGTCTACAGAGATCAGTAGCTTTGTTCATGAGGCTGCACATGAGACTTTACATATTAAATCACAGCTTACTTTCTTTTGATTTCTTCTTAATTTCAGAATTAAGCATTGTTTTGGTTCTGTTCTTTGACCCACCTTGTGCTGGTGACAGTTCAGTTGCTGAAGAGTCATATTGCTTTCCCCTCTCTTGGGCAGCTTTAAGGCATACTCCAACAGGAACCATTGTGTTCTTCAGGGACCACCATTTGGCTATAGTCTGATCATAAACTTTACCAAATGGAATGCTTTGTGGTATAAAAGGGGGTTCTATTAATTGTTACTCAGTGATAATAGGAATGAATTGGGCATCCTGGGCTCATCAGGCTGTGTTTCACCCTAACCACATACTACAAGTGTGGTATAGAATTTGTAATTATTTATTCATTATGGAAGAAACCAGACATTCTTGTCTCAACCAAATGATGATTTAAAACATGCCCTTGGAATAAAATTACCCTCTGAGGACAGGGCCCCTCTAATTCATCTTTGTATCTTCAGCATATGGCCCAGTATTCAATTCATTCCTGGGAAACAGAGTTTAGAAGTCAGTCAGGAGATCTAGATCAGCTTCTATTCACCCAGCCCAGTTGATACCAACATCATTACCTAGTGGCCAGGAAACCTCATAATGCAAATGAATGGCCTCCCAAAGTGAAAAACAATATTTAATACAATCATGTATGTGGTCCTTTGGGAAATATCAAGGTACTTTTAGAGAAAAGTAGAGTCTCTGACTAAACGAAACGCAATAGGATTTACCTGGATGTGACCTTATAGCCCAGCCCAAAGTTGAAAAGCACCCAGAACAGCACTTCTCAAACTTAATGTGCACCTGAATCACCAGGAGATTTGTTGAAATGTAGGTTCTGCCAAGACGTTCTTCAGTAAGTGTATACATAAAGTGAGGCACATCTGAACCATAGAATATTATTTAGTATTATAAGATATGAGATATCAAGCCTTGAAAAAATATGGAGAAAATTCAAATGCACGTTACTAAGTGAAAGACGCCAATCTGAAAAAGTTACAGATGGTATGATTCCAACTATATGACATTCTGAAAAAGGCAAAACTATGGAGACAGAAAAAAAGACAAATGGTTGCCAGGAATTACAGGGAAGGAAGGAATAAGTAGGCAAAGCACAGAAGATTTTTAAGGCAGTGAGACTATTCTGTATAATACTATCATGATTGTAAACATATTATTATTTGTTTGTCCAAACCCGTTGACTGAATACCAGGAGCAAACCTTAGTGTAAATGATGGACTTGGGTAATAAAGATCTGTAAATGTAGGTGCATAGATGGTAATAAATGGGCCACTCTGGTGTGGGATGTTGGTAATGGGGAGGGGCAGGAAGTATATGGGAAATCTCTGTATATTCCACTCAATTTTGCTGTGAACCTAAAACAAACAAACAAAAAGGAAAGTCTATATAAATTAATAAATGTAGGAAGAAACAGAGGAAGAAAGAATGGAATACAAATACATACATAAAAGCAGGTCTTGATTTGCAGGTCTAAGATAAGCCTGGGATCCTGTATTTCACGTTTTCTCTTATTTGTTTGTGTTTGGTTTTGGTTGTTTGTTTGTTTGTTTTTGCTTTTGTTTTTAGTACCAGGGATGGTATGCAGGGCCCTTAACCCCTGAGCTACATCCCCAACCCTTTTTATATTTTATTTAGAGACAGGGTCTCAATAAATTGCTTAGGGCAATTGCTGAGGCTGGTTTTGAACTTGCAGTCCTCCCGCCTCAGCTCTCAAGCCGGTGGGAGTTTAGATTTTTAATTGATAAATAATCATATGTATGTATGGTGTACAGAATGATATTTTGATATATGGATACATTGTAGACTGGCTGAATCTCCCCAATGTATCAATTTCCACACATAGGTATCATTTTACTGTAATAAGAACATTTATATGATTAACTATAGTCACTGTGCTTTACAACAGATCTCTTGGACTTATTCCTCCTGCCTGATATTTTGTATCTATTGATCAGCATATCCCTAATCTCCAAATCCCCCAGCCCACCCCACCCGACCCCATCCCGTGCCAGTAATCACCATTGTACTTCGCTTCTGTGAATTCATTATTTTTAGATTCCACATAGAAGATAATACAGTATCTTATTGTTTTACTCAGGTTTTTGCTGCTGTGACTAAAAGACCCAAGCAGAACAATTATAGAGGAGGATAAGTTTATTCAGAGGCTCACGGTTTCAGAGGTCTTCATCCACAGACGCCATTCCTCGGGACTCTAGGTAAAACTGCATATCATGGCAGAAGAGTGTGGTAGAGGGAAGCAGATCATGTGATAATCAGCAAGCAGAGATAGCAAGACTTAACTCACCAAATACAAAATGTATACCCCAAAGGCATGACCCCAATGCCTCCCTCCTCCAGCTACACCCTACCTGCCTTCAGTCACCACGCAGTTAATCCCATCAGGGAATTAATTTAATGACTGGGTTAAGGCTCTCATAACCCCATTATTTCTCCTCTGAATTTTCTTTCATTGTCTCACTCATGAGATTTGGGGGATACCTCACATCCAAACCATAACATTTATATTTTACCTTTTTGTATTTTATTTTACTATTTGTATTTTCAGATTTCACATATAAGATCATGCAGTATTTTCTTTCTGTGCCTGGCTTGTTTCATTCAGCATAAAATTCTCCAGGTATGACAAGGCTTCAGGTCCCCATACCATACTCTGGTATCAAAGTCCTTAGAGTACTTCAAATTGAGGCTGGTATTCCCTTCTGCTTTGTTTACTTTCCCACACTAAGCCAAGCACTCCTCTGAGGTTGTAAAGTATTTCATTCATCCTTTGTCCCCAGGCCATAGCTGCACACCTGTCATGGCTCTGTGCCTAGCATATGGTAGTAGCTCGGTGTAGTTTTATTGACTGAATGACAGAAGGCACTTGAATATGCTGTTTCTTCTAGAACCACAAACCAGTATCTCACTCCTCTTCTTCTTTAGAAGGATCCAGTAGATGACGCTGCCTTGTCTCAGTATATAGGACCTCCACCTATACAGCATATTTTTTTTTCCTTTCAAAGCCAATTTCTAATCCAATATTACTTTTATTTTATTTTACTTTTTTAAAGAGAGAGAGAGAGAGAGAGAGAATTTTTTAATATTTATTTTTTAGTTTTCGGCGGACACAACATCTTTGTTTGTATGTGGTGCTGAGGATCGAACCTGGGCCGCACGCATGTCAGGCGAGCGTGCTACCGCTTGAGCTACATCCCCAGCCCCCAATATTACTTTTAGAAAACTTCCACTAAGCTGGGTATCCTCTGTCTCTAGCTGGTAGGCCCAGCTCAATTCTAGCCTTAAGAAAGCTTCCCAACCCAGACTAACATATCAACTCAAGAAACTGCTTCCTCTGCCTTCTCCAAGAAGAAGAGCTTGGAAGAAAGTGAATTAGAAGTGGTCCGTGCCTCCGGTTATCCAGCTTTGCTCTATAACCCCAATGAAATTCTTTGAAATAAGGTTACCAATGGTGACTCCATTAGTCAGGACTCAACCAGATGAACAAAACCAATAGAAGCTAAATACTATAGGATTTATCATAAGGAATTTGCTTTTGGGATTGTAATCAGGGAAAATTTACATAGGGCAATGCATGAAATCAGTGGAGCAGACTTTGGGGAGGGCAGGCTGGAGCTCTTGGACATAAATTGATGCTGCCATCCACAGGGAGAATTTGCCGTCAGGAAATCTCCTAACTCTTCTAATGGCTTTCAACTGGTTCAATCAGGTTCACCTAGATTACCCAGGATAACCTCCCTCTGTTAAAGTCAACTGGTTATAGACCTTAGTTGCTGCTACATGGCACATTCACAGGGACATCTAGATGAGAGTGTGATTGGAGAACAGAGACTGTGGTCCAGCCAGTTGGCACAGGAAAGTGACCATCATGGCCTCTCGTTGCCATGAATGCAGACCGCTTCCCACAGGCCTCGCACAGCCTGCCCATCTGCGGCTCCCCATGGTACTGCAGCATTTTTCATCCTCAGAAAGCAACAATGTGCCTTCTGAACCTGAATCCATGTGCTTTCTTTTTTTTAATGATCTTTTTTAGACAAAACAAACAAAAAGAAAATGGAACTTAAGCCAAGAGCCTGGGTAGGAAGAAGCTTCTGGGACGTTGTTCTCTCCCATTCTTAATGTTAGAGGAAGAGAAAGACCTGGGTTTGAATCCCAGTTTTGGTGTTTATCTTCCAAGTAGCCTAAACAGTCATTTCTTCGAGCTCTAAGTCTCGGTTTCCTCTCTGTAGATAGAAAGCAACCTTAGTGCTCCCTGTTTTACACACACACACACACAAATACACACACACACGCTGGTCTGCATGCTCATATATACTGTCTTCCATCTTGTCTGAAAATGCCACTTCAATCTCTCAAAATGAGCCCATTCAGTTTTCCATTCAATGTTAGATGATGTTCAAATTTCTCTCTAACTCCTAGCGTATGGTAGCAGCTCGGTGTAGTTTTATCAACACACCGTGTATTTACCTTACTGACCTCTGTAGCTTCAGCTACCAAGAACTCAGGTGTTCAGGACAAGATTCTGAGTTTGGGATTCATCTGTCTTTACATCTGCCCTCACCCTTACCCCAAAAGCCAAATTTTGTGTCTTTTCCTGTGGGTGATCTCTCTAGCTAGGTCCCCACTTTTCCATTGCTATTTCCCCTGACTTCCTTCCATCCCCAACTAGTATCTCTACTTCTAAATTTCTCCCTCAAGTCCGTCCTCTGTCTTCCCTCATCAAACAGTCTCCAGAAAAAAAATTGCTTTTCCAGAACAAAGAGTGATTTACTCCAGTGCACTCCTCTAAAATGCTAAATGAAACCATCTACTTCCAAACTGTACTTCTAACCCTCTATCCTATTGCCAACATACTTCTAGACATTCCTTGAGTATTCCTGAGCTTTTCCTCTCTGTGTCTTTCTTCTCTGTTCTTTCCCTTAGTGCCTACATTCTTTACTCTATCATTTGAAGCCTTTCCCTAGACAGACTTCATTATTATATTCCAGAGACCCACATGATGATTTAAGCACATCTGTTTTGACGTCTTTGTCCTGTCCTATGAATCTGGGTCCTCTCTCCACTCTCCTAGAGTCAAACTTCTTGATGACAAAGTTTAGTCCAGTTACTCATCTATACTATCTAAGTAACAAAACAGCAGCCAGGTAGAGTTCTGGCTGATTACTTGTTGGCTAAATGAATGAATGAACTGACAAAAGAGTGAATGAATTAGAAATGATTATCTTTGGAGATAGGATAATCTGGGATGATTGTTAAATTAATTGTCTTTCCATAGGAGATTTAGATTCATCATCTCTTCAGCTGGATTCAAAGTTAAAATACCCTAATAAAGTGAGGCTCATGAATAAACTAAAGGACTTGCTCATGGTGACCAGCTATAAGTAAAAGAAACAAATACTTAACTGATATCTTCTTGTTCTTTCTGATGCAGTGTATTTTTCTCTAGTAAGAGTAAGAGAATAAATATCTAAGAAATATACTTTTTATAGAAGAGAAACTTTGCTATAAAATCCTTGTGAACTTCTTTTGTTAATGCTATAGTGGAACATAAAAGATTCAGTAAACATGGGGGAGATGCTGAGGGATGCAGGAAGTTTAGGAGAGCAGAGAAAAAACTAGCAAGAAGAGTTTTATGCTGTAAGACTTCTACTTCGTTTTTGTTCTGGAGAGCAAGAAAAACTTCCAAGAGCCATTGTTAATAAGCAAGAATCATGTTAATTATCCAATGTATGGATCAATAAAGGCTGAGGAATTTTTTTTTTTTTTTTTTTTTGCCTGGTAGCATTAATAGTATCCTTTCGTCCCTAAGGGGGAGTAAGTTGTCTAGTCTTTCTAGACATCTTTTAGCTGAACTCAGTGTAAATAAAGATGAAGAGTCTTGTGGATAATGGGTGGTCAGTCACTACAGCTTTGCATAATGATGATAAATACAAGGTGAAAATGTTAAATGAAGTAGGTGTATTCTTCAAGGAAGGCTCAGCAACTTCATATTTTCATAATTCACAAGTCACTAGTTTGGTATACCTGTTCAACATGATACATGCATCAGCAATAACCAGGCTTTTCTCTATGGAAGTTCTTGCTCAACATCAATAAAACCTGCTTTGACCACAACTCCTACTGGTGGCACCAGGGGTTTATTCAGCTTCTGTGGTTCTGAGCACTGTGTAATGTGTGTTGTCTTTTCTAAACATTTATCATGGAGTAAGCCCTTTAAGTGGATTATCTTATTTAATCCTTACAACAACCTTATAAAACTGATTTCCATTGTTCAGAAGAAGAAATCCTAGAAGAGAATTGTCTTGCCAAGATCTCTTGTTCTAGTCTCATTTTTTTTTTCCAGCCTGACCCCAGGCTTGGCTCCTGCTTTTGCACCATCCGGGAAGGGCATTGAAAGGATTGAGGTAAGAAGAATGAGCAAAATGTTCTGATTAGCTCTGGAAGTCCTGGAAGTCTCCAAACACTTATCAGATCCTCTTCTGCCCTCCCTTTCACAATGCAAAAAATAAGGCAAAAGGAAGTTCTCAAAGAATGAGCCTGCTTCCCAAGTGTCCAAAGGAGACAACAGGTGTCTACATTTAGGAGCATTCTGTACTGTTGCAAAACAACCAGTTTAGGGTTGTTGAGCAGATAAGGAAAGATGTCATGTTGCAGAAATTCTCGCTTTGTCAAACTTTAAGGGAGATTTTGCATAAAGTAGAAGTAAAACTGATGAAAATGTTGCAGATGGTTTATACATTAAATGACA
Organism: Callospermophilus lateralis; assembly: GCF_048772815.1. Lineage (NCBI taxonomy): Eukaryota > Metazoa > Chordata > Mammalia > Rodentia > Sciuridae > Callospermophilus > Callospermophilus lateralis. The sequence continues at coordinate 41,131,592 of NC_135305.1, read as the reverse complement.
GGAATGGGAACCAGATGTGTGTGTGTGTGTGTGTGTGTGTGTGTGTGTGTGTGTGTGTGTTAAGAGAAAAAAAATGATGGAAATTAGAGATGCTTCGTGAGAAGTGGCAAGACTTAATGAACTGGTGGTTGTGAAGGGAGAGATGGAAAGAGCAGATTCTAAAATGGACTCAGACTTGGGCCTGTTTGATTGGCACTGGAGTAATATTCCCCACAGGGACTGCAGAGTTGAAAAGAGAAGAATGTGTTCCAGTAAAAAATTAAATTCTTGATCTTTGCCATGTTAAACATGAGGTGGTAATGAGACAGCAGGAAGCTACTTTGGTGAGCCAGCAGGAAAACAAGACTAAACGGCTGGAGAGTGTGACGTGCAGAGGTAAAACTGACTGGTTCATTAGATAATCATACCTTTCAATTATGCAGCATTGAGCTGTACAGTTTACAAGACTCTTCCATAGACATTATCTGAGTCCTTGCAACAACCCTGCAAGGCAGTTATTATTATTAACTGACCTTCTGAGAGACACTTGCCCAGGTCAAGAAACCCAGTGGTAAGTGCTGGTGTTATAAATCCAGCTAAGGTGTCCTTTCACCAAACTCAATGTGCTTTGCACAATTCCATGTCAGCAGTTATGAAAACTCCTTCACTTTTGTCCCTTCAGAGGTAGAATTGCCCATGTTTTGAGAAATTGTGTTCTCTTAATAATAACCTGTCAAGTATAACTTTTTCCCAGATGAAAGTCACATGGCAAGTGACCACATACAAGGTATAGAATGAGAGAAGTCTATTCCTCCCATCTTCTTTCCAGTAAAGCTGGAGTCAATGGGTTGGCGGGGGGTGGGTGGGGACTGAATCAGAGGATCCTAATTAAACTCTGATTAGTCTAAATCAATTGAGGAGATCCCATACACTTTACCTGTCATTGGATTTGGCAGAGTGATCAATGTCCTAGAGTTACATGTGGAGTCTAAAGAAAGGGTTTCTTGTTTCTAAAAGAACAGAAAAGAGTGTCCTTTTCCATCCTATAGGAAGCACCATGTCTGAATATGTTGCCAGAACTATTTCAGTAATCTTATATCCATGATGTAGAGGCACTGCAAAAAGAATCAGAACTGATGATAGGTGATAGAAACTTGAGCACATGATATTTGGAAGTGTCTGCTTGATAAATCTCAAAAACTATCCTCTCTTGATGTACTATTAGGTAGAATAATACATTTCTTTTTTTGTCTAAGATAATTTTTAAAATTGAGCTTTCTCTTTCTTGTAGATGATAATTTCCTGAGTCCATCACCATGAACCATTATTTTTTTTAATTAATTTCTTAACTTTTGACAAACTGAATGACCTAAATGCCAAGTTTTTCACACAAAGTTTTACCCAGACACATGTTTTTATTGCTTCTTCAATAAAATCATATATACATTTTTTAAATCAATAGACGAATACACAAATGTGGATGTAAATGGGTTATTATTATAAAGAAAAGTACAACTCTGAAGGCCAGTTTTCATTTTATATGATTTCCCTACCTTCAGAAAAATACATGTCAAACTGTGGTTGAAGATTGAGACGTAATAGAGAAATAATAATAGACAGGTGTTAGATAATAGATAAATAGATAACATCTAAGATTCTCTGATCTATTCTCCTGGATTTGTAGAAACTTAGCAAAATTTTATAGCTTTGGTGAAATTCTCTCTCTTCTCCACCCTCTTTTTCTCTCCCTACTCCCCTCCCATTTTCCTTAGCCTGAGATATAAAATTTTGTACCAGAGCATCTGATTCTTTTTTTCTTTCTCCATTCCTAAATCTAGATCTTTCTGTTTTGTCAACATTCTCCTAGCACATGTCAATGAATCGAGAACTGTGAGAGTAGATAAATGGTGTCATGGGAGAACCACTGAGCTCAGGATTGTGAGAAGCATTCCTAAGAAAGACACTTACTTGCACCACTCTCAGGGGGACTTAGGAAAAGAATGTCACCTGAGGAAGAGCCTATACTTGTTAAGTGCCATTATAGAGCCCATGAGTTCCAAACACTTCATTTTATTTAATAAATGCTAGACTGTTTCAATTTGACTTGTGAAGATAATGTTGGACTACATAAAAGAAAAAAAATAAAGAATATCTCATTCCATGAATTATACAAATGACTCGTGGTAAAGCTTACCTATTAGCTGACGGCTATTTCTACAAATTTCATTGTTAAATCTAATACTGTGCCAATTTTATATTGTATAGGTTTTCTTGTATTAAATGTAAACAGTGCCTCTGAGTGATGTGAATGCATTAGCATGGTATAAGTGATATTCATTATATATGAACTGCCAGCTCTGCCCTAGGACCTATATGGTAATGAGATGTTGCTCTTTTTGAAGCTTTCCCAGTGAGTGACCATTTTGAATAAATAAAATAAAATATGGATCCTTAGAAGACTTTCATTGATGGGAATACTTTTTAAAGTAAAGCATGTATCTCAAAAGTAGAGTCCTTCATATTGCTTAATCTGAAAGCTATTTCTGTCCTATTCTTTGGAGATTATTTTTCATTACAGATGCCCACTATGGCCCCTTTAATGGACAAGGTTGAAGAATGAATAGCTAGATTGCATTGTTAGGATTTCTTAGCTGTTGGATTTCCCTTGCTGGTTTGGAAGAAAAAAAAATGACTTTATTTCATTTGAAATGTACAAATGATGCCAAATTCCTATTTGAAGTTGTTAGGCTGTGATTACCAGTAGAACTATAACCTTACTTATGCAAATCACTAGAGTTCATAGTAAGTCTGACATTTACAGAATTAATGAACTAAATAATTAAGTGACCTAGTAAAGTGAATTGGTAAACCAGAACTATTAATCTTTTAATGAATTCTTTACTACCACTTAAATAATAAATTTTTTGCATAATTTTAAAGGATTACAGTAAAGAAACATTAGAATAAGAAACCCATTATGTGAAGGAACGTTACTTTTATAAATCCGTCATTATGTCTCTTTTTATTGAATTCATTTCCATTCAGGTTTAGAAAAGTGGCAATTCCTATATTGGTGACTAACAGTCCCCGACTTCCAAGGTTTTTTTTGTTCCCCCTCACCGAGACAGAGAGTTTAGGATCATTTACTGCTTCAAAAAAAAAAAAAAAAAAAAAATCACAACCTAAAATGAGTAATTAGCATACAACTATAATTTCAGAAATCCCCTATTTGATGGTGCCCATCATGTGTGTTTCAGAATTTCCAAGCTCTTGTAGGTTAACTAGACATAAAATAAGGCCTTTGAACTGATACTCTTAAAAAAAAAAAATGTATATCTCTGCTCTCCACAAATAGCTGTCTTTGTCTTCAAATATCTTACCTTTCTCTTTAAATACCTTTTTTAAAAGGCAAATCACAGCTATTAAATTAACTATTCTGGACTAAACACAACGAAAATTTAGAACCTTGAAATGTCCAGGGTTGTATCAGCCAATAATGAGAGGGAAGTAAAAAGATTAGGTTGGGTTTTCAGTATCCATACTAATTGCTTGTAAAAGACCACCCTTGGTAGAATGAAGGATTATTAAATCATAAGTATTCAATACCTTTCCCTAGAAGGAAAAATTCAAAAGCTTAAATGAAAAGAAAGGATAAGAAAGAAACAGTTACAGTGCTTTTCTCAACCCATATGAAAGAAGCTTGTCATTGCTTATTATCAAGCAATTGATATTTATTCAACAGCTGTCATGTATTGTCACTGGACTAGGCACAATGAGACTTAAGGAGAAAATGAAGATACAGGTCTGCAAACTTGGAACAACTGTAATTTAAGTTGAAAATTCCTTGATGCACACATAACTAATATTAATCTACCTTAGAGAATTAATAAGAGCTCCAACTATTGCACACAAAATTGTGTGGCAGAAATTCTACATCCTGCAGCCTTTTAGGCTAGGAAAAGCAAACCAAAAGCAAACCAAGTAGCTTTAGTCAGCAAACCTGAGTGTCTGTGAACCATATGCCTTGCACATGGCCGACCATAGATCCTGAAACTCTTCCTGATTAAGAATTAGAAATGCCATGTAAAATAAAATAATATATTTTAAATACAGAGCTGAGATGGTGATGAACTAAAGAAAATTCCTGGAATCCAATAATGAAAGTGGATTTCAAACCTGGAAGCAAGTGAAGTTAACTTAGTGGGTGCTCGTGAGAGATTGGTAATTCTGATACCAATAACCTCTGAGGAATAGCTTAGTGTCTTAGGTCTTTGCAGACAGCATGAAGTGGGGACTGATGTTCCCCACAGGTAGTTAAGGGCTAGGCAGTCTTTGAACCTGAACTAAGAAAATTTTTTCCCACAGTCAAATGGAAATGAAAATGCTTTGTTTTATTCTACACCCAGGTTTTAGGGAAAGTCTTCTCTGAGAACTTTGCAACCTTCAGATTTGGGATGCAATTTGTACTTCCTGACAAGTTTGGGAATTTCCAAGTGATCCCTCACCAAAGCCATGCAAGTTATCCTTTGTGGCACCTTTAAACCACATTCTAAGAGATCTCCATAGGTCAAATTCTGCAGATTGTGGCTCACAATGGAAAACATAAAGTATACAAGGAAATAAAGCCAAGAAGCTTTATCTTCATTGTGAACCAAAATCTGCAGAATTTCACCTATGGGGATCCCTTAGGACTTGGATTAAAAGTGCCACTTGGATGCAGTGAAAATGGAGCAAGAAATAAATGGAAACAGGGCTGGAATGTGGCTCAGTGGTAGAGCACTTGCCTAGCATATGTGAGGCACTGGGTTCAATTCTCAGCACCACATATAAATAAATGAATAAAATAAAGGTCCATCAACATCCTAAAAAGGTTAAAAAAAGAAGAAGAAATGAAATGAAAGAAAAAAAAAATGGATGCATTCCCTAAAGTGGGCAGGTCATGTGGTTCTGGTAAGGAGAGTAAACATGGCAGATACTAGACATGTCTTCCCTATTGTTTAAATTGTGAAAAACCTTGCATGCATTTTAAAAGAACTTATCATATCAGTGAAAAAGCAGTATTAACAAAATAATAACAAAAATGTTATTTTTGGCCATACTTAGCAGTATGGCCAAAAATAACATTAGTTCTCTTGACCAATTAAAATGTTCATATTAAATAAATGACTAGAGATTTGACATGTGTATTAAAAATAATAATTTTCCTCTATTCACATTTAAAACATCTGGTCTGAATATTTTCTTACTTCTTGGGTTTGCTGCTTACTAAGTTAATGATTGTTTGGGCCAAAATCGAAATGCAACATCATGAAGACAGCTCCTAAGTTTAATATCTTCATTTTTTTGTCCTAAAATATACATCAACCTCAGGCTGGTGCTTGGGACCATTAAATGAATTCTTTTTGCCATCTTGTATGGTCTGTATATTGATGGATTTGGTCTCAATATGAATACTAGAAAATTCATATCTTAGGACCTAATATCCATGTGATGAAATTAAGAGGTGAAGACTTTGGGAAGTGATTAAGAGATTTCCACCTTGAAGAATGGGATTAATGCCCTTATAAAGGAGGCTTTGCTCCTTCTACCATGTGAGGTTAAAAAAGGTAATGTCTTTGAAGCACAGGGCAAGTCCTCACAAGACACCAGATACACTGGCACCTTGATTTTGGACCTCCCAGCCTACAGAACTGTGAGCAATAAATTTTTATTTTTATAATTATTAAATATAAGCTATTTTGTTACAGTAGCACAAACAAACTAAGATGCCCTCCAAAAGCCAAGTTTGTCTTGTGAAAATGTGAGAGAAAAAAAAATGACAATACCCAGGCTTAGTGACTTGCACATTAAAAGCACTAGATACATATTATATTAATTTGGTGTAAACTCCTGTATCTCAAAGATTAAAGTTCTTGGAGGAATGAGTATTTTTAAGCCTCAGAGGTCATTGTAATCAAAGGTATCTTTCTACTTGATAACCCTCTCAAACTTTATAGGGAGAACAATCCAGTTTTTAATGAATATTGTATCCATGGGCTTTGAGGGTCACATGACAAAGCATACATTGCCACACAGGATTGAGGCAAAAACTATCAGCAGGTGAGCGGAGGCATTTGATGACTTCTCATAGATGAAAATAAATGTTTTTCATTTCACTGGGAACAGTATTGAGCAGGCTTCGCAGGAAGAGCTATCAAAAAAAGTATTAACATCAGCAAGTCAACGAACTTGAGAAACAATACCTTTAGAAAACCATCAATCCCACATGTTAAGTGTATGGCTTGTCCAGACTATGTGGAACTTAGAAATGACCAAACAAGTCAAGTATGTTTGCCTAAGTGTGGATGCATACACAGCAAGTGTTTATATTCTCAACTAGTTTAATAGAACCAGAAGAGGAAAATAAAATCTGTCAAGTCATTTTAAAGATTAAATTTCTAAGCTATCATTCATGCTGGATTTAAACATATATATTTATAGTCTAGCCCAAAGTTCAAAAAATCAGTTGTGTCATCTAAACATGATTTCATAAACATAATGTCGCTTACAATGTTTTAAGACTTAGACTGAAATTATAGTTGGACCAACAAAAAAAAAAAGACCAAAAATGGAAAATTTAAGAAAGAATCCTGTGGAAAAAAAAAATTCCTGGAATATGACCACATTTATTTGTGGGCACTACGTTGGACCATAGTCTGGAGAACTGTCGTTATGATTAATTCCCATCTCTGCTGCTGAATCGATCATGCAGTGATCTGCATTGATTATTAAGGTGACTGAAATAACTGGATCAGACATGGCTTACCAGTGCAAATTGGCTAATTCATCAACACATAAAGATTTCAGGAGGAATGTTAGTGATTGTCACATATCACCAGGAAAGGAATTACCCAGTACTTATCAAACCTGCTAGACCCATTTTTACTGACACATATTGTATTTTTGAAATAAACATATTTTACCTCAGAATATGGACTTGATACCCCTCACAGGAATAAAAACTTATATTTAATTCTGAATCACTTAATAATAAACCAGAAAACTGGCCTTTTAGTTGAACTGTCTCTCAAGGAAAAGACAAAAAATAAAAAAACAGTGGGATGATCTAGTCTTTTAATCTTTAGTTAGATACTAGAAGGATACAACTTTGGTCGCTCTAAAACAAACCAAAGTCTAATAGCAATGGACCTCCATGATCAATTTCCTGGTACTCTAAGTATAATGTAAAGCAAAACTTACTTGGAAAAATCCACTTGTATTCACTTCTAATAAAACTTTCTAGTGCTTAATATTATTTTTCAACCATATAAATTAGCAATGTTCACTGGGAAATAAAACTGTGTCCCAACACTTTGTTAGAAACTAAGTTCTGAGCATAAAGAAAAATTATTGAGCAACAATAGCTTTGAATTAATATAGATTTAGGGTTTCCTCTAATTCTGTACTATTTCCTCTAATTCTGTACTATTTGTGATTGTAAAACTATCCATCTTTTACATTCTAATGCAGAATTTTAAAAGAAGAAAAAAATCAAGGGAAACTATGATAATTTGTCAAATTCAGAATTAAGAAGAGAATCACAAACACTAACTAGAAAATAGAAAGAGCTGGGTTTTGAAGACACAGCTCCATTGGGAACTAGCAGAATCTGAGGCAATGGATCATGGGAACTCTCCAAAGCAGTCATCACCAAGTCTGTGTGTTTCCCATTTCAGGAAATCTCAGACTCCAGTTAAGGCACATCACAAAAGTTGCAACAACTATGGTAAGGAAACACTTAAAGTCAAATGAAAAATTTGGACAGAGGGGAAAATTAACAGACCCTAATAAGCATTGTTTGGAGAAAGCTTCTAACACTTGTTCTATTTGTTTTTGAAAAGCAAATATAGTAAGATTCAAAATTGCTTCCGACAGCAGCCAACTGCCAACTATTTAGATTGGCTCAAGTCAGCATATGCTGGGACTCCCCATGCTACTTGTGTCTTCAAAAAGAAGCTCTCCAGATTGGCAATGAGGGAATATTTCCTTTGAACATTTAAGTAATATGTAAAGATAGAAAAAATGATATAAATGCTAATAATTAAAAAGTAAATGAATAATACCCAATGCAGCATACTTGAAAGGCATGATAGATTTTTACATTCCAAGAAAAGTGGCGTCAGACGTGCTAAGCTCCTTTCAATATTCTGTTTCTGCTAATGTAAGCAGTGAGAAGTACACAAGTGAGGGGTAATACTGAGAAAAATTCTAGGAATCATAAATTTGCACAATTAATAGGAAGAAATACTGATGAACTATTTGGGAACATTTGTTCATTTATTCATGCTAGGTTATACCAATACACAGAGACTAAAAGAGGGGAAACTTTTGAGGGGAATGAACAAAAGGAGAAGAAGAAGGGAATAACAACATTTCATTTTAAAAAAGCATTACTTTACAATTTAGAAATGGTTGGAAATTATGATTTGATGCTTTAGCTATGAAGGGGACAGTAATATAATAAATTATTCTAAACACAATAGCACAAAACAATAAGTTTTCTATTGCTATCTGGTAGGACCAATAACTTAAAATCTTACCATTTGTGTTTGTTAATTGATAGGTAGCAATGATTAAAAATAAACATCTCTTCTTAGCAATTTCATACACTGAAAATTTTTATTTTTATTCCACAGATGAAAGTGCTGCGTTCATCTTGGTTATATAGCTAATCCTTAAAAGAAAGTTTATATACGATCAGGTTTAAAATAATAAAACCAAATTAAGAATTGTAATGTTTAACCTTCAAAACTTCACTGAGCAGGGTGACTGGGTGAGATAAGTTTGATTTATGAGCTTGCTGCCTAGTTATGTCAGAGGTACTTGCTTGGGAGATTCTGGGATGGTTTCTTCTACAACTAGTCGGTTTCCAGAAAAGGGTCTGAACTACAGCCCCTCCTATCAAGGAAGAACCTTCACCATTAGCCCACTTACAGTTTTAATTACCTTTAAAAGTCAGCAAGACAACATACAAATGTTCACACCTTATTAAATGACTCTCCAGATGTAAGGCTTTTAATCTCTTGAGAAGGAGGCTGACTTCATTGCCTGCAAGAATTCTTATTCAGGTGAAGGCATGACCTGCATAAAAATCTCCCTTTGCCCTTTTGGCTACCCAATAAATATCCTAAGGATATTTGGAAGGATAAATTAAGGAAATCAAATCAAGAATGACTGAAAAGGCTGGCTGTTGTAAATAATTAGAAAAAGAAGACTTATGAGGAGGTCAGCAAGGAAAGCTATGAAGGTCAGACCCAAGAAGCTCCTTGGGTATCACAGAAAATAATCTTAATCAGAGGCTGTTTGCTCAGTATGTGTTCTGGGTAAAGCCATGTCATATCCACTCATTTATCTTCTTATTCAAGAGAAAGCTTTCTGCCATGTACCAGGCACCAGATATAGTCTCTATAAAAGCAACAACAAGACCCTCTAGGCACACTCACACTCATGAAAGATAAGGACACAGAAATAGACAAGAAGTGGATAGGTTGGTGATAAGAGAGGGGTACAGGGGCTTAAGTAGGCAGATGAGAGGCCTCTAACTCAGCTATGGATAAGGAGGGAGGTGTAAGGGTTTTGAAAAACGTCTGCAGAGAATTAAGCAGTTTGGAGAGCAGAGGGAAAGCTGTTTATATGTGTACTGGGGACAGGTGGAGAGAAGAGAAAGAAGACACAAGCACCAGTGTTGCTGGGATGCAATGTGTTAGTTGGAAAGCCAATGATCAGCATTTTAACTATGAAATAAGATCTTCTGGTTTTTGTTTTGGAGAACACCCTGGTTGCTGTGTGAAGGATGATTGGGAGCAAAGAGACTAGAGGCATGGTATGAAGTGAACAAAAAGCATATTATTGATTAGGTATGAGGTGTCCCTCAGAAGCTCATGTATGAGATAATGCAAGAAAGGTCAGAGGCAAAATGATTGGGTTACGAGAGCCTTAATTTAATCAGTGCATTCATACACTTGAATGGATTAACCAGGTGGTGACTGTAAGCAGGTAGTATGTGACTAGAGGAGGTAGGTCACTGGGGGAGTGGCTTTAGGGTATATATTTTGTCCCTGGTGAGCAGACTATCTCGCTCTCTGCTTCTTTATTGATATGTCTTGAACTGCTTTCCTCTGCCGCACATTTCTGCCACAATACCCTGCCTCACCTGGGACCCAGAGCAATGGAGTCAATTATCTATGAACTGAGACCTCTGAAACCATGAGCGTCAAATAGATTTTTCCTCCTCTTGTTCTTGCCAAGTCTTTTGATCACCGTGTTAAAAAAAAAATTGAAATCCTGATTAAAATAGTATCTATTCCATAACTAATGAAGTCCTGAAGCTGAGATGTGGGCAGGTGAATTGGATAGCCAAAGAGCTATTGGCTGGTTTGAAAAAGGGCTTCAGATGATCCCAGCCTTCCCTAAGTACCTGGAAGGATGATTTTTCTTTCTGAACTTGAGTATTCCATTTTGTTCTTTCACAGATGTCATGCAGTTTGGACCTTTCTGATATCTCCCCCTCAGTCTTTAATCTGAAGTTCTCTCCTCTACACTGAGGAAGCCAGGGCCATTCCTGAACATATTTCCCTATCTTGAAAGAAAAAGCTCCCCCTTTCTTCCCAGCATGAATCCATATTTCATCCTGTGGATAATTTTCTCACCCCTTCCCTCTCCTCTCCCCTGCACTCCCATTCTATAAAAGTTTTCTTCTCCAATCTCCCTGTTGTCATTTGTAATCTCCCAATTAAGAATCTCTATCCCGTGAGACTTGTACTTGGAGGTTCTGGAGGCTACCTGGTTTGTGGATGAAGTTTCTTGCATTTCTCTTTTGAGAAAGGTCTGCGACAGATCTCAGAACCATAGCTGAGAAACAACGACCAACACAAATCCCACCTACTTGGTCTTGATTCATGATTCCTTCAACAGTCCCCAGAGGAATGAAGATAGTAGTAATGTCTGAGGTTCAGTGACAGTTTATAAATGCCAGACATTGTATAAAATCTAAATATATTTCTATTTTAACAGTAATTCTGTGAAGTATGGACTACTTGAGGCTCAAAAGGATGAAGTTAATTGTCTAAAGTCATGCAGAATGACTTACTTTTTTTTACTGCTACTCCTTCATCCCTTGTGTTTGCCCCCTCCTTTATTCATCATAGATGTGTTCATTTCATTCACCATTCCATAGCAATCTCAATTGTGTTGACATAGCATTAGTTAAGTCAAATATAATTCAAAAGGTTAGTTCCCTTTTCAGTCATTCATTTATTCAACAGACTTTAATTGTGCATTTGCTACTTTGACTAGGTATTAGGCATGGAAGATAAATAACAAGCCCTTCAATAGAAGAGCTTCTCACATTCTCATTGTTAATAAAAATGGCTCTACAAGCTTGAGAAACTAGTTTTCAAGCCTCAGCAATAAACAAAAGACTTCCATATACAGTGTTGAAAGAAATGCTGGTTAATGCACACTTCATTTTTCTTTCCTCTGCCTTCTGAAATATCTACTTTCCCACATACCTTAACTCTTCATTTGCCATGTGGCTTTGCCAAGCTATCTAGTTATCTGTCATATCAATGGCTTAATTATCACCTAAGGACCAATACCCACGGAGACTGATTACATATTTCACTTAATTGAACATGACTGACCCACTGGAAAAAAAATCGAAGAGCTCACAGGAAACTCCCAAAGAGCTCCAGCCCATTGGTTGCACATATTCCAGTCAGTGACTAAAATTTCTACAAAGAAATTTTATTTTCTTCCTGGTAATTTGAAGTTGCCTCTTCCCTCTATTTTAGAGTAGAAGCCCATCGCCAGGGTCCCAGCAACATTCTTTACAGAGATATGTCTTACTGAAGGTCTTCAACACATGCTATTACTGTTAATATTAATGATATGACTGATAATAACAAATAGCCATAACTGTCCATGCTGCCTGAGAAGAAATTATGCTGAATATCCAAGAAAGTAATTATAAGAGGATAGTTTACTTTAAATAAATTTATTCATGTTGTCATGTATTTGCTTTACTTGTGTTTGCACATTGCAGCAGGCTATAGTCCCAAAGTCCAATACTAATAATTAAAAATATAATTCAGCCTTTCACTGATCTACAGATAAGGAAAAGAAAATGTCTGGGAGAATCAGCACAGAAGAAATAATTTGCACAGCCTCCCTTTATGTCCATCTGCAGACACAGTGCCACTTGGTCCCAAGGATGCTCAGATTCCCAAGTGTTTCAGATTTAGCTGTTAGACCTACCACAATGCTGTAGGCATCCAAATCCTCTCATTTCAGATACCTCCACGATGACCTCATTTCTTTCTGTCTTTCAAATGGTACATGAGACAGTAGAAAATTAAGACAGAAGAAAATTGGAAAAATAATTTCCCAGAGATGCTTATCTGTGTATTTGTCAGCTTTTCATCACTGTGACCAAAGTATCTGACAAGAACAACATAGAGAGGAAAGATTGATTGTGGTTCTCAGTTTCAGAGGGTCCAGTCCATGGTGGATCAGTTCCATTCCTCTAGGGCTGTGATGAGGCAGGACAACACAGCCAGTACACTTTGTCTTCTTGATAGAACAAAGGCCCAGCATGACAGGCATTCTAGAGAAAGACTACCCAGGCTACGGGGTGCTAAGTGACTACAGCTCCATTCCTCTGTGCCTGAGATGAGGCAGGACATTACGGCAGAAGGGTGTAGTGGAGGAAAGTTACATAGCTCATAGCAGTCAGGAAGCAGAGAAAAAGGTGGGGGAGAGCCAGGGATTAGATATAGTTTCTAAGGACATGCCTCCCAGTGACCTACTTCCTCCAACAGTGTTCTACCTGCCTACAGTGACCACTCAGTAGCTCATTCAATTATTAATATTTTAAATGGATTAATTCCCTGATGAGATTAGAGCCTTCATGATCTAGTCATTTTCTAAAACTCCAGCTCTGCATATTGCTACTATGTCTTTAACACAGGAGCTTTTGGGGGACATTCCAAATCCAAACATAATAATACGTTTTCCTGAAATAAATAAGAAAGTGACTGCTAGTTTCCTGTTCATTATCAATTTCCTCTTAATCCTTTTGTAATCACAGAACATGAGAGAGGGGTCGGGGGGAGAGAGAGTTACTCTCAATTAAAATATTCTTTCATTTTCCCTTATTCTTAGGGATGGCTACATGACTTAGTTATGGCCAATGATGTGTATGCAGACATTTATTGTGTGTTTCTGGGAGAGCTTTTTGTTCTATCAAAATAAGTACTTCTCCTTTCTTCTTCCTTCTTGCATTTTCTTCCTGCCTCAAATGCAGAGTGGAAGCTAAAGATGAGGCAACCTTCTTGTGACCATAAGGCAACACACTCAAGTATAAAAGCTCTGTGCTAAAGACACAAGGGTAGAAATATAGAACATTGACTATCGATGACATCTGATTTCTGGCTAAGGGACAAACATAAACATTGGGTTAAGCCAAAATTATTGAGTTTCTATGACACCCAAATAAGTCCCAGTAGACCTGTAAGATAAATACAAGAGGGAAAAAAAATATCTTTATATCTAATGGCAAAACTGCCTCCAGCATTTCTGCCTTGAGTGGTTCAGATACTTTTAGGAACACTTGAACTGCACTCACTGAAGATTTTTTTAAATCATTATTTCTATCTTAATCTTCTACAAAAGGTATAGGAGTCACCTAAATAACAAAGTACTTTAATTTAAAAACTGAGCATAAGTACAGTTCTTGACCGGCCAAATGCCTGGAAGAGTGGGTTAAATTTTGGAAAAATGGGGAAAGAAACCTGAAAAAGTGCATGCACATAAGGAGACTGAGGTTCATGGTGAGTAACTAGCCACTCTAAGATGTGAATGAGATTGTGTCCTGGCAGCTAGCAGGGCTAGAATGAAGACAACCTTTCCTCTAAGTACCCTCAGGCATGAGCTGTCAATGCCTTCCTGGTCATGTTCTTCTGAAGAAGTTCTTCCAAGAGCAGCTCCCTGACTGATGTCACCCAAAGTATCCTTAATAAAAAGCTTGAACCAGCCTAAGAAACCTGTGAAGAGGTAAGCATAAAGTCTGCAATAATGGCATTTGAAATGGAGAAAGCCCTCATAGCTCTCTGCTGCCAAGAGAGCAGCTGGGAAAACCTGAGTCTGCATTCCAAAAGCAGCATCCTTTGGTAGGTTGATGGCACTAAGCAGGGGAGAGCGTGATAGAGAATGTGGATCACCCCGTGCCAATTGCCACTGCAGTTCGATCGTAGCCAGTGCACTTCATCTTCCTGATAGGAACAAGGTACATCACAACAAGTGATGAAAAGAAAGGTCACCAAGGCTAAGTGGCTGCTGCAGTATCCAAAAGCATGTGATGTCAAAGTGGGAACATATGGGCATATATGGCCTGACAGAGGGCTCTAATGATGCTTCTGACTTCTGAGCTAATTTAGGGATGCCACACTCAAGTGCCCACAAGGTGGATGTCCACCCTGAAACCAGCAAATCATTCCTTCAAATATGTGGTACCTTGCATCTGTCTTTTTTGTCCCACTTAGGCCCATAGGTACAAAAAAAAAAAAAAAAAAGATATTTCTAATACTTCAATAACAACGGAGCAAGTAAGATGATGAACAGTTTCTAACAGGGGACCACAGCAATGGGGTAGCCTAAAGGCTGATTAAGGTGCAGGGAACTCTAGAGCTCTGACTTCATCTAAAGGCTGCAGACACTGAATAGCTCTGGTTGAGTGTTGCCACACATGCTAGTGTTGTGGAATATTCCGGTGCTTTTGAGTCAAGCCAAAATGTCTTGAAGAAATTGCTGAATTTTTAAATGTTTCATGTCCATGTGTTGGATCCAACACACAGGCTTCCAAATAGAGATTTCATATATTAAAATGTCCAATGCCCTGATGATTTTGAAGGATGCCTACTATAGATAAAGCTCAACTTTCCATCTGAAACTTTGTTTTCTCCTTCCCTGTTTCCTTGCCCATCATCTCAAGGTTGCTATCCTTTCTTTCATTCTCTCCCTCCCTCTAAACTAGCCTACAATCATCAATAAGATTGGAGGATTATTTGTTCTAGAGTTATGTACATTAAAAAAAAATCGACCTGCTCAATTTAAAAAAAAAAATCTGTAAAAACCAGGGAAGGTCTCCTCAGGCAGAATTTCAAAGGAGACAAAAGGACACTGTGGCTCAGCTCAGCACCTCTCATATCACACGACATGCCTTTGGCAACTCCTCCTGTACTTCATTGTGGAGGAACATGCATAGGTCATTTCAGATCCAAATGCATGTGTGCGCATGCACACACACACACACCCACACATACACACCCACACACACATTTATATATACCTGCAGTAACTGTAATTGCCTAAATAAGAACATAAAGGATAAAAAGAGTCCCTCTGGGATTGACAGATAAGACTCAGTAAATATAAACTAGTTGGCACATTTTATGTTTGTTTCCTGGGTTGAGTTTCAATTTAGTTTGAATCCACAGGAAATGTTTTGATGGAAAATTCCAAAACTGGCCCACAACTTACATTCCAACTTGGATCCAAGAACCAATTTCAGCAAATCAAACTGGAATTAAAACACAGAAATTGGGGGCTGTATCTTCACAAAAACAACAATAGTAGTAACTTCCTGTACTGTATTTCTTCAGATTTTTGCAAACACTTTTATATCCATAATTTCCTTTGATCCACCAAGCCAATAGAAGCACATATAAAAAGTTTACAAATGTGATGTCCCTTAATACAAGTTATAGACTAAGGCATAATTAAAAAAAAAACCTTCTAAAAGTTGTCAGAAGCAATGTACATTAATTATAGAAATTAGCTTAATTCAAATGGGGATTAAGTATATGACAAAGGAGGCATCTCAAGTTATCAGAGTATCTTTGTCTATTTTATGTTCCTATAATAAAATATCGGAGACTGCATATTTTATGAAGAAAAGATGTTTGTTTAGCTTATGGAACTGGAGATTCAAGAGCAGGGTACCAGCATTTGCTTAGGTCTAGTGAAGGCTTTATGGAGATTGGCACCATGATGGCAGGAAAGCCTGTGGAAGAGATGAGCAGCATGTTCAAGAGAGGAATTCAGGGACGATGCCAGGCTGATCAGAATTACTCTAGTCCTATAAGACCTGCCTTAATCCCTTTCAAGGGCAGTGCCCATGACCTGATTATCTTCTATCGTGCCCTACCATTTCAATACCACCACACCTGGAACTAAGTTCCCAGCACATAAAACTTTTGGGGACATATTCAAACCAGATCTGACACCACAGAACAGTACATGGTAGTTTTAAAAATGCATCCACAAATCATTTGGTATTTCTCCCTTGTGAGACAAAACTGAATTGGAAATTGAAGGCTGAGTTAGAAACTCATTTCTAATGAGTGATAGTAGAATGTGGAAGATAGATTGTGAATGAAGTGATAGCATGTTCCTTCTGAGATTATTATTTAAAAAAAAACACACACACATACAAAAAGAAAAAAGAAAAGAAACTCTCCAATTTCTCTCTTGGGAGTTCTCTTTCTGGCTTGGAACGCTTGCTGTGGGGAATACCAGATGCTAGATTCTGAAGATACATAGGCACCTATAGAGAGGCCTGGATGGCAAGGAACAGAGGCCTCCAGCCAAGAGCCAATGAGAAAAGAAAGCCTGAAAACAACCTTGGGAATGATCTCAGGAGCTTATCTTTAGGCTTCAGATGACTGCATTCTTGTCCAATGTCTTAACTGTAACTATGAACAACTCTGAGCCAGAGCTACCCAGATAGGTCAGTCTCTGATTCCTGACCATCAGAAACTGTGTGACATCATAATTGTTTGTGTTTTAAGCCTCTAAGATTTGAAAGAGCAATCATGTTGCACAGAAATAGATCATCAATGCATGAGTAATAACTGATGGTGGTACAAGTGGGTACTTATCCAGAAAAATTGACATTTGAATATGTAGACTATTGATTATTGATAAGGATAAATTTAAAAAAAAGATAAAATTTTGAGTGAAATTGTAAATATAAAAAATTCTAAATTATTAGAAACATGTGGACTGCTTCCTTTAAACCCAGGTTTCTCCATTTCAGCACTCCTGACATTTTTGGCTGGCCTGGTACACTGTAGGAGGTTTAGCAGCATCTCTGGCTTCTCTCTACAAAATACCAATAAGCTCCATCTAGCTGTGACATAAAAAATGTTTTTAGACACTACAGCTGAAGAGAGAAAGTGCTTTCTCATTGTGAAAAGAATAAAACACACCATGAATACACATTGCATAATAATATTCAAAGTCAAAGGACATGTGACAAGGTGGCAAAAAATACAACTCCTACTGCAGAAAAATAAATAACCATCCAATAGGAAGATCAGCGGAATAGACTATTCCTGAAAAAGAAATATGGATGACCCTTAAGCATATGAATTAATGCTAAACCAACCTTATTCAAAATCACAGAAATTGAAATTAGAAACTAAACTATGATACCTTTTAACTTGTCCAATTGGCAAAAATCCCCATTTGACAATACACTCTCTTGTCACACATCACTAATGAAGTACAGAATGGTTCAATTCCGATGGGGTACTCTTTAATATTATCTTCCTAAAGTACAACTGCATTTATCCCCTGACCTGGCCATTCTCTTTCCAGGAATGTATCTTAGAGGTGGGCTTCAATTCTTACCTTCTACCAGGATAATAGAACTGTGGCTGACATCCGGCTGCCCCTCCTCTGTTGGAGCTAGTTTTGGATTTGTTTCTTAGTCACTTGGAAGGATGTGATGCATGTCTTACCTGCACTTCCTGTAACATCATGAATTTCCACCAGCTCTACTGCTCCTTTCCACTTTCATGAAAAAAGCAAGTCCCAGAGATGGGCAATCTCTGGGCATGTTTTTTCTAGGAAAAAAAGCAGGGAAGAAGCAAAGTGTGTCCATGTCTGAATTCCTTTTTAGATTATTGTCACTTTATACTCATGTATGTATTACCACATGAAGAGAAAAGTGTGCTCATAAAATTTAGGACATTAAAGATGAGCAAGACATAAGACAATGAAAAACATTGTAATAACACAGTCAAAGCTCTTCTCAACATTTTCCTCTGTCTACTTCCTGTCTTTTGTTCTGTATATATTTTTAAATACAAATGAGATTATTAAGTGCAAACTGTTTTGTAACCTTTCATGTCCACCTAACAGTATCAGGAGCCAACCTTTCAAAGGTCTAGTAACCATTTTAACATGCAATTCTCAGTGTACTTAATTTTATGGCAGCATATTGTAGAAAGTTCTAGCAAAGAATTGTGCAGAGATGCTCATGACCACAAGCCATGGGCCAGTCTTCAGTGTCTTCAGGTCACACGGTGTTCCTTAGCCTCCAGCTATGTAAAGTCACACCGGTGTGAGGAAGGTATGGGCTTTTGCCTACACAGTCAGATCAGGCCAGAGGCTGGTGTTTGACCCCGGCAGTGGAAAGACTGGACGGAGTTTGGTCATGTTTTATATTTAAAGAGGAATGTTTTTTCATAATTTCAATAAAGCTACATGTAAGTATATTCTTCTTAAAGAGGATTTCTTTGTTTCGTTAAGATGAGAAATTTTCATTTCAAGCCAAATTGGAAGACTCTGTCCTGTGCTTTCTCTCTTCATACTCTCCGCAGAGACTATGCTAAGAATAGTAAGAATTTTGTGTCTGGATTGAAGCTTTTGTATCATCCAGTGAGGTGTACAGTCAGTCACTTAACTAGGGCAGGTCTTCTGGTGCCCAGGCTGATGTGTTGGCACTATGCAACAATGATCCTCTCCCAATAGCATCATATCGAATTGTATTTGTCTTTCTTTCCTGTAATACAGGTCACATTTAACTTCACACATGTCACCTTTGCACTGACAGTGAAAAGAAGGGCATTCTCATAGTATGGATGAGTACGTTTTAAATAATAGACACTAAAATCCACATGTAACATTCAATTGCTGGAATGTAGCACGGGTGTACCCAATGGAGGGAATTACTGTCAGGGTGCGTTTCTTATTCCTCTAAAGATCCAGGGACTCGACTCAACTGGCCTGGAGGAGAGGGGTCCCTGCAGACTTTCCTGTGCTTTAGAAGCCCCAAGGCAGAATTTTCGATGCCAGAAGGTGATTTCGAGGGCTATATTAGCCCATAAGCATGCCCATGAGGACTAATGGGAACACTGTAAGATAAAAAAAAAATATTATAAAAGACAAGGTGAAGATGAAACAGATTCCGACTTCTCTGGCAGGTCTAAATAATTTAAAAGCACAAAGCACAGGCTTCTAGGACGGGTTAAGCACATCCAGCTGTGAACCAGAAGACCTATGTTTTAGGAGTTTAACATTTTGGATAGTAACGAAGAAGGAGGGAGTTAAAAGCTATTCAAGAAGAGCAGAAAAGAGGATATTGGATTCTTGCTCTGTACTGACCAGGAGGCAATCATTGTGAGGATGGCTGATACAGATAGAAATAGCTACTCAACTAAACAAAGAAACAGACTTTTCCAAAGAGTCTTCAGTCATAAGAGAGGCAGCCCTAAATTCCTAACACTCGTCCCTTAAGTTGTATTATGGCATTTAAATTACCTTTGAACATGACACTTGTGAGAATCTTATAACTGGGTTTTATGGGGTGAACCTTTCCAAATTTAACTTTGTATACAAGTTTAGAACACTAAAGGGTACAAAGCTGGGAAGAACTTTATGGGGTAGGAGTAACAGAAGTAGGAGGAGCCAGGTTGCCAGCATTGTCACAGTTTCTTCTGTGACCTGCTGCCCTAGTTGGGCAAAGAGTAAACAAAGCTAGACACAGCCTGAGCTCCAGATGACATCCCCTCCTTATCTAGGAATGGTGGGGAGCAGGGGAATGAAGAGGATGAGGAACAGGACAAGATACTATTGAAAGCTCCAGAAGGCATTTTTAAAAAGGCTTTCCCAGACCCATCCAATAATTTTAGACCTTTTTTTTTTTCAGAATTTATGACACAGAAGATTCCCTTCCAGCACCTTCAGGACGGTACCATTGCAAAGGGGGCTAGCTGTGAAACTTGCTCTCATTTGAGCCAATCACACACATGATGTCAGTCTTCTAACGCTCCATGTCAGATGTCATGTCCTAAGGATTACCCTGAATCCCTTTACTGGCACTGTGAACAACATATTTTATAGATAGTAGCCTCAAATTACTTGAGCAAGTTGGGCCCTACAGCATGGGATATTTCTTGCCAAGCATTGCTGTCCCCGACAACCTACTAAAGCTCATTTAGGGAGATGTTGTTGGCCCTGAAAACTTTAGCTCAGAGTAGCCTCTGGCTATGAGTGACACTGACCCCATGATAGGGCCACAAAGGAAAAACTTCTTACTTTCCTTAAACATGTTTCTTGAGTTGGTAGGAGTTATTGGCTAGGGTGGGGGTTTTCAGATGCAAATTCTCTTTGAGAAAAGGAATAAAATTCCTCTGCCATAGAAATTAGTCTTCTATTCAATACTTTTCCCAGATAATCTTCCTATTTTTCTTTATTTGTGTGTTTGCTTTGCATTCTCATTATTTTTTCACTGAATAAGCCATACTGGATGCATACATTGCTAGTTATACTTTGGGGATAGAAATTCAAGGCCATGACCATCATACAGGAGTACCATCTTCTGAACTGTTGTCAAACCTTACTTGATTCCTTAATATTACAACCTTTAACAGACAGGAGCTCCCCCATAAGGGTAAAATGAGGATCACTTGTTCTTTGTTAGTGCCTCTAAATTCAGTTTGTAATCATTTGCTGCATCTTTCTTCCTTCATGATTCCGTTTCCCTTCTTACCAACTGCGGCCAAGTTTCTCACCACTTAGTACCAGCCATCCACAAGTCTCAACCCCTCTTGTTTTTAACTTTTACTTTCATAAAGTGTATTTTACTTTATATATGTGTATATTCTTATATATTATTCTAATGTGGTAAAATATACATAATGTGAAGCTTACCTTTTAAATTATGTAGCTCAGTGACATTAAATAAATGCACATTATTGCCCAACCATCATCACTATCCATTTCCAGAATGTTTTCATCATTCCTAACAGAAACACTATATCCATTAAACTGGAACTTTGATTTTTCCTCCATCCAGTCTCTAAAAACCTGTATTCTACTTTCTGTTGAAAATAATTTTTGAGTATTTATTTAAAACAAAGAAAGGAAAATTGGTCATCATTATTCCTGGGCAAATTGGCAGCCAGGACCAGGTTCTAGGCCTGGGAAAGATCATGACAGAGGGTCACATGTCCATAGACATTTCTTCTTCATGCTCCATTCTGCACAACCCTTTGTCCAGAACTCTGCAAAGGAAACAATCAACAAAATGAAAAGTTAACCTGTAGAATGAGAGAAAATGTTTATAAACCATATAGCCAACATATAACTAATATACAAAGTATATGAAGACTTTATACAACTCAATAGTAAAAAATAATCATGACAACCTGATTCTAAAAGGGACTTGAATATACATCCCCCCAAAAAAAGATATATAAATAGGCAGCAAGATTATGCAAAAGAAAACAATATCACTAATCAAGAGAGGAATGCAAAGGGAAAGAATAATAAAATATCAACTCACACCTCTTAGGATGGCTATTATGAAAAAGTCAAATAACAAGGGCTAGAGATGGTGAGGAAAAATCCTCTGAACACTGTTGGTTGGATTGTAAACTGGTGTACCCATTATGGAGGACACTATGGCAGTTCTTCAGAAAACTAAAAATGGAACTACCACATGATCCAGAAATCCCACTTCTGGGAGATGGGAAATTGAACATCAGGACCTCAAGGAGTTATTGCATTTCCACATTTATTGCAGCATTATTCATAATAGACAAAATATGAAAACACCTAAGCTTTCACTGAGAGATAAACAAAGAAAATGTGGTATATATTTAAAATGAAATATTATTCATCCTTTAAAAAAAAGAAATCTTGTCATTGGCAATAACATGGGTAAATCTAGAAGACATTATTCTAATTTAAATGAGTCATACACAAAAAGAAATTATAACTGATCCAATTTATCTGTGGAATTTGAAGAAATAGAATTCATAGAAACACAGAGTAGAAAGGTGGTTGCCAAGGTGTTGGGGGAGGAGAAATGGGAGAATTTAAGTTCAAGAGTATAAACTTTTAGTTAAAAGATGAATAGATTCTATAGCCCAAATATATAGTATATTAATTAATAATCAATTATTGTATGCTTGAAATTTACTCAGAGTATGTTTTCACATACATATATACACAAAGGTTAATTAGAAGAAATAATAGATACATTAGTTAAGATTGTGTAATCACTTCTCCAAGTGTACATCTATCAAAACAATACATTGTACTCCTTAAATATATGTAATTTTCATTTGTGAATGAGATCTCAATGTAACTGGGGGAGGGGAGTTGGGCACCCTCTACTGACTTCTGTCCATCCTGGGCCAGGACCAGAATGCTCCACACTCTCCAGTTTCCTAGGCCAGGCTTGCTGTCTTCTTATGCTATTTCCCCATTTGTTTCTCCCCACGGCCATACAAATGCTTGTTCTGTGAGCAGAAGATAAAGGTAAATAACTTCTTCACAGCATATGAAGCCCTTGCTATGTGAGCCTGTGAGACCTAGCTGAGGCTCAGGGATTGTCCAGACGTTTGTGTTTTGAGAAAGAATGTTAATGAGCATAAGCAAAAGTGATGAGCCCTCAGACACAGTAGGGACTGAGAAAGTGTTTGAGACTATTGAAATCAAGCAAAAGCTAATCATTTCTGTGTGAGCATCTTCAGTGTGCAATTTCTACTTAGCAATACTGGTCAGTGGTGGGTACTGAGGATATAATGCAGTGAAAGATCAGAACCAATATTGTGGGTGGGTGAGGGAGGAATTCACAGGTGTAGTTTGGAAATGCTTTCCTGATAATCCTGATATTCATATAATACCCGCTTCCTCCCAAGAAGTCCAGTCACTTACATTTGGAAGAGAAAAATGCAGACTACAAAAACCTCTTTAAGCTTAAAAAAAAAAAAAGGACATGATATCAATGCAATATGGACAGAATTTTTCAATACTTTAAAAATATATGCTCTTATCAAATTCATACATGATAGTGTGAGGGATTGCTCACCCACTGAGGCAAAGGATAAGGTTTGGTGTTTCTGAAGTAGGACATATACTAGCAAGAGGACCCGAATTATTGAAGAATTGACTTCAAAAAGTAATAAAGTTTTAAAACCAGGCTTTGTGGGGGGGAAATCTTACAAATGGAAATCACAGAAGTCTCACCCCCCCATAAATTTAGGGAAGACACTTTTTTGGGGTGTGAGGGGACAGGAAAAACCTTTGTGATATAGCACACTGCTCTAAGGAAAAGGATATCAGATGAAGGGAGAGCTGAAGCTCACCCTGATCAGTCCTGAGGCATTATGGGAGGAAGAAGAGGGAGAGAGAGTGTGCAAGTGGTGCCAGGCCGTATTGGCCAGCTTTTGAACAGTGCTGGCCAATAGCCATATGATCTGAGCCATAAATTCAACCTATGGGTATAATTTCACATGTGCTAGTAGCCACATGAAAAAGTGAAAAGAAACTGGTGAATTTTATTTAATGCAATACAACCAAAAATTATTTCAGCATGTAATATATAATTACTGTAAAATTACTAAAGTTCTATTTAATGTGTGTGTGTGTATATATATATATATATATATATATATATATATATATATATATAAATATTTGCAATCTTATATGTATTTTATACTTAAAATACACTGCACTGGCTGCATGTGGCTTCAAGCTGACAAATGGCTGAGGTTGTGGTCTATAAAGACCAGTCAAATGTAAATGTAAATCGAAGACCTGCTCTGTAAAATGCACTGATTTTGGTAATGGGTGCACAGGAATGGAAAAAAAATAATTAAAAAGTCCCTTCTCCTATGGAAATTGCCTTGTAGCTGAGGAAGAAAATGTTGAAGAGAAAAAATAATAAGCAAAATATATTAGGGTGTAAAATAATGATAAAAAGTGTGAAAATGATAAAAATAAAGCAGAATGGAGAAGAGAGTGGGAAGATACATAATTTTAAATAGGATAATGAGAGAAGGAGCAGAGGAAGGAAATGGAAAATCTGAGAGACTGAACAGTTTATACACACACACACACACACACACACACACACACACACACATATATATATATATATATATATTTTTTTTTTTTTTTTTTTCTTTATACCTGTGACTGGAGCAAGGCAGAGAGGAAGGCTCAAAACAGGGATCAAAGAAGTTAGGAGAAATAAACTGCCTTATATCGGGTACATCTGTGTATAGTATGTTTAAATTGGCTTATTAAATTCATATATATTTATCTGAAAAAGAGTGATAGTGTGTATTACAAACTATTAACTTGCTTTCCTCTGAGAATGACACTGAATTTACTTTCATTGTACTTTGTTCCATTTTTCAGATTTTACACAATCAACTTAACCTACTTTATGCAATTGGGGAGGAAAGTCCTAAAAAATGTTGTGTAGGAAGAAAAGAAATGAAAATAAAGCCAGTTTCTTTTGCAAACTGATAGTATTTGTGCATTGGGGCATCCAACCATTACGCAAACTTCTGAAAATAGTTCATCCTTCTGTGTTTTTCTAGTAACAGCCACTCTAGCTCTTCTTTCTTTGGATTCTTATCTGGTCTTCTTTTATTTTTTAATCCATGTGTCCATATTTGTTGAACTAGAGTCTGGCCATGTGTGTTTTTCTGCCATTCAGCACCCAGTGTATGATTGTGCTGACAGCATCTTTTGAGAAATGCTGACAGTCTCAGTTGTGATGCACCCTCCCTGCTCCATATGCCACACATCATGGGTTGTGGCACCTCTCCCCAGATGCCCCCTACCTCCTGGTGTGCTTTCTTCTGGAAACTTCTTGTGTGGATAAAAAAAATCCCCAAAGACAACCCAAGGAACTGCCATCTGGAATAGTAAAGGTTGTCATAACGCTGCTTCATATAGATTTATTTGCAAGTACCATCATGGACACCAGATTCCACCGAGTTGCAAAGACTGGCTCAGGAGTTCTTTTAACTCTTTGAGAGAGAAGTGACATACAAATTGAAATAATTAGAAATGCCACTACTTTGAAGTGATACCACTTGATGCTGATGGAACATCTTGATCTCCATTACACCTTTGAGAACAATACAAATATTTTGGTGAATGTGTGAGCTTAGACTGACATTCTATTAACCTGTTGATCTTTACACTACCTTGTGTTAATACACAGAATTTTCAAATGCTCTTTTTTCTTTTTTTTAACCATGTTGAAAATATGGAAGACTTATGTGTCTCCAAAAATGCAATGTTTTAATAAAACTTTTCATTTGTCATCTACACTTTCAAAAGCAAATATGAATACTTTGCAGAAATGTTATTTTTAATTTTCTTTTAATAAGAACTGAAGAAACACTATAATGAAGAGTAACATATTTTGAAGAATTGGGAAATGTTTCTTTTTAAATTTTTTTTTCGTTGTCAATGGACCATTATTTTATTTGTATGTGGTGCTGAAAATCAAACCCAGTGCCTCACACATGCTAGACAAGTGCTCTACCACTGAGCTACAAACCCAGCCTGGGAAATGTTTCTTTTAAATACAATATTTGGAAAAATAAGATAAAATAGTACAATATTTGGGGTTCACTTTGGGAAGAAGAGGATTGTTTCCTGGTTCCTCCCATTAATTCTTCTTCTCTTTCAGGGTTGCTTACCTAGGCAGCTTGTACACAGGAAACACCAGTCAAATGGGAAACAAATTACCACTCTAATAGACAAGGACCACCACAAGGCTCTGACAATCCATGGCCCAGAATTCAATTAGAAAACCTAAATGAAGCCTCCTTCTTAGTTTTTCTATACCTAAGCTACTTTTGCTAAGAAAAATTATTAGTCCACATATCAGTTGATAGAACAAGTAGCCCCCCCCAAAAAAAAATCAGTAAGTTTACAGACAATTTGAATAAAACAATGAATAAATGAATCAGTATGTTGAACATATATCATACCACACATATATAACACCACACTTGACAATCATAGAATTTGGGCTGAGTATGGTGGCACACTCCTGGGGAAGCTGAGGCAGGAGGATCTCAGGTTCAAAGCCAGCCTCATCAATTTAGCAAGGCCCTAAGCAATTTAATGAAACTCTGTCTCTGAATAAAATACAAAAAAAGCTGGGGATGTGGCTCAGAGATAAAGCACCCCTGGGTTCAATCCCCAACACACACATACACACACACACAAAATAAATAAATAAATAAATAAACAAACAAACAAATAAATCAATGAATTGGCATTCTTTCTGGTTATAAATTTTCCATATGACAAAACTGCAATATGTTGGGTAATAAAAAACAGTTCTGCAAACTTCAAGCAGTTGAAATCATTCAGAGTATTTTATCTGATTACAGTGAAATTACAATAGAAATAAATAACTAGAAAAATGCCCAAATTTTCGAGAAATATGCTTTTGACAAAATTAAACATTCATTTCATTCATAATTAAAAACAAAACTAAATTTTAATAATCTTATGAACTAGGAATATCAAGAAACTTATTTCAACTAATAAAGGACAACTGTAATATATATATTGCAACCATCATAAATTACTATTTAAAACTTTCCTTTATAAAAAATGGATTATATTCATATATACCAGAGAACAAACTGTAAAGTTTAAAAACAATGCCACTTAAATAGTAATAAAACAACCTAATTCTAGGAATAAATTTAACAAAATATGTCAAGATATGTACAGACAAAACCACACAACATTACTTTGCAAAAATAAAGGAATACAAAATTAATGGAATCATTCGAATTTTCTTGTTGGAAGGCTAAAAGCATTTCAAACTTTACCTAGCTGATACGCAGATTCAACTTAATTCTAATAAAAATACCAGCAAATTGTGTTTGTGTGTGAGAGAGAGGGAAAGAGAAAAAGGTGATTTTAAAATTTTAATGGAAACTGAGAGTAACAAAGATTGTGAACACAAAATTGAATAACAACAAAAGTATAATGAAGTTGGAGACCCCATAATACCCCAAATCAAGACCTATGAAGTCCTAATAATACTATTAGTGAGATAAAGGTACAAATGTAAACAGATTGACCATGGAACCAGATATGTACACTCCTACACCAACAGACCTTTTCAAATATAGTCACTAAATTAATCTACCACAATGTAGTAAGAGGTACTTTTTATCCATAAGGAAAAAAAGGTGAGTTTCAGTTCTTTTCCTTGGCCTACCTCATTCCCAAAATAAATTACAAATGACATTTTTAGCACTATATAGAAGACAAAATAAAAGTTTATGTCCTGACCTTTGGGTGGCTAAGTTTCTTGTACACTGCCCACATAAAAGCACTATATATAAAGCAGAAATTTGATAAACCAGACAATATTAAAATTAGCAACTTCTATTTATCAAAGCAACTATCAGAAGAAAACATATGCAAGTCATAAACTGGAAGAAGTTACATAGGATACTAATATTCACCAAGACTCACATCTGCAATAAAAGAACAAATGGGACTCTCAAACGTTGCTGGTGGAAAAATCACAGGTACCTGCACTTTGAAAAATCATTTAACAATGTCTCCTTAAACTTGAGCATTCCATTTCACTCCAAAGACCCAACAGAAATATTCATACACTCATGTGGAAGGATGTATAAAATCATGTTTAGAGTAATTTACCACTAATAACCTGAAATTAAAATAAAACAAAATATTAATATTAGCATGGTGAAATAAATTGTGACATATTTATCCAATGAATAATGTATAGCATTGATGAATGAACAACAATAGCTAGCCTAAAAAAAAATCTGCCTTGAATAATCAATGGCCTTGTAGATTTTACTAAATATTACATACATATTGACCAAATTATGTTGTTATTTTGTGTGCATGTACAAATATGTAACAACAAATACCATCATTATGCACAACTATAATGCACTAATAAAAATGTGGGAAAAACATAATAAGTCTCATCTTGAAATAAATAAATATGACATACATGTCAGCAACAAAATGATCTTGGTAGTGTCTCATATGATTAATAATACTTAGCATTTGTGTGTTTTTCCCCAATGGTATCTAATATATTCAAGAGTTTATTTCACTCAAGAAGAATTGTATATTGCATGTGTCTCATAGGCCTTTGGACAATTGGAATTAGAAAGTTGCTATTAAATAATGAATATCCTCAAAACTTTATAATTTTGATACTTTTTATAGAGACTTAATTTTAATTTTAGCTTTAATTACATTTTTTTATGTGACATGGTTTTTTGGGTTTTTTTTTTGTGTGTAATGGGAATGACTTCAGAGGTACTTTTAACCCCTGAGTCACATCCCCAGTCCCTTCTTAATTTTTAGGCTTTTTTAAAAAATCAATTTAGCAAGCCCTAAGTAATTTAGTGAGACCCTTAAAAAAAAACAAAAGCCAGTGTCTTGCTATGTTATGAGAGTCTTACTAAGATGCTGAGGCTGACTAGGAACTTGGCAATCCTCCTGCCTCAGCCTACTGAGTCATTGGGATTACAGGTGTGCACTACTGAGCCTGGCTTGTGGCACATTGAAGAAAAACCATGCTACAAGCCACAATGTGCAATTTCATCCCTTTAGATATAGGAGAAATAAAATAACTGGAAGTACAGAAATATCACATTCTTTGTGCTTATAAAAGGAAGTCAGTTTCTCTCCTCTACATAGTGAACAGATCAACATGTACCCCATCATGAGGTAAAAAAAGAGAAAATTCATAATCTGATAGAAATAATTTTTGAAATGACCATATTAAGATAAGATTATGCAGGACAGTGATCTTGCACAACCCCTTTAAACTTATAAGGTATGGATGTCGTAGATTCCCTTAAGTCTCCTGACTTTCCCAATTCTTCATCTGAGGAAAGAGGCCAGAGGACTCACATGTGACTTGAGGCAAGTAGGAAGCTCAGACATCCTGCCTAGACCAGCGCCCTGGGGAGGGAAGTGCCTAGGTGAAAAGCAGTGCAATTAAATAAATGAGGGACTGTGACCTCCTTTGGTTCTCGCTTAGTAGTCTCAAAGTTGCTCAACTAACCAAGCTAACCCTGTTCACTTTTTTTTTTTTTTTTTTAATTTATGCTCTTAACCAATTCTTGAAATCCCCTTACTTCTTCATTGTTTTCAAAAATAGATCCTTCTTTTAGGTCCAGTTTAAACACCTCCCTGCTCTCCCTTATTTAGCTTCTTGTCCTGGGCTGCAAATGCCTAAAGCGGGAAGTAGATCCCTGATCAATGTCCAGAGACAGTAAAGGCAGGAAAGGGACTTTCTCTTTAAGAATAAGGATATCCTTTCTGAGAAAATCCAGTCCTACCTCTGCAGTGATGTCAAATTGGCTTGGGGCTTCTTTGACCTGAACTGTCTTCTATGCCCACATCTCAATGACTCAAAGTAACAGAGAAGGTCCTGGGACTAGTGATCCTCCATGCTTCCCATGAAGAGCATGGCCAGAGGAGGAACTAACAAATGAGCATTCTCTTGGGCAGGAGGAGGACCACAATCGCTGTAGCCAGTGTCTCAGGATGTTGAGCACATCTTTTTTTGACCTCCTCCCTCCCCAGCCTATCCCCACCACCCCCATGGCTCTGTCCTTACCGCATCTACTGTACACCACGGTAATCAACATTCATACCTAGTTGCTGAATTGAATGGCAAGTGACTGTTTTTCATTACACTCCTCAGAAGTGGCAACTGAGTCTTTCCCAAGTTAATTAACCTGCATGAGCCCATAAAGGGCCTGCAACAGACTTAATATCAAGAATGCACCCTCCTGACCCTTCTTCTTCTGATCTGTGCTTCTATTATTAACCTGGGCTCCTGGAAAGGACACACGTGTCTCTCATCATACCATTTCTGTGATAGTGAACAGGTTTTTAGTTTCATTTATGTAGCCAAAACACACAAAAAATTGTGACTTTTTTTCATTTTTTTATAACATTCCACTCAACTCAATTGATTGTTCTAGTTACAGTACTCCTAATTTTTATCCATCTGATTAACAGGAGAATAATCCAAATACATTTCAAATGATAAATCTTTCATGATTTGGGAGATTTTTATACAAATGTACATTTGAAAGTGCTAATGTAAAGCAAATATTAAAGTTGATTAAACATTCTCAAGATAAGAAGGATAAACCATTAGATTATTTTCTAGATTTAACCATCAATCATAAGCTGATATAACCAGAAATATTTGGATGTTCATCATTTTTTTAAATAATTATTTGGGAAATATCCAGGAAGAACTATGGAAATGGGTCAAGAATGTATGCACAAAACATTTGTATTCTTTACTGTGTAAACACTAATTTATTTATTGAAATAACACACCATTAAATATTTATTAAATAAATTAGCATTTTGCTGAGCTTCCTTCCAAAATCATTAATATGGTCTGTGGCTGTGGATACAGCCAGGGCTGTGATTGTTTCTCATGTCTGTCTTCAAATTGTTTGCTAAGTATTTATTCACCAAACACCATCCCTGAGTTTAATCTAACGTGCAGATATTCTCTGGAAAGCTCTTCAAGTAAAAGGTTTTGGGAAATCCTGAAACTTTAATTGACTCATAGGTTCATATTAACCAATTTTCTTATTTCATTGGTGAGTCTGAAAAGAGTTTTAGAAATCTGCTTGAGAGGGGCTGAGGTTGTGGCTCAGTGGTAGAGTGCTTATCTAGCACTGTGAGACACTGAGTTCCGTTCCTTAGCACCACCTAAAAATAAATCAATAAAAATAATAGTAGGTGGAGTAAAAGAAAAGACAAGAAAAGAAATCTGCCCAAGACTTGGATCTAGCATTACCTTTTAATAAGGGTAAAAAATTTGTTTTTCAATGTGAAGGACAGAGCTACTCATTAGAATTTAACTTTTTAAGGAAGAATTTTGGGGTCTAAGGGCAACCTTCATAAATTTGTAAAAGAAACCTCTTTCCTTCACATTTTGTTTAAATATGCAAGGTCCTTTAGAAAATCTCATCAAGTTGAAGAAAAGGGATAAAGAGGAATGAATTCCCAAACAGCCCTCATATAAAAACTTAAGAGAGAGAGAGAGAGTGATTTATTTTAGGTATTGTCCATTCACCCTACAATTCTCAGAGCCACTTGCCGGGCAAGCTAAATGCAAACAATAAATAAGTAAGCAGACAGGTAAATAGAAACAGCGGAAGCGAAAGAGTACACACTGCCCAGAAAGCATTAATCCTGTCCTCCCCACTGGAAAATGAGCAGAACACATTCAACAGCTGAGAATATGCAGCTGCACGGTGCTCTCCCAGGTACTGTGCAAATGAGACCCCGCATCCAGAGATGACATCCTCTGAAAATCTCAATTGGTCTCTCTGTGTCTCAGATTTAAAGTAGAAAGCATACATTTCCTTTTTGCTTCTCTGCTTTGGTTAATACCAGATAACATAATTCTTTCTTTAATATTCTCACATAATACATTAATGAGAACATTTGTCATATGTAATTTAATATTATTTTCATATATATCATGTTCAAGCTCCAAAGAATGTCTGTTTGATTCACACATGAGTGCACATGCACACACATGCTTGTGCATATATACATTCTTTCTCTGGCCCTACTTTGTAATATATACCAAACTTTTTTGGTATTCCATTAGATCAGCTCTTTGTGAAAAATATTTTTATTATGTAGGATTCAATGAACAACTTAAACTATTGTAAACAGAGGTATTCCAGGTAGAAAATGATTCATAAGATTGATAAGAATTTGAGGTATTGATTTAAAAAAATTTTCAATGAAACAAAAATAACAACTAAAATTTTCAATTTTACATTTCTATTGTAAGTTAAGGTCCTAATCCAATTTGAAACGAATCATATACAGTTTTCTAAGATTTGTGAGTATATTTTTTCAGGGTAATGTAAGAACTGGGAGCTATTCCACTTATTTTGTATCTTTCACATTAGATGCTGGATAGTCCACTAAGAGCATTTCTATTTTTTTCATGACTGGATTTCATGATACCAGTTTCATGATAGGTGCTTTGAAATTTATTACAAAAAACAACAGAATGTTTTTTTTTTCTAATTTTTTTTCTAAAGCCATGCAAACATCTTTTAACTACTCTGGGAAAATATTTTGTACTACAAACCTCTCCTTTTATCTTGGGCATGTACATACATGATGTGGACACAAGTTTCATCAGAAACATATAGCTTTTTTCCCTGTTTTGTTTTGTTTTTTTTATCTACCATAATCTCATTTATTTTGCTCCATATATTCATAGTTTCTAGATGAATCCATTATTACAAAAGTTGGGCACTGGATTCTTCAGCCAAACTGTCTTCATATACATAATTATTGTCTTAATAACTGCATAATATTCTAACACATTTTTATACCATAATCTGATTAGCCAGTTTGTGATTAATGAACATTTGCATTGATTTCCATTTCTACCATAAGCAATCCTGCAGAAACACACACACACACACACACACACACACACACACATTCTTTTTTGTTGTATTTGTATTATTTCCTTAAGACAAATTTTTAAGAATGAAATATTATTGATTTTATTGTAAAAAAAATACTTTTTATTGTATCACCAGGAAATTATGAGATTAGTAGTTTTTTCACATCTCATCAAGATTACGTATTATGATTTTTAATTTTTGATAACATTTTAAACCATGCCTCATTATCTTTTATGCTTTATATTTATTATTTATTAAATAATTAATGAAAACAATTTCTATGCCTTACATAAATTATAGCCCAGGATATTTTAATGTCAGTTTATTTAACACTTAATATATGCTAGGTACTGTGCTGGAGTCTAGGAGGCATAATGATGAATGAAGTATGATTTTAACCTTGAGAATCTTACAAAGTTGTAGTATCAACTTTCTTTGTTAATTTATAATGGAAGGTTATTTTTCTTCTTTCTTGACAATTAATTGACATTTGCAAAGTACCTACTATTTTGAGAGTGATAACTTTTTCCACTTTAGTTTCAATACACATTTTAAGAAACTTTTAAATTATCAAAGCATTCAAAAACATGTACAGTAAAAACACCCAGGTACTAAGCACAAGAAATTTCAATAATAAACTTATTTATATAATTGTGTCAAAATTAAAGTCCCTTTTTTCCTTTCTTTTTTTTTTTTGTTTTTTTTTTTGTTTTGTTTTTTTCATTCCCCTTTCTAATTCTCTCTTTTTCTAAGCAGCCACTACTATGATTTTTGGTTTGTATCCTTGCAAGTCACTGAAAAACTAAAATTTTATGATTAATATACAGTATAGTTTTGCAAGGTTTTATTTTACATGAATAGTATTATTTTATGTAAATATATACAGTTTTATAAGTTGAATTCTATACTCATCATTGTTTCTGAGACAGATCTACCATTGTTATTTCATTTCTCTTAACTGCTGTATATTGTTCTATGATATAGACATGTCATATTTAATTTTCTGTTCCTCTATGAACAAGCATATAGATTGCTTTATTTTTTCTTAAAAAAACCCTGCCATAATAAATATCCTCAAACAGAAGTCCTTGTGCATATCTGTGAGTTTTCTGTAGTAGATATATATGGAATTGCTAGATTGTAAAGCAATGACCATTTTCAATTTTGTTGGATCAAAGCCATTGAATCAATTTTCAATTCAGCAAAATTCGATTTCTGGAGTCCTCTGTATTGTGATTTGGATCTTAAATTCCCCAAAGTCTCATGTGTTGAAGGTGCTGTTACTAGCTGGTGGCATTATTGGAGGATGATAAAACTTTCAAGAGGTGATGCCTAACAGTAAGTTAGGCCTCTAGGAATGTATCTTTGAAGGGGATATTGGGACCCTGGACCCTCTTCCCTTTCTCTTTGCATAGGGGCCACCATGAAGTGAGCAGCTTTATTTCATCATGTACTCCCCCTGTGATGTTCTGCCTCACCACAAGTCCCCAAAGAACCAACTGAGCATGGACTGAAACCTTTGAAACCATGAGCCAAAAAAATTCTTTCCTCCCTGTAAGTTGACTTATCTCAGGTCATATTGGATTGGCAGGAAGCTAACTAGCACACTTTGACATTGACAGATTTTCAAATTATTACTGATAGGATGCAAAGCCATGGTATTACTATTTATATATCAATGTGCCTGATTATTAGCAGCAAAGATTAACACATTTCTAATTTTTTTTTCAGTTACACAGTCTAAATTGTCTGCTCACCTAACTAAATTAGTTTTACTATTGCATACTGCATGGTGATGATGATGGTGGTGGTGATGATGATGATGATGATGATGATGGTGAATGATCCCATATTTTTACCAAATGTTCTTAGGATTTGTATTTATAATTTATTATAAAATTTATAATTATCCTACTTTTACAGAGGAGGAAATTCAGGCCCAAACTGATTCAAAATTAGGGAGCTAGTCAGTGGTGGAATCAGAATTTAAACAGTTGCTATACAGATGTAAAATTTCTGTTAATTTTGTCACTGATAATTATTTATCTCATAAAACAGAAAGTTAGCATCATATTCATACATAAGTTAATCACTTGGTATATTATCTTGCTTTATGAAACCAAAACATATACAGGTAGAACAGATATAAAAATAATTATAAATATAAATTATATTTTTATGTTTATGAGTGCACTGTCTTTGTAGAAATCATGATGAACACAAAAGTATATAAAATGTATAAAAAATGACTGTATATCCTAATACCCAGGTTGTTAAACTTTAGTATATCATTTAAAACAAAATAACAAAAAAATAATAATTTTCAATGGTTGTTTTCCTTTCTTTTTAATATCAAGGATTAAAGAGTTTATGATAAGAAATCATCTTAACTATAAATTCAAGAGGCAATAATATATCCATTTAAATATGTATTGACATTAAATTAGCATATGCAATTAAGCCACCCTGAAAGAAAAAAATAAAAATAAAACAGCTGGACTCTAGTGGTATGAACCAATTGAACCACTGCACACTTGAGGACAGGACACATTGGTAAAAAACAAAAGAGCAATATGTTTTTGCTGAAATGGACATGGCTCTGAGTTTCCAATTTCAGGCAGAATATTGTGTGATTTTTCATAACTGGCAAAAATAAACAAAACTATTTGCAGATCAATCTGTCAGCCAAGCAAACCTGACTGAAAGCTAAGTGGGGGGAAAAAGATTTTTATACAGACATGTTTTGTAGGAAGCAATTTTCCCTGCTTGGGATGCCCATCAAGATATAGATCTTAAAAATGTTGGTGGTAACAGAGGGAAATGAAAAGGTAAGCCATGTGCACTGCCTCTTTGGAGGCATAGAGCAATGATATGATGAGCAGGCAAGTTAGTGTTTATCACCATTCCTTCCCACTGAGCATATGCATTTGGGTTTAGAAAGAATTCAAGCCAGTTCGCTTTCAGGCAGATCTTAGACATCTTCCCCAACCCCACCTGGACATACACTGTATTTCTCTTTTACTAGCAGGATCTTGAGCTTACAGTATTAGTCACCATGGGTTTAATAATAATGACTTCCTTCAAGGGTCAAATCTTCTATCTGAGTAGGGGAACAACACACAAGGCCATTACCGTCCATTAGGATCATTCCATGGTGGGAGGACCACGTAGTCACTTCACAAAGCTTTCAGGGAATGGCATCCTTGAAAGTTAAGCTTTCCAAAGATAACAAAGAAAACAAAAGTCTAGAAAGAATTTCCCCAAATTTGTTTTCTCTAGAAATTTTAAGTGCTGTTAATGGGATTCCATTAGCAAGTGTAGCAGAGAGCAGTTTGCTCTTTATCTAGTAACCAGAGACTTTGCCATTTTAAAAGCTCTGAAAAAATGTCCAGCTTAAAAAAAAACAACCCCAAAACTTTTTTCTTTGTTCTGTTTTTTTTTTTCTTTACTAAATTCATCATAGGTGAAAACTGCAATAATGGAATGTGGTTGACAAAGAAGAATCTTTACTGTAGGTGAAAGGGAATAGGTACCTCTCCCAACAAAGTACAAGCTCTTCGACAGGGTGATTGTCAAGTGTGAGACAGGAAAGTTTGAGACCAACTGACAAGGGTAGATGAGAATGCATATGCAACTAATTATTTCTAATTAGAAAAACCCTCCAAAGTATAAGACACAGCTTTAAAGATATTAAAAATTAAACACACTTGGTCATAAGTAATCATGTTGAGTGTAGCTTTTCCTGATGAGGTGTAATCAGGATGTGATGGGGAAACACAGGAAAGTTAACACGCATGTCCCACATTTGAGCTCCTATTCTGCCACATACTAGCTATGTGATGTATGCACAATTTGTCAATTGAAAGTTCTATGTAAGTGTAGCGCATTATCAGAATCTATGAACTGCAAATACATACTCAGGTTAGCCAAGTTCTTATATGTGCCATCAAAAAATGAAATGTGCAGATTTTTAACAATTATTGATTTGGTTTGTTTTACTTGTTTGAGTCTGCAACAATGAATCTGCTATGAATACTTTTGTGTGCATCTTTTTGTGGACATATTTTTGTTAGATAACTTATCACACTTAGTGACTTTTCCTTTTCATTAAATTTCAATTTTTTTTTTTTTCTGTCTCTGACATGGTGCTTACATCTGGCCCAGTCACTAGTCAGGATTCTCTTCTATTGCTTCAAAAACAGGTAATGTTATTATGATAACTCTTTTGGTTTTTAATGTTTGAAAAAAATACTTTCGAGCACCATTAGATCATATACTTTTAAATGATGGGGATAAAAGACTTCTTTTAACATTCAGAAATAAAAGACCCATTGAAGTGTGTGTGTGTGTGTGTGTGTGTGTGTGGTGTGTGTTGTGGCTTTTTTCATGATTGCACCAAAATGGGAAAAGCAAATAATCCATCAAGAGAATGAATAACCATATCATGCTATATTCATATGATAGAGTGCCATAAACTTTTAAAAAGTTAACTACAGGTATGCACAAAACAGGTGAATCTCACAGATACATTGAGTAAAATAAATGAGTCATGAAAGCATATATATTGAATAATTTCTATTTATATATAATTTAATAACTGGCAAAAACTACCTGATAGTGATAGAAGGGAAAATAGTTGCTCCTCCTCTGGGAAAAGAGGGGAGGGAGGGGTCACGACTCAGAATTCCCAGGAAGGAAAGTTAAGGAGTGGTGAAAGGGCATCTGGATGGTGGTTAACTGGATTTATACACATGGAGATGTGCGCTGAGCTGTACACATAAAATAAGCTCATATGTGTATTTCATTGTTTGAAAGCCACCCTTTAATTTGACAAGACTTTTCTTAAATATCAGAAAATGCATAAAATTCTACCCTTTATCAATATCACATTTAAATTCAAATTTGTTTTTTCGTATTACCTTCATTCTTTCAAAAGGTATTCATGATCTTCCTGGACTCCATGCTAAATTGATAGCAAAGAGTGGGGCATCCATGGTTTCTGCCCTGAGACAGTTCTCAGCCTAAAAATAAAGGCAGGAACAGATAAAATAATTATAATTGTGAAATGACAAGTGTATAAAAGAATATGTGTTATATTTCCTGGTACCTGATCTCCCAGATAATCAGACTAAACTGGGAGATCAGGGGAGTGCCTTTAACTGGGACATGAAGAATGAGCTGAGTTTAACCAGATAGGAATGTTTGCTAGAAGGCAAGTGCGAGGAGTCCTGAAGCAAGAAAATATTCCCAGCATTCCAACCGAGGTTTCTGTAGCAAGGAAATGAGAGTGGCTGGAGAAGTAAGAAGAGCCAAATAGACAGAAAATCAGACAGTGAGAATGATGCAGCTGTCCAGATACAAATGATAATTTCAAATTATAGATTATTTCAAATTTGCTTAGAGTTGTGGCAGTCTTGTATTGCTGACAATACTCAACTCATTATTTTGTAGTGGGTGGCTGATATTGAGAAAATCCAGATTAACACGAGTAAATGGTTATGAATAATTTTTATAGTCTACTTTATAATCCCAAGGGACTTCATGATTAAGTTGAGGTGACAGAAAGTGCTTCCCTCTATAATTTGAAAACAACAACACCAAAACCCAATTTAACTGCAAATATAGACAGATAATTTTATATTAGGCATTACGTTCTGTCAACTTTTGATATCTGAGAAAATTATACTTGTAGTTTATTTTGGGTCATATTTTTTTAAAAAAAGAAAAACATGTTTAAAATGATAGCCCAATGAAACTTTTATAGAATCTCCGAGGCATTCAATTTGAAAAGCTTTGATGTACACCTAAGGATTCTGGATTGGATTTGTATCCTGAACCTGTCTGTACAAATCTGGGCAAGTCTGCTCTGCATTCCAGCTGTATTTGTCTCAGGAGCTCATGTAAGGCATACTCTATTTGTAAACTACCTTTCTCAAAGAACACCAAGTTTGTTTCAGGTGTCATCATGTCCAACTCTATGACCTGAATCTTGATTGGCTGAAATCTGCCAAGGGGATCCCATTCCATTTGTCTAACACTCCATTCCTCAATATCCTTGCAGCTCAAGATGTCCCTTTGTCACATTATAGACAATAACTTATAAGGGAGAATTGGCTTGGGGGCCTCTGAGAAATATTTTCCTCTCTCCTAGAAAGAGAAAGTCCCTGAAAAGGAATCTGTTCTTTTCTTTCTCTTTAATTGCTGTCACCTGAAGACATTTTGCTTGTTGCTAATACAGTCATTATATGTGCATAAGAAGAAAGATAAGAGAATTACAGGCACGCCCACCCGGCACTCTTTGGCATTGTGAAGCTGTGGTATCATCATTGGTTTGGTCACTTTATAGGTGGGAGGACTTTGGAAATTTTTCTTCACTTATCTTTAACTTGATTTCTCATCTGAAAAATGGGAATGATAATCAATCTTGCCTCAGGGGTATGACATCATTGAAGACTTGGGAAATGAGTTCAACACCACTTTATACATTATAAATGCTTAAAAGTATTT
Organism: Callospermophilus lateralis; assembly: GCF_048772815.1. NCBI lineage: Eukaryota > Metazoa > Chordata > Mammalia > Rodentia > Sciuridae > Callospermophilus > Callospermophilus lateralis. The sequence continues at coordinate 41,092,464 of NC_135305.1, read as the reverse complement.
CCCACTCTCTTCCTCTTCATCATCATTGTAACTTATTTATCTCCTGTCAGGAGCATTTCAGGACAGATATAAATTAGGTCAAATGTCATTCATAGCAATTAGTGCCAAAGGAGATTCTAGTGATTTCGCTGCTGTAATGTGATTGCCCCTACTGATTTCTTACAAGTGTCTGTGGTGAGAGGTCATCAGCTCTGTGAGTAACCAGAGCATCTGGCTACCACTTTTGTGCTCTGTGCTATGTACTAGGTTTGGTGCCACATGCATGATATGCACTTTGAGTACCACTGAATTCCAAGAGACTGACAATTGCTACCCTTTGTTTATAGTTGAGAGAACCAAGAACTTAATGAATTTTTTCAGGGCTCATCAATAGTGATTTCCAAAAGCAGTTAAAAAATTTGCCTTGATGATGAAGTCTAGGCCCTTTCAACATGATACTGCACTAGGGAAAGAAGACCCAGGCTTGATGGTAGGATAATGAGGACAAGGGACAACCCATAAAGAGATCATATGGTCACACAGTTGCCTCGGGTGACCAGTTGGTTTAAATTACTGTCATCATTTAAAGAAGTGAAGGACAGGGCGAAAGAGAATGTGGGAGAAAGCAATAGGGAATGTCTTTTACATTTTGTGGTGGCTTTAAATGGGGCTCTTTCTTTTGAGCAGATGTGAATACCCAAAAGCTTTCCCTCAGGCTCACCTCTTGTTCCCTCTTTGCCCCCCCTCTTTCTTCTCAAAGCTCAGTCATTCACCAGGTTAAACATGACCTTTCTTTGTGGCAGGAGGCTAAACCTTACAGCCATTTCTGAATGCAGAGGGATTCTAGAGGTTTGAATATCTGCAATTATTTTAGTTATTGCCATGTATTAGAGGAGTTTTGTATCCCTTAACTTATCTAATAAACATATTCACTAAAGTGATATGAAGAGTCTTTATATGTAGGTACTAAAAATAAGAGAAAGGAAGTAAGGAGATCAAGGGGTGGAGAACTATAAGCTATGCAGTGACTGCTTACAGGCAGAGCTTTCTCTATGTTAATAAGGGAAGAATATGTAAAGGATATCCAAGATGGAGTGAGGAGGGCTAATTATAAAAATCAAATGTGTAATAAATGACAGAAGTAGAAAGTACATCTTCTGTGTGCAGGTGACTTGCCAACATGTATTCTTAGAGAGTCACGGCTTAACATAATACAATATTTAATTCATTTACATATTTTTGAAATGACTTGGATGCACAACACATCTTAAAAAGTTGATAAGGACACATGAGATAATAGTTTAGTCAAGAATATCATACCAACTCTCAGGTCCCATATAGTCAAGAGAATTGTACTAACTTTCAGGAGGTAAAAATGTAAGTCCTCTGTGGCCAGAGGAGGGAAAGATGGGCTCTGCATACCTCAATTAGCTGATTCTCCTCCTGTTTGATCTGTGGCTTTTATAATTCAGTTGATCCCACCAAAAAGGCCTCCTATTCTTGTGTTTTGGTCCTCTTAAACACACTGACTAGTTTTATCCATATCCTCTCATTTCTCTTTCTCTTCATAGTACCATTTGTTTAGTAAATGCTTCTCCACATCCATACATGAACCAGACTCATCACAGACACAGACGGATTTTGGAAGCCTGTTTATCCAACTTTTCACATATATATAAATTGTTGTGATCCCTAAAGAATATAAGAGGGCATATTGAGTTACTTATAGGATAACTACAGTTCCTTTTCCTTCTCCTTTAGGAAGGGGGTAATAAGCATATAGACTAGAAAGATAAAACCAATGATTTACTTTCCACACACCAAAAAGGGGTAAAATACACACGATCAGATTCTGTATACCTGTGCAATGGATGAGAACAAGGATTCTAGAGACAGGCTTCATGCATATGAATTCCATTTTCACAGGTTACCTTGACAAAGTTATTTAATTTCTTTTTGATTTGGTATCCCTGACTGTTGATAATATGACTTACCTCTTGTGGTTATTTGTGGCTTGTAATGATCGAAAGATATAAAACAATTAGAAAAGTGCCTAGCATATAATAGATGATCTAAAAATGTTAGCTCTCACTGGCAGAAATGATAATTATTATTGTTATTATATTGACCCTATAGAGACTAAAAAATATGACATTTACTTTAGGTCTGCCTGATTTTTATTAAGCCCAATATTGGGTTTTCTGATTTATTATAGAAGCAGAGAAGGATATGAAAAATTATATACTATCTAATAAATAGAACTATTCTTTTATTAGAAATATTTTTAAAGTCTCAAACTCATCAGAGGAAATATATATAAAAACACAAGTTCTAACACATTAACATATTTTCTATGAGATTTTGCTTTTTGAGACTATTAAAAGATTTTCAGAGTTATTTTATTTTTAAGAAACTACTTTTAAAAGAAATATATATTATTTTATGAATAAATTCCTATGCATCTACTTTAATTGCAATTCTGCCACTCTGTAGTTAGTAAAAATTATAAATAATAGCTAACCAGTCACAGTGGAGAGTTCCTTTATGTATAAAAATAAAAATTTAAAATAATGAATTGATTCTTGGCATTCAATTAACTAAAAAGACTTGATATGTGTGTACTAGGTTGACTGACAAGAGTCAGAGTTGCTGAATTGAATAATTTAATTCAAAGCTTGGACCTGGCTACACAAAAAATAATCTTTTGTGAATGTTAATAATATTCAAGATACACTTTCCTCTCATGACACAAAATGTCTATTTAGGCAAACTCCATTCAGTCATTTATTCAAGTATTTTGGGGAATATACTAGAATACAGGCATTGTACTAAACCCAAAGAATAGAAAGTTGAATTACATAGGGTAACAGCACTTACAGAGCTTACCTCTGCTCTCTCTAGAGAGAGAAAGTAAACAATAATATTTTTATATATCAACAACAAACTTGGTGAAAAATGAATTATGAAGCAATGTCATTCACATTAGGTACAACAGAACAAAATAAAATATCTATGAATAAATTTAACCAAGGAAGTAAATTCTACAATGAGAATTATAAAATTCTGATGAAGAATTAAAGGAGGACACTAAAAAGTGACAATGTATCCCATGTTCACAGATTTCAAGAGTTAATATTGTGAAAATGTCCATAGTATCCAAAGTGATTAACAGCTTCAATGGCATCTCCATTGAAATACTAATGGTATCCTTCAGGAATTAAAATGATGATCCTAAAATTTATATGGAAACAACAGACCCCATATAATCCAAGCAATCTTGAGGAAAAGAACAAAGTCAGAGGCATCACAATAGCTTTTCTTAAAGTATCTTACAAAGAAAGAGTAACCAAGACAGTCTTTGTATAGCTGAGTGGTGACTTGGCCCTTTGGGACAGTACATGTACTGAACAGTGCTGGGTACTGACACTACACCACATGTTGCAGAGGAAGGGACATAGACCCTGAAGTCTGTAGATATATGCCAATTTTTCAGAATAATATGAAGGAGAAAGAGGGGAGACAGTATTGTAATTAAATGAAGTGTTGGTTGTGCAGTAAGAGTAGTAGAATTTCCTACTAAATTTATAATATCTAGAAAATAATTGCTTAGACATTTGACATAGTATCATGCATCAAAGACTCTGTTCTTCTTAAAAAAAATTCTCACAAAATAAGTGAATTCCATAACTGTAATACAGTGAAAGAGAGGGATTCAGTTCCACTGACCAAACATGATAAGTAATTATATACATTTTTCTAGCACTTCCTAAGAGCCCTATTGTGTGCTAAGAATAATTAAATATAGCTAAGTATGTAAGTTTTAATAAAGGGAAAATGGGGTGCCTCAGAAAAATGTATATATGCTAAGAAATAAGTGTCATATGGATAAGATTAAATATACATTCTAGTTTTTCTAGGACCATTGGCCCTGCATAAATATTACCAGTGCCTCTTTTTCACTCTCATAAGTAACCTGGATTGGACAATAAATTATATATCATGGTTCAGAAAAGAATGAGCTCTGTGGATGAGGAAGTTGGGAAAGGTTTCATGAAGTCAATGAGAATTGTGACAGGGCAGGATTCAGTAAAAAGAGGGGTCACTTTTAAGCTCAATATCAAATACCAGCCATGAAATAACTAGACGTGCTCGCCATTTCCATAAATGCAAAGCCTGTTCATTTAGTCACTTTCTCATTCATTCAAAAAACATTTATTGAGAATGTACTTTGTACTAAGCAGTTTCTGCATTCAGTCACACCAGTTTTAAAAAGTTAAAAAGGAACCAATCCTGATAAAGTTTACCTTCTGGTGGAAATTTGGGGAAAGGAGGTGATTTTCAGATCGTAATGAGTGCTCGGAAGGAAATCCAAAAGAAAGATGTGTCATAGAGTAAATGGGAAGTGTTTCATCTAAACAAGCTTCTTCAAAGAGCAGGACTATGAGTTCTGACTTGAATAAGTGGCCATCCTTGAACTGATATGGGGAAGCATTAGGGCATGGAGAAAAATGAAGACCAAGGATCTAGTGCAGGAGTAAGCATGGTCGTGGCTATCAGAAATGGTCAAGTGGGGGATGACCATTTGTCATGGAATTAGGTAAGTAAGGTAGGGCATTGCCACTCAGGAAAAGAGCTTACGTTTGGTTGCAAGTGCAAAGAGAAGCTATTTGGAAAATCAACAGGCAAATGGTATAACTTGAATCAAGTTTTAAAATGATCATTCTGTTGTCTCATGGCAAACAGAATATAGGACAGCAAAGAGAAATCAGGGAAACCAGTAGGGACACAGGCACTGGAAGCTGCTTTAGACCAAGAGATGGCAGGGGAAATGGATATAATTAGAGGGATTCAAAATATGCTTCAGAGGTGAGTTGATAGGTTTTGCTAAAGGTTTTCTGAGGGTGAAAAGGTGGGGAGTAAGTGGTAGAAAGAATTGATGAATAATTCCTAGATTTGGCCTAAAACTGAATGTGTAGTAATATAAATATAATTATTGAAATGTAAGCACAGTTTCACTTTCAAGTGTCCATTCATGCTTTGATCAAAGAGCAACTAACCTTGTCAAAGGGAAATGCTGATTAACACTATGAACTCTTAGAACAAAGCCCATGTCAAATTCATCTTTTCATTTCCTATGATGCTTAAATGTGCCATATACACAGTAAATGCTCAAGAAAATGATAAAGAATAAATGAATCAAAGCTTTTCTGTGAATTAGTCTAGATATTTCAGAAAGATGTCTGGGGGAACATAGACAGATTTTGATTGCCAGACTGTTAGTTCCCCTGTTCGCTCATTCATCATTTATTTACTCCTTTAACACATATTTATTGCTTGGCTTGTGCCAGGTATTGTGCTAAGACATAAGTGAGTTATACAGTGCCAAGTCTAGGGCAGGAAAGAAGTCTGATGACAGCAAATGACAAAGGAACCCCATGGGGTATGAAAATCCAGGAGGGTTTGTCTAAGGAGGAAATTCTTGAGCCATGTGCTAAAGGTATGAACTTGGCAGAAGTAAGTTCACGCAATCAGAAAATCCAAGGAAAGCCTCCTGGCTGGAGCAGAAGGATCAAGGCTACCAACGATGAGATGAGTCTGAGGTGAGGAGGAAGCAGGCTGTGCACATTGAGACCAGTGCAAGATTGAAAGCCGGAGAGATGTGGTCAAACTTACACCTTGAACCGTGGTGGCCAATGGCTAGGTTGAACACAGGCCAGCCGAGGAGTGGTAGCTTTGGATAAGGAAAAATCAAAGAAACAATAGAGACAAGACATTGTGGGTAATAGATTCTAGGCTTCACATGGCACCTAACCTCAAAACAAATTTTCACATTTTTACTGTCAAACAAACCAATAAGAAAATGCCATTCTTTTTCATTAACTTCCATTTTTAAATAATTTTCCCATTTCAACTGTAATGCATGTTTACTTTTCAAAATTCTAGGAAATATAGAAAGTAAATAAAAGAGAAAAATAGCATTAGTATGTCCCTCAAACATCCTCTGTTGATATTCTACTGTATTTCTAGGCATATTTTTTTCAAAGCTTCTCCTCCTCCTTATTTCTTCTTTTATGAATTACACTGTTTAATACAATTTTGTTTACTTTTCTTTTTTCTTAATGTTATAACACAATCATAATACATAAAAACTGTCATTTTCTTCTGACTGTGTTCAAGATCTTAACTAACCCTAATCCTCATATCTAACCAGACATCCAGAGTATGGGTCACAGAGGCAGATGAAGCATTGCCAGTTTCCTAAGAGTCCTGGCACAGGCAAACCTTGAGAATATTTATTTATTTTCATCATCGACATAAATATCTTATTTCCCTTTGAATTCATAAAAAATCATGGTGTCATTGGGGCAAAAATGTCAAAAGCTACTAAAAATTTCGAAGAGTCCAATTTCTTTTCCATAGTGGAATGGATCATATGTGTCATCAAAACAGCTGCACTGTGGTTGTTCAAAGAGATTCTCTAAGTTGTGCTGCCATTCCCAAATATGAAAACTTTGATAAATCCATGAAGTTATCTGTACTTTATTTTATTTACTAAAATAGTTGCAGTTGTAAGAAATTATTGTCAGCCGAATGATAGGCATTGTCGTGGTACTTTTCCTTGTTTGGATTTGAGGAGCAGGGTGGATTGAATAACAACATCATTTCCTTTGCCTGAGAATTAAATGAAATCGCAGTATGCTAAGTTGCACATATTTTTCATTAGCACTTAGCTACCGTGTCTATACTAAGATCCATTTATCTCATACATTTTTTTTTTCCTTTTCAGATAAAACTTCCAAATGCTTACATTTCACTGCCTGTTGGTTGATTGGATAATTTGAACATCAAAGGAAACTTTCATTTAATTTAAGCCGTAAAGTTGTCTTTTGCTTTATTAACTCTCGATCAATAAACAAGCAATTTGGAAATGTAATCAGGAAATGCTTCCGATTGGCTGACAATGTATCAAAGCCAGGCTTCAAGGCAACAGCAGTCTGTAACAAGCAGTTTATTACCAGTAGCTGTTACTGACATTAGTCAAAACCAAGAAAGATAAAATGGAATAAGAAATGTAATGCTGGAGGAGCCTTGGGCGCTGTGTTCTCTTCTTCCTTTTGAAAACTGCAAGCCTGTCTTTGATATGATAACAAATATAAACTGTTTAAAAACACCAAATGCAGAAAAACTGAGCCTAGCCTGTCATGGAGTTAATCCATTCCAGAGTGACACACAAATAGTGTAACATCCAGCAGATATATGTTATGGAAATATTTTGAATTGGATTTACATGTAGTGAGCAAATTGGAACTTTTGATTTTTACCAGATATTGTAATATGCATGTTCTCATATTAACGGAATGTAATCCTATTTGAAGATAATGAGTTTTCAACAGGCTCTGCAATTGGAAGCTACATGAAAAAAAAAAAAAATTGTTTGGTTTTAACTAGAGAGGGGTGAAGAGAATTGGACCCTAAATTTGCAAGGTAGCCTCACTTTATATCAGACAGCTGCATGTTATTTTGCCCTCGGTTACTGCTTACCAAGAGATTTCTGGGATTGATGGGTTTTAGGCTTTTTCCCCCCTTTATCTCTGGACTGTCCATTGCCATGGGCAAATAGCAAAGTACAGAGCACTTGACAGGGATTTTTCTTTGCACACATCCTTCCTTACAGTCATTCTAAATAGTCTATGCATATCTTTCATACAATTAAAAAGGAGAGAGAAGGGGAAATATCCTTTATCCTTGTTGGTTTGAAAACTCCTTTAGATATTGAGTACAGATTCGCAGAATTATTTTTCATTGCACTCAGAAAATTATAAGCCACACTGATAGCAAAATCAAATAGACTTAACACAAAGGAGAGATAAAAAGAACCAAGAAAGGATTCTATTTTTTATTGCTTTCTGAGGCATCCCGGCCTTGGCACGTTGGCCATGCTGAGCCTGACTGCCTTCCCATCACCATGCCAGGAGTGTCTCTCCTAGAACAGTCAGAGATCTCCATATTTCAAAATAAATAGAATATATATTGTTTGATGAAGCTTTGTTTTGGGGGCCTATATATCGAAATGAGTCCATGAGACTTTGCTAGTGGATTCCACCAGGGTGAGAGACCATAAACTCCACCTACTTTTTTTCTCCAGGGACCAAGCACACCAGATAGTAATTTTCTCTGAATAACTAACTGACCACCTGCCCAGTTTGCCCTTAACATATAAATAAACACACTGAGGCATTACAAAATCCCCTCAAGAGAAGCTTATCTAAGAGTAACTGGTATATAATTTGGTGTATAGTATTTCAGGCTTATTTGATTGCTTGACTATTGAACCACATGATAGGCATCTTGAAACATTCTTTTCGTGTGTTTTTCAGAATGGATAGTGCAATTAAAAATCTATGACAACACAGAGTCATCGATTTTCCTATTACGATTGACTCCTATAATGATGAAAGCAAACCTCTGAGCTATTTTTTAACTGACAGTTGCTTTTGAATAGCTTTAGTTAAGCTAAAATTTTTACTCATTTGACATACAACAAATATTAGGAAAAATAATTTCATTAATGGTTGCAAATCAAAGTTCTTGTGAAGCACAACCTAGTAATTCCCAGAAATCGTTAGTTACACTAGCATTTTTACTATTATTATTGCAAAGTTCTTTGCAGATCTTTGAAAATCACTTTTTTGAAAAAATAAGCAGCATATTGTCTTTGATACTGATGTCATAAAAGTCACATATCTCTTCAACTGTAGGATTTTATTCTAATAAGATTTGGATTCTTAAAAACCAGTTCCTGATTCTCATGCCCCCTCTGAAATTCAAAATGTTGGTTCTTTCAGAAGTAGCAATAATAAACGTCTCTGGATAATGAAAACTGAACAAGTAGTTCAGACTCAGAGAGCAAAAGCCATTGTGAGAGAGAAGTATTTACCAGCCATGTATGAACCCTGAGAAACAGGCAGTGGCACCAGATGTTTAGCTCTTTTTGTTTTCTGTGCTCACTGTGCATATAACTTTTTAACACCTATCGATATGAACGAGCAGATCTGATGTGGAATGGGTGAATCAATATGGAATCCAAAATTATGTTTTTAAATAGATTTATCATTCATCTATTAGTATCTACAGACCAAAGAAAAGAAGTCAGCAGTTTAACAGTTTTGGAAGATTTTTTTTTTTTTTTAAGATTGATCTAAAAAAATCTATGTGAGGTTATTTATATCATCTGCAGCTTTGTGCCTCTAAGACGAAATGTGGAAATATCAATGTTGAAACAAAAGTTTAGAAGGAAAACATTAGATATTGTGAAAAGGGTAGTGTCAATTGTTTAAAGACCAAGGGCAGCACAGTGTTGGAGAGAAAAAAGAGACACAAACGGTGCCATTTATTAGTTCTAGAAGATTACATGCTGTTTCTCTGCTTTCTCAAGCCCTTTCGATGCTTAATAGAGATGAAGCAATTTGTTATGAAAGTAGCTTGTCTGGGGTAAGTAGGAGTGTTGAGGCAATGGCTACAATGATTATTTTGTAATATGCTCACTTGTGTGTTTAAGAAATAAAAACACTGCCGGGAATATAAGGAATCTAAGGTTTTCTGTTTTATTTCTTTTTTATGGAAAAATACAATGACATAATAAGTCATTTTAGGAAACAGAACTCTGGAAGGTAGTTCCTTTGTAAAATGAGCATTACACCAATACTACCAGTTCCACTAATTAGGACCTAAATGTAGGAGGGAGCTTTTGGGCTGCATCTCATATAACTCTTCTATTAGTGCCAAGGTACTAATAGACAGGGATCCTGTGCTGATGGTTTGCACTACAGAGCATATATAGAATGAAGCAGACATGTATAACATAGATAATAAGACAACATGTGGAACTTCAGGAAGATTAAAGATCTGGACCTGAGGGAAAGGATATTGTTCAAGTGTATAGTTGGAACAAATCTGTAAAGGTGGTGCCATTTCCTTTGATAGATATGATGGAAGTGGGGTGGAGAGAAGAAATAAAAATTTACATTTGGGAAATATTGCATTGATACTTCATTTATATCCAAAAGGCAATGTCACAAAGGCTATTGCATAAGAATGGAGGTCAGAGGATAGAAGCTGGGATAGAAGTATGAATGTGGGGGTCATCACCATGGAGGTGGCATAGGTCATTTAAGAAGACAGGATAGAGAAAGGAGTTGGGCCTTAAAGATTTAGAAGGAAGACCAGATAGCAAAGGAGACTGGAAATATACCACCCATGAGTAAAGTTTCTACCTTGAAAAGAAGAAACACAATGAAGATTCTGTGGACTACTGGAGTCAATCTTGGTGCTCAGAAAGAATGAAGCTAGAAAGGTGTTCTTTGCCTTTAACAGCATCAAAGTCTTTGGTGTCCTTGACAAGAGTGACCTCAGTAGCACGCCAGGGTGGATACCATGTTAGACAATTGAACAGTCTCCAGGATGAGAAATCATAATTGCATAGAAAATAATGAGAAGGGAGAATTTACTTTCTTTGATTTTTCTTTTTTCAGTGTGGGGATGGAACTCCTCATCATCACTCAAAATAAGCAAAGCCTCTCCCACCCAGCTACACTCCAGCACTGTTTTTCTTTTTTGTTAAGATAGGAGACAGAAAAGAATGTTTCTATGCTGGTGAGAATGATCCAGTGCCTGGCAACTGGTGCTATGTGAAGAGACAATACTAGGAAAACGAAGAGAACTGAGAAGGTAGAAAATGATGGGATTCAGGCTTGGCACTGGTTGGCGTACTACTTGTTTCTCTGACACAAGGAGAAGATGACTGATGTAGGAAATGCTCCAAAATGGCATCAGTTAGTGTGTGAGTGTGTGTGTGCACACTTGCATGGCATGCCTGCCTGGGCTATAGTGATGATTATATCTAGAAGAAATTCTGCCAACGAGAACTAAGTTACATAGAAATAATTTCAAAGAAGCTAAAAACCTGATAGTTTTGATTAAAATGGGAACTTTTACATAGCTCTGAGCTAAGCACTATTGAGCAAATGCAGGTTTTGATTACTTCCAGCCTTTGCATTTGAGGAATGACCTTTATATTCAAATCAACATTTTATTAAGACAGGGTTTCTGATCACTCTCTCACCTATAGTACCTATTATCATAAATTAGTGATTCCAAAGTGCAGTCTTCTATCCCTACGTGAGACCCTTTCAGGTTTTTGAGAGGTCAAAACTGTTCTTTAATATTACTCAGATTTTTTGTCTCTTATACTGTGTTGGGATTGGCACAGAGTATGTGAAAACACCAATGAGTGTTATTGCTGGGACATTGCCACAAATCAAGGTAACGGCACCAAAGCTTTATTTCTTAGCATCAAGCACTCCCAATAAATGGAACACACAAAAAGCCAGTTTTACTTAAAAATGTCTCCAGTGAAGCAATAAACATTGTTGAATTGATTAAATAATTTATTTTATAAAATTAATTCTTGAATATATGGCTTTTTAATATTTTGTGTAATAATATTGGAAACACTTGGAAAGACCTTTGGTACATATTGGAGTCTGACAGTGAACTCATAGAAAAGCATCCATGCTGGCATTGAGAGCTAAGCTAGCTGCCTTCTTGTGGAACATCACTTCAACTTAAAAGAACAATTGTCAGAATAAACAGTTTTCAGATGTGGATATTGGCAGGTATTTTTTCAAAAATGTCCAAAATGAGCCTGCCACATCAAGAAAAAATTTGAGAACATTTGTTGCCAATGATAAAATTCTAGCTTTCAAGTGAAAATTAGAATTTTGGAAAATTTGCATTCACTATGAACAGTTTGGTAATTTCCCAATATCTAAAGAGATTGCTGATGATATTAACACATGTAACTTTTTAAATATTGTATAATGAAATGTGTCAGCATTTGGAAACTCTACATAATTCAGGGAATCAATATTTTCCAAATGACCAATGTATGATATTACCAAATTACGTGTGGGGGGGAAAGATCTATTTAAAGTAGGAGATAGACAAATTAGTGAATTCTGAAGTAACAATCAAGTTGCATAGATATGTTTTCAGATTACATGTTTTAACTACATTTAAGAAACTATCACATGTCAAGTTTTAGTGTAGTATTAAAGAATATGCACAATTACGAAATGGTTAGCGAAATACTTTGCTTTTTTTCAACTCCATGTCTGTGCAAAGTTGGATTTTCTCCATCTGATTCAACCAATGCAGCTTATTGCAAGAGACTGAACAGAAAAGCAGATATGAGAATGTCTTCTATTAAGCTAAGGAATGAAAGAGATTTTCAAAAACCATGAAATACTGGTTACAGAGGCTGGGGAGAGAGGAGCTGGAGGGATGGAGAAAGATGGGTGGACAGGTACTACATTACAGTTAGAGAGAAGAAATAGGTTCTGATGTTCTATTGCACGGTAGGATGGCTGTTGATAACAATAGTGTATTGTATGCTTCAAAAAAGCTAGAAGAGAGGATTTTGAAGGTCCTCACCACAAAGAAATGATAAATGTGTGAGGAAAGAGATATGCTTACCCTGATTTGAACATCACACAATGAACACATGTGTTGAAACATTGCCTGGTTCCCATAAATATGTACAATTGTTATGTGACAAATGAAAAAAAAATACTTCAAATTTGAAATGATGCCATTCTCACTATTTTTTTCTTTTTGGAAAGTAGCTTGATTTCTTTTTTTTCCCATAGAATGTACAGGAAATGGAGTTATAATTTTTGAGAGAACTAATAACAAACATTTGAAAGATTTAAGCTTCTAATTTCTTATGTGGTCAATACTTGATAGATTAAACCCACATAAACAAAAGCTTCTTCAGGTATTCAAAACTGTGAAGAGTCTAAAAGAGCTATCAGACCAAAAGTTCAAGATCTACAACCATAATGCATTTAAACAGTGTATCTGAGGGGATGAAGGGAACATATATTTTTCTTTTTTAATTTTTAGTTTCTTTGTGTGCTTGGTTCCCTTTGTGAATCATGTTCCCTTATTAATTGATCCTAATAAGTCCAATTTTCCATCTGATAGCAGTCTGATCAACTGCCTGCTGTGCCGATTGATAGAAAGATAGGTGAATTCTCTAATTTTCCACTTTTAAGTGCAAATGTACCCATATGTTAAATCGAAAATCACAGCCAATTGCAAGAGCTACAGTCACTAAATCTCCATGCTTTGGCTAATGCTCCTACTTGGTTATTAGAATATAGTGGTAACAGTAGAGAAACAGAATCCTTGAGTTTGATTTCACTCCCAGCTCTGCTCTTAGTTTTGATCAAATCCCTTAAACACATCGGGACTGAAACTTCTCACACTTAAAACAAGGATATCTCATTTTTTTTTTTACTTCCTTTCAGCAATTTGAATTTCATATAATTCTGATAAAGTTGTCACCAAATGGTTCAGTCTAAAAGTTATCCCAGTAAAAAGTGAGCAATCAAAAACAATTTCAGGATAATTCAATACTCATTCATAAACCTCTTTCTTGAATGCCACTAATAACACATGGATAATTCTTACAATTGCCTATTTTCCTCACCTGTCAATCTGCACTCTCCCCACTCCTAATGCTCACTGCCCATTTTCCTTACAGTTTCACATCAGAGAAGTCAAAGAGCAGGTGCAACAAGGCAGGATCCTTGTCTAAAAGAGCTATAAGACCAGCCTCTGTAGAGCCACATGCAGAAGATCTGTTCATAGTTTACAGTATCCTGAGCAACACTGCACCTAATAGGTTTGGTATGTTTTGAATCATTTTCCTACTAAAGGACATAGAAAAGGTGTCCAAATTTTGTATTACTAATAAAACCTTTAAATCCCAACTTCATACACACTGCTGGCAACAATTTGACAACAATATCTTTGTATATAATGAATTCTTGAAGTAGGATTGTTTTTTTTAAATTATTTTCCCAAAAACCTGGAAAACTTTTACTCCTACTAATGGGAAGTTCAAAGCCCACTTCCTCCAATTTCAATACCAGGTCTTATCAAACTTTGAAAAACTTTTGCCAGACTTGGTAGCTTTAAAAATGACATCTCACCCAGTCCTAATTTTATTTAAGTTATTACTTTTTATTAGTTAAAAATCTGTCTTTTATATTTTTATCACCCATTTGAATTTTCTTCAAATTACTTTTGATGCCCACTTTCTAAAGATTTGCTAGTTTTTGCCAAAACACTGATAAAAAATTACCTTCTGAGCTACAAATACTTTCTCAATTTTTCATTCCTTTTTTCTTTACTAAAAATGTTTCTGTGTAGGAACGTATTTTAAATTTTTACTTAGTTTAACCTATCAATACACTTACAGCTTCTCAGTTTTATCCTGCTTAGTAAGATCTTAAGAGCCCTAAACTTTCTCTTTTTAATATAATCGCCAAGCTTATTCCAAACCTTTAATGATTTCATTTTTATGCTCAAATTTTGGAACCAAGTAGAATTCATTTTGACTAAGGAGTGAAATAAAGCTCCACTTATATTTTTTTCCAAATGGCTAGCCAGTTGTCCCAATACCCTTTATTGAATAATCCATCTTTTCCACAATGTTTTGAAAGGCCACCTTTATCATATACTAAATTTGTACATTTTTTTTTCTATCTTGGACCTCTCAGAACCAGGAGTTAAAGGTGAAAGAAAAGAAATTAAGGAAGAAAACAAAAGACAAAATGGAAAATTAAGTTATGAAATAGATCAGGAGGAAAGAAAATAATTTTTCAACAAAAACTAAAAGCAAAGCATTGTTTTTATTACTTTCCCTGGTTTTAAAAGAAAATCTTTTTTTTTTTTTTTTTTTTTTTAGCTCAGCCACAGAATAATAATGGAAAGATTTGTATCCCACTCTTGAGACTTGGACTCTTTCTGCAAATAGTCCAAATATTTTCTTTTTGGAAAGTAGTTTCACATGTTAGATAGATGAGCACTCTCTGTCATCAGCTTTCTTAATGAGGGATGTTTATTAATTTTGTGGCATTGAAAGACTAGTGCCTTTAAAAAAAATCCTGTATGTTGCTGGTTTTATTGATGCACACCTGTAATCCTATCTGGGCAGGAGGATCTCAAGTTTGAGACCAGTGTCAGCAAATTAGCAAGGCCCTATGCAACTTAGTGAGACCCTTTCCCAAAATCACATATACATGCACACACTCAAAAAGATCTTATACGTTGTAGGTACGCGTACATGAAACAATACTTTATCATAGTTCATTCACCCACCAACTTCTATTCTGAGTATTTGTTTATTTGGAAAGGGGCTGTTTTTTGTTGTAGGTAGAAAGAATGAAACTTTGGTACATCAAGTAAATAGAGGGAGAGGCAAAGACTTCATCTGTCCCCAAGTACCTTTGGACTAATTTTGTTCCTCCTTGAGAAAAGGATTCAGATTCAGGGATGGATGGGACTCTAAAGAGAGCCTCTCTGAGGCTGTGGGAATAAGAATTGCTGCTTTTGCAGCCCGATGAGCACACCTGGCTCAGAGCTGGGAGGACACCAGATTCCTCAGCTCTCCACAGAATTCAGTACCTCATTTCTGCTGCAGTGATGAGGGACCCAAGGAACATTAGTGAGGGCAACTGGACATGAACTTCTCCTACACTAGCAAGGATCCATTTGTAGTGGCATTTGTAGAGAAGAGAGGCCTGGAGTGAAAGAGAGAAGAGGAGAAAGGATACTCACTGTAATTGAACATTGTCTGTGGTCATGTGGGGACTATCTCATCGTGCAACAGTGGGAGGAAAACGAGGAACAAGCCATGGGCCTATTACTGCTCACACGGAGGCTGCCAAAAGGTTAGAAACTGGAATCACAAATATTTGGAGAAGGAATGAATGTGAGCCAATAAGTGAATGGTTTCTTGTAAAAAATAGTCCCCATTTAACATTCTAAATGACTGATCTTACTTGGAAAGAATATTAAAAATGTGCCAATTGGGCACAAAGTGGAAGAAATAACACTTTGAAATTAAGAAATTAGAAATAGTTAGAGAATAATTGGCTATTTTAAAATCTGTCTGGTGGCAGATGATTATTTTTTATCATGTTTTAACCTATACACCAAAATGTGATCACTTCCTAACATCATCATCTCTGAAGCACAGATCTTCTAGTAATTATAAAATTAGAGCCTCGGAGTTAGAAATCCTCAGGTCAGAGGTGCTGGGTGTAGGTCAGGGTCAACAGGACATTCATATGCTAGAAACCCAGAGTCAATATTGCCTGATATAAGCAGGAAGGAAATAGGGAGAAGTGAGCTGACTTCTATTTCCAATTTTAGTGTTGGATTCCTCAGTGAATTTCAATCTAAGCTGGTTCTCATGAGGGAGAGATATGTAGGGATGAGGAATGGGCCCCTGTTTGGTCAGATGAGACAGCCCCCTTGACGGAGAGCTATACTCCTCTGACTGACCATATAATGTAGGGAAAGAAAATCAAGGAACCTTTTCCCAACAAAAGTATAATTTAGGAAACTCTTGAAAATTTATCACTATCCTGAGTAAATGAGGAGGATTTATGCAATTTGGATACTTGTTTAGGAAGTTATTTAATGACTTACAAACCTAAAGAGAATACTCTTAATATAGTTTTATCAGAATATTAATTAAAGGATTGTGTCTTTAGTAACATGTTTCTGAACTCTTAACTATTTTACAAAATACCCTGAACTAAATATTTTATATGTTAATTGATATATAGGATTGATTTCAGTGTTAAAAATATTTGAACAAAAAAAAATTCCCAAAGAGGATGAATATTTGAACAAACCAGGTAAATACAGCAGGGGCTGAGTAGGGATCTTAATGTAACTGGCTAGTAACAAGGCAAGTTGCTTCATCCTTTATGTAAGTTCATGTGAACTGCCTCCTGCACAAAAGGTGAAAAGAGAAGCCGACACAGTATAACTAAGAAACTGCTGGTATGCTTTTCCCAGCACAATGGAATCTTAATGATTCTCAAACATGGGAGTACTTAGACACAGCCACATAGAAATTCTTAGCAAATTTTTGAAGATTCTAATAAAAAGTCCAAAAAATTACAAATATGACTGCATTTAATGGGAGTTGTTGTTGGCTTTAGGGTTTCAAATATTTGTGGGTTTTCATCTTCCTATGCTCTAGAGTTGGTGGTGAAGAAAAGGCTCCAACAAGGTGGCGTCCTCCAACAGGCACATCAAGGAGAAGAAAGCACAAGCTTAACATTTTAAGATTGCAAAGACTGACTATGATGCTCAGTGCAAATGCTAACAGAGATTAAATGATCCCATAATTTTTATATGTTTGTTTAAATTTGTTTTTGCTGTTCACATTGTGGTTACAAAATTCCATGGTTTGAGTTATCTGCCCTAATCCTAGATTTTCCATAACTGCTTTTATTTTTATAATACAATTTTATAGCCTCCAAGGTTTTTCAGAATGCTTATGCCCTTCTAGCATCGATGCCTATATTTTTATCTGAACTCCCTGTCAATACCCTACTGAAATGAGCTACACTGGGGCTGTCGACATTCCCTTGTCCCTAGGAAGACATTTGGTTTTCTTCACAACTGGTTGTCCAGTTTCTGTGTTGCATAACACGGAGAGGTGCCTATGCTGGGTGGGGATGTTATATGAAGCAGTCTTGGTGGTGATAGGTGTTCAAATGTTTCAGGAACCTGAAAAATTAATTCTTCCCAATTTTTTTGATTGTTTTGGGAACGTATAAATAGGTACAGAGTGGATAAATTTGTACTCCAAATGGATGCTACCACAGTGATTAGGATGTGACCTGGTATTTGGTGAATCTTAACATGCCCTGTGTCCTTTAACACAACACTATAACCCTCTTGACAAAATGTCCCCAGTTTATGACATGCCACTCACTTTTCCTCTTTATTTATACACCAAGAATGTGACCAAGGACAATGGCCAATTTCACATGTGCAATATACTCCCCAAAACTCTTTAAATGAACACAAAACTCTGTTTATATGCAGTCTATTGGTATACAGGTAGAAGTATATTTCTTAGCATATGTTTCCCAAAGAGTTTAAATTTTTGAAAGACAAAAGGTACTTCAAAGTGGCAATAACAAAATATACCTCCCTTTCTAACTTCCATTACATATGTTGAACTAAGCCAACAGAAGTATAGGAATGAATGAATATTAACCACATACGGTATTTTGAGGGTTCACTTCTATGACAAGCTTGATGATTTACTTCCAAATGTAGGATGAGTATACAGGCACTGACCCTCTTTCTTCACTGATGCTTGTTCCTCCCCAGTACTTACATTCTTTACAGTGTTGCTAGAATCACCATCAGGACACCCTCTTAAATCCTTGATCCTTGATAGATAATCAGCAGAAAATAATTCATTTTCTGTAAATAATAACAAAGTTGTTTCTTGATTTTCTTTTTCCATTTGCTCTTCTGAACCATGTCTGAATCTCTGATGGAAATAATTTAAAACTTACTGAGGATGTCTGTAAGTTAAAAGGATAATATAGAAATGGTTATTGAATCAGCACATTAGCTGTTAGCCTTTCTATTTGCTTATCATACAATGGAAACTGCTGTTTACTTTTTATTCTACAAAGGACAGACCCACTTTCTGTCTCCAAACAGTTAAAGGAATTAGATGAGAAATTATTCCAAATGAACTGTACACAGTTTGATTAGGCTAGCTGCAGAGCATAGTTTCTGGGAAAAAAAAAAAAAAAAAAGAATCATCAACATGCCGAGGTCAAATGCATTCTTATTGAATAATAAATTGGAGCCCCAAATGCTGCATGCAGTGGCATACTAGTATATATGATTCTTGTTAGCAATGCGCTAAGTATTTTAATTGGCTAGATATTTAGGATGGATTATTTTAAAGTTGTCTCATTTAAGATCACAACATTGCAAAAAGGCTCAGTTTAAATGGGTCAGAAATGATATTCATACATAAAAGAGAACAGACTTGTATTACTCTGATCACAATATTACTTGTTAAGATCTTTATACCTTCAAATGTTTCTTCATGTATACGATGTCACTTCATCTCCAGACATGCCAGGCAGGGGGTTGCAATGTATGTTCAAACATAATTTTTCATCAAACATTGACCTAATTTATAATCAAAAAGAGAAATATATAAAATGTTATAAGAAATACAAATAAATAGTGTTGCTTATATAAAAAAACTTTAGAAAATGATAAATATGGGTTATGTATGTCTCTTGTTACTATATGATAGAGGCGAAGTAACACAGTGTATGAAATTTTTAAAAAATCACACACAGGGGCAACAACCCCTGGTTTCAAGGGACTGAGTATGCTTCTAGTCCTGGGGTACTCAGGCACCAAAGGTTTCATTTCCTTCAAATTGTTGAAAAATTGTTGAGGTGTGTATGATATGTCTCTGTGTGTGTATGTTAAAAGCAATTTGGAGGGTTTTTTTTTTCACAACATGCTAAGAAAACTATTTTGAAAATAAGTGGAAAATCAAGGTATTTTGCAAATGCTATTGTATTTTTACAGTAAGGTCCCCAAAGTGTCTCTAGCTGGTGCTTCCGTGCAGCTATTAGGAGTAAAAATATGTTTTTAGCCAACTTCTAGCCATTTTATTCTACTTCTGAAGTATTATTGTAAAATTCTTTTCATAAATGTGGAAATAGTTGTGCTGTGTATCATGTCATTTGTGTTTTACTGGATTTTCACATGGAATGAAAATTTTAAAACTGAAAGCCAGATCTGGGCTATGAGGAAATCAAACATTCTGGTTCGACAGCACAGATGTATAGAGGCATTGATGTCTGAGCACCACTTGACCATCACAAGAAATATTTTCCCCGCCCTGGTTTTAAGTAGAACATGGACAAAGGCAAGTTTAAGCTAATAAACTAGAGGCATGTAGTATTTGATAGTATAAATGATTGACATAATAGGTTGCTAAGTATCATGGATGCTTGTCTGAATTCTTCATTTATTTAAAAAATATATAAATAAGTAGAAGTTAGCAAAAACAATGAAACAACAGATGTGCAAGCCCGAATTTAAAACCAAAGTCTTCCTTCTTCTCTGTCTTTCCTCTTCCCTTTTCTTTGCCTGACTCCAAGCACACCTTTCCAGCTCATTACTGCAAATCATTTGAATTCCAGCACACAATGTCACCTGCTCTGTAATCTGATTACTTTATGGAGGAATTAGTATGTATATTTAATGTAGAAGGGTTTTAATCTTGATGAAAATAATCCTAAGGAACTGTGATAGGGCCGCTCATATGTCTGGCAGATATGCCAGTAACATGCTAATAAATGACAGCTGATTTATGTATCTGGATTCTTTTATTTATAAAAATAGCAAGTGGACTGATTTTTGATATTAATAATACAAGTGAATCCACTTTGATTAGACTTCTGTGGAGAGCTGTGCATATCCGGCATTACAATTAAATCTTGTGATGTGGAATGGGAATGACATGCTAATGAAGCAAGCCAGTGAGCCTGAACCAGGAGTGTCCAACATCATTATGGGATATCTTAGATGAAGAGTAATTATAAGAGGAACACTGAAATGTCATTAAAAATCTTCACTAAGAGATTTAACCTACTATTTCATACTAATGCTGGATTTTTTTTAAGCAATGTAACTGAACACAAAGTTCCTTTTCAGAATTTACAGGAAAAGGTTTTTAAATAGGTCTGGATTTAAGAAAAGAAACAATCTAGTATCTTAATTTAATTTGCTACATCAAAATTCAATGGTGGTATGTAATTGAAATCTCTTTTTAATAATTTCAGATGAATTAGCAATTAGGACTTGATCCGATTTCCATGAAATTTATTAAAATTGAGGGTTGAAGCCCTTGAAAATTTTTATTCTTTTCACTCCATTAGCACAATACATCTAGCCTAAATGACTCTGTCAGTTAGTACGGTACATTCCTTGTTTATTTATGAGAATTTGTTTCAAGGAAGTTCAAAAGAGGTAACTAATGCATATTCATAGAATTTCGCTTATAATATATGAATCAAGACAGCCCTCAAAGTTTAAACACACTCCCTTTTTTGAAAAAAAAAAAAAAGTACTACCCTCACCTTTGTAACTAGATATGCTTCTGAGCCATTCTCAGTCTGGGTCTGCTATGTGCAATTCATCGTATCCCAGATGTCCCCGGGAGGAAGGCTTCATGACAAGCCACAACTGGGCACTGCTTGAACAGGACACAGGGAAAGATGAAACAGTACCAACTCTCAACAACAACATAAAATGTGGACATCGAATGCGGAGTCCAACTCCATAAATCCAAGAGACTGAACGTCTAAGAAAACGTGACGGAAACTGTAGTACGTATCACACTGCCTTGGCGCCCAGCAGGCAAAACAAGAGTGCTTCTCAGTGGCAAACAAATAAATTACGCACATGCTGAAAAACCAAAAGAAATATGCCAAGCATTTGTTCCCCTTCTCCAGGCTCTTTGTGAAGAACTGCAATTATGCTTAACAAAAACAGCATAGAACTAGTTGGCATCACTCTGAGACATAAATGTGTTTCTGTTCCAAATATGTAGCATTTTCAGAATGTTTGTATGTATTATGTGCAATTTGTTCGGTGTATCATTCTGGGAAACCAGGTCCTGGCTGGGTAATTATGAGAAAAGTAAACAGTATTTTCTGACTGTGAGCTTCCATTTCTAAAGTTGGAGCAGAAAACTCTTATTATTTACCTTTTTGAGGAAACATTAGAATCACAAGCCTTGCCTGTTGGCTTCTATAAAATTTAAATTTTACAAATGGCCACTCCTCATTGATTTGGGTTATGTGCCCTTGAGGATACATATGTGGAGAATGGGTGACTTTGCAATAGAGCATGAAAGAAGACAAAATATGTCGGCATCCTAGATTTCTACAAAGGAAATAACAGTGACTCCCTGAAATCCTTATTAGAAAATCCTGAGATTTTTCTACTTGTTAAATTTTGTTCACCAAGACTATACTCTATACCTTCATGGTTCAGTGTAGAAGATGCGCACACAGCACTCCTCTGTGGTATTGTAGGATCTGTGAAAGAGCTAGGCTCTTGTTGCTATGGGAGCATTGGGAATGGACCATTCAAGTGACAAGGCATCCTGGAAGACAGAAGGTGAGCTAAGAATGGCTGAGATAGGTGGTAAATTGAAAGGCAGCACTGTAGGAAGAAGAAAAATTAAGACCAAAGATTCAGAGCGATGAATCTGAGTGGCATGTGTTGTGTAGATATGACAACTGTCAAGGAATTAAATATAAATATTTCAAGGCCTCCATATCAAGGAGGAGGAGGTGGGAAGGGCAGAAAATGAGGGAAGGAGAAGCTGTAAGGACCAAGGCATGGAGGGCCTTATATATCACATTAAGCAAATTAGATTTAATTCTGCAAGTGTTGGGTAGCCGTTGGAGGAGATCATGGCCAGGCATTCATTTTAGGTAGATGACTCATTTTATTGCTTTCGTCTTTGACTAGTTGTGCCTCTTGAATATCCTTTCTAAGATTTAACAGATCTAGGTTCAGGTAGTTTTACCAGTCTCCTGGAAATGTAGGGTTTCTAACAATAATACTGCAGTAGCACCTTGAGAAGTACTGAGCTACCACATTTTCGTGATGGCTGTCCCACTGATCTTGCAACGTTGCTTTACCTGCTTAATACGACCATTTTACACATTTTACAAATTCAAAAAGCAAAATAAACCTGAACCAGGCCAAATTCCAAGCTAGTGACTGTGGACACAGTGATGCCATGCCACTGAAGCCAGTTCAGGGAGAACTCTGTGCTTTGGGCCTTTCAAGGTGCAAACATTTTTGCCTGAAATCACCCAAAGATGAAGAAATGGATGCAAGAGGCTCCTCACAGAAAGGCTGATTGTCTGATTTTAGCAAGATTATTTCTGAACCTGGAACAGTTTCAGGAATGAGGGTAGATAACAGTTAGCAGGAAAGGAAGGAAGGAAGGAAGGAAGGAAGGAAGGAAGGAAGGAAGGAAGGAAGGAAGGAAGGAAGGAAACAACACTGCGAAAAGTAGAAATCAGACAATATGGTTTAAAGAACAAAACAAAGTCTCGGTCATTAATTGTCTTGTTAGTGATCTTCAGAGTGTCATCATGTTAATATGATTTTTTTTCTACCTGGCTCCAGTTTTCATTTTATTTATTGTTTAACAGGCTAAGAAGTGGAAGGAGAGCTATTGTACTTGATTTAGAAAGGAAACATCACCTAAAAGTGGCCTGTTAGGTAGAATTTGAATCCTTTTCTAGCACAGGATGGCTTCACTCATTTCTCCTTTGATTTTTCCACCTGGCCTGCTCGTTTGGAGGTTCTCACTGTACTTTCTCCACTGGGGTGGAGAAGGAGAGAGAGGTGGAGTAGAAAGGAAATACAAAAACAGTTACGGCATAAATTAGTATTTTAGTCAGCTTTTTCGCTGCTGCAACTAAAACACCTCACCAGAACAACTGTAGGGGAGGAAAAGTTTATTTGAGGGTTCATGGCTTCAGAGGTCTCAATCCATACATGGCTAGCTCCATTCTTTGAGGTTTGAGATGAGACAGAACTTCGTGGTGGAAGAGTATGGTGAAGGGAAGCAGAAAGGTTCTTTGAGGTTTGAGATGAGACAGAACATCGTGGTGGAAGAGTATTGTGAAGGGAAGCAGAAAGGCAGTAGAAAGAGAGCCTCTACTAGCCAGATACAAAATATATACCCCAAGGCATGCCTTCAATTACACACCTCCTCCAGCCACATCCTACCCGCCCTCCTTACCACTCAGTTGATTCAGTGTTGAGTTAAGGCTCTCATAACACAATCTTTCCATCTCTGAATGCTCTTGCATTGTCTCACACATGAGCTTTTGGGGGGAAACTCACATCCAAACTATAACAGTTAGCAACTAAAAATCAATATTATAGGAAAGAAGAGGTGGCAAAAGAATAAGAAGATGAGAAGACATATAGGAGACAAAAAAACAGAATTAATCCAAGTGCTGGTGGGTAGAAAGACCCTCCTAACCAATAGCTCCAAATATGTAGCCATCTTTTACTATCAGCACCTCCTTGCACCACTTCAATAAACTTTTGAACTAAACTCAGTCACATTTATTTTCTTGAGGATTTGTATTAGGAAATTATAATCAGAAAAGGTTGATCCAGGAACTGTAAGATCCAAGACAGAAAATTTAAATTCAAGATATATTGGGAACTATGTAAACAATTGACATTCAGGTATATAAGGGGAAAAGATACAAGTGAAATGCATATGGATTTTTAAGAGAAAATTATATTTTCAAAACTTGCTTCATTTTCATGGGAAAATGGCATTTTTTATTCAGTTAGTAAGTATAAAAATATGAATTTATAATTTCTATAATAATCATTTTGTCAGTAATGAGAGCAATTAACATTTCACACCAAACTAATAATATTAGCAAAAAATTAAGGAGATATGATCCATTTAGATTCAGCACATATTCACCCATAGGAAAAGAGGCCAAATAGACCCAAGTATCCCACCCCTTTTTTTGTTGCCTTTGATTAAAAAAAAAAAAAAAAGTCCAGAGCTGACTTCCTCTTAGATTAATGGAAATTGCATTATTATTCTAAGGAAATGGCATCAAAGCAAGAGGCATTAGATCCTCAGATATCAACTAACAGGAAAAATCAATTAACCACATTTTTCCAATACTAATAGGATACTCAGATGACATCACCCCAAAAGTACCTAAAAAACAAATTCCTTCCCTCAAAACAGTATAAATATGTATTGAATGCATGTTATATGTCAATCACAATTTTAGGATGAAAGCATAAAATGACTTTGTATAACAAAAAATGCCTGATGATCACAGTATGATTTTCTTTTCCTAGGTCCACAGGAAAAGGACGTTTTGCTCAGTCTCTTTTTTTGTGTGTGGCCACATGCATATGACTGAATTTTGGTCATGAGACTCGGAAAGAAGTGATGTGACCTGCTCCTAGTCCTGACCCTTCACACAGCTCTCAGGATCTTTCTGCTCTAATTCCATCTACTCACATATCAGAAAATACAGCTTCAAGATAGAGGAGGCTCGCTGTATCCATGTCAGACTGTGAGGCCAGGGAATCTTAGGCTGTGCTAAGCCACTGAGATTTGGGGATTTATTTGCTGCATTGAATAGCATTTTCTAATCTCATAATCTGAAGAACAGGGTAACACAGAAAATTGTAATACACTATGAAAAATTTAGAGATAATATGATACAAATGAACAAAAAAAAATGTGGTTACATATTTCCTGGGGGTTTGGATAGAGACTACCTCTCAAAGGATGTGAGAGTTTACATTGCTCTTGAGTTATGGTAGATCCTCAAGAGAGAACAGAACAGAAAAGTGACATTGAAATGAAATGATCTACCATTGCTGTAACCTTCTTCATCAAGAAATGACTTGATGTTTCCTCAATCAAAGGCAACAAAGTCAAGGAAGAAAATAAAAAAGCAATTTTAGGATATAAATTTCACATTGTACTTAAGCAATACTGGATTACCTCTTAGGTTGCTTAATTAGAAATTTGATTTGGCCAGAAAATACCAAATAATATTATGGCACTTTTGTTACAAATGAATTCATAGGAAAAAAGCACCTAGTGCATTATTCATAAATGTAAAAAAAAAAAAAACAAAAAAAAAACCTTTTTTTTTTTTTCCAAAATAGAATGCATTGATTAGTAAGGGACCATCAGTACCCACTGTCTAACAGGTGTTGTCCTTGGGTCCTTGGATGCAAGTTATTTCCAAATGTCCTGGTAGGTTTCAATGTTCATGTAGTGATTTCATAATATATAGCTATAGAGGGCAGCTCGAGTCATTCCTACTGAACATCTTAATGTGAATGTACAATGTTTCCTGAGACATGAAGCAGAAACTAGCATCAGAAAAATCTGAACACATGTACTTTTCAAAGAAAGTGGTGTATTCTACACTCGCCTCTTCTTCTAAGAAGGTGAAGGTTTTGCTGTGAATTGTCAAATTTACTTTTCCAGGAAGGACGTTTGAATTATAATAATAAAAAAAGAAAGCTGTGAACTTGAGGGGAAATGAAGAAATCCATATTAGAAACAAATGAATAAGGTGTCAAAGGTCTTATTCCTGGAGGGCAAATGATAACCAGTCCTCAAAGTACAGCGTATGAGTTTTAAGAAGACAAAGATGAGAAAGAAAAGAATTCAGAGCATTGGAAGATCTTTCAGGAACTTGATCTTAGGACACACATTATAACTCTGTAAATTTCAGGCAGAAATGAATGGTGATTCTGTAGGTTTGAGACATACACCATTTCTAAGGTGGAATTGTAGGAATGAAATTAGTTCCCAGCACTGGAGATGCAGGTAAGAGCTCTTTCCTGAATGAAGTAGACCAGGCAGAAGTGTCATCCCCAGTAAGGAATTTAAAGGCATTAAGTAGACCTCCAAGTTAAACTTGTGGTTATGATGTTGAATTGAGGGTTTTCAACATAATGATCAACCTGGGCACTTATGTATATTCCTACTTGAATAAAGGTGTGTCAGACATTTCTAAAAAGAAAGGATGATAAAGACTAGCTTGAGGAAATTTTTCTCCTAATAAATAGCAATGTAGTCTCAGACACTTAGGTCATAAAAAATAGAAATCTAGGAAATGATTAAAACAATATGTTTGCATGACTTTGTGGACCTCTATTTTATAATGATTTTCTTTTATTCTCTCCTTCTATTGCCATGATCATATACAATGTATTTCTGGTGATATTGTTGCCAGGTTTCCTTCAGCTTCTTGAATACAAGACATACACAGTCCACCTTCAGTTCAGATATTAGGAAAGATGGCAACATAATGGCTGATAATATTTATCAGGTTTATAACACAGTGAAATTCAAATGTACTCTTCAAATATACTTCAAATATACTCTTCCAGTTTTCCTCTCAGTATACATAGATCCTCAAATTGCCTCAATCAAGGCATATGTACCAGCCTGAGATATAGAAACAGAAACACCAATAGGACACTTCTTTTACAATCTCAATATTTTTCCTTTGTTCCACACATCAGAGTAGAATGCCTTGAAACCTGTGAATGCCCTTGGAAAATTCATACTTGAAAAGAGTTCTTGTAATTTTTGCTAATTAGCAATTCCACTACATTTGCATTAATTTGGGAATATAATTGAGAAGTTCATTGTTTTCCCATATTATATACCTCACTAAACACAAATGTGCAAAACCACTTGTGAAAATATTTTATGTGTGTTTGGTGAAATGATTCTGCTATCAACAGTAAAAATTACCATGACTATATATATATTTTAAAGCAAGATTTCCTCACTGGCTGTCCCCACCCCACTTTCCACAAGACTACATTTTTCACACGGGAATCAAGAATTTCATTCTCTGTTTGGGGAGAGGCATGTAAGCATCCTGGGACATTAATCAAGACTGCTTTAATAATAGGAGAGTATGTTAACACCTATGAAGAGAGCTAAGGGCATGGAAAGCACCCTTCTGGATGAGCCAGGGACAGGGACTGCTGTAGTCCATTGAAAATTCTGCTCTGTATCAATGAGAAGATAAGATGATGTGGTGTGACTCCAAGGGCAAGAAAGTCTACAGACTATGTCTCAAGTTCTCTATGATATCTGTTGCCTCCTTCTTGGTTATGGTAGAAAATCTAAGGGCCACATCACTTGAGGGCTTTCTTTTTGACTTGCAAGAGCATAGTTTGGGTGTCAGAAAGAAAGCTAACTGTTGCAAAATTCTGCTTTAACAATCTTACTTGTTCCCAAGACTAGGAGGAATCTTTGAAGGGAAGGATGTGGAAGAAGAAGAGGTACAGGCCTACTAGTATTTCTAACTGTCCTTACTACATCCTATGAAATGATACAAAGTGTCACCCAGTTCCTTGGGTGACAGCATACATATGGTGCTTGTGAAATGCCAGATATTCTGGACAGAAACTCCTTTGGTTCACCAATATTTATTTGAGCTGGGTAATTCCTTGTAATTTTAAAGTATGCTCCATTAGGACCAGAACTATGATTATAAACTCATCACCTTCCTGTCCTGTATGACTGTCCCTTGAAGGCAAACTGGTTTTCCCTTCCTCCTAGGTCAGTGTTTACAAGCTTTGCTGCATGTGAGAGTCCCTGGTGTATTAATTGGCTTTTCATTTCTGTGACCAAAATATGTCACAAGCACAACTTAGAGGAAGAAATTTTTGACTCGTGGTTTCAGTGATTTCAGTCCCTGGTTGGCTAGTTTTGTTGCTTTGGGCCTGAGTGAGGCAAAAAATCAGAGTGTGAGGGTATAGCAGAGGAAACGAGAGAGAGGAAGGAGCCAGAGAGAGGATAAATCCTTTCAGAATACATCCCTCATGATCTGCTTCCTCTAGTTAGGCCCCGCTTCCCAGCAGTTCATTCAGTCATCAACAGATTAATCCACCGATGAGGTAGAGCTCTCAAGATCCAGTCACTTCCCAAAGCCATCAAAGACAGAAGACGTCAGAGGACTTTCCAGATCCAAACATTACATTTGGGTGATTTTTAATACTCTGCCTCATACCAGTTAAAACAAATGTCTGTGAGTAGACAGATAACCTCAAGTTACCTGGATCTACAGGAGCTTCCAGTTTATAACAGTTAAGGAAAGTGTGTGTGTAATAATTAGATGGAGTAACTTTCTGGTAATAGAATTGGGGGTGGAAAAATCAAGGGTAACTGTCACTTAAATGGGTAGAAAGAAACATGAGAAGAAACTGGACTTTGTTGGCAGATGTTCCTGGAGACATGAGGAAGAGCCAGGGCAGGGGTTGATACCGGTTGGTGGTCTGGATTTATAGAGAAAATGTTCATCCTTTCCCCAAGTGTCAGTACTTCATCAACAATCAATGTTAAGATAGTATTGTTAGCTGAATTGTGTACCTACCCTCTCTCCAAAACTTACATATTGAAGTTCTATTTCCAAGTATCTCAGAATGTCATAGAATGTAGCGATAGAGCCTTTATGGAGGTAATTAAATTAAAATGAGGCCATTAAGATGGGGCGCAGCCCAATAAACCTAGTGTTTTTATGAAAAAGAGGACATTTGGATATATGGAGAGATAGCAGGAGTGCTCCGGCACAAAGGCATGATCATAGGAAAAGGCAGCAAGAGCACCATCTGCAAACCAAGCAGAGAAGCCTTGAAGGCACCTACCTTGCCTGTGCTTTACTCTTACACTTCCAGCCTCCAAAGCAGTCAGAAAATAAATTTCCCTTCTGAAAGTCGCACAGTTCATAATATCTTGTTTTGGAAACCCTAAGAAACAAAAACACATAGTGTTTTAAAAATAGAATAACGAACATTTGAAATGCCCTTCAGTATAGATTTTTTTGAATTTTCAATGTAATTCATCTTAGTTTAAATCATTTTCCTTCAGCTTTTGCAGTAGCTTTTGTTTTAATGGAGTAAAACAAGCACAAACCATTTCTCAACTGTGTGCTTGACTTTTGCCCACACCTTACCTAGTTAAATCCTATCCAGCTTTCGAGGTCTAGTATACAAGGTCTTCTCCTGTCAGAAGTTTTCTCTAGTCACCTAAATCCTCAGTGCTTCCTCCTTTCTTTGAAACCCTCATCTCTAATGATGTTTTCATAGAGTTGTCTCCTAAGCATAAGCTGATCTTCCACAATTCAAGAATCATTGTCTCCTGAGCAATTTAACTCTCCTTATGTTCTGGCTCTGGCTTCCCTCACCTAATTTGGACTCCTTTGGTATAGGAACTCTAACTATTCATTTTCTATATCTCCAATAGTGTCTGATAAAGTTCTTCTAGAAATATTGATTGATAAGTAATTAAGAGGTTTTTCTACAGACGCTATCACACTTTGTACCTGAGCTTAATTAAATCTCAAAAGATCAAAGACAGGATAGAAAGATATTCTTTCTGTAATGGCTGTGTCACAATCAGCTATCAGCATTTTAACATTGATGAGCAGTTACAAGTGACTTTGAAACCTGTAAATGGTTATTTTCTAATTCCAAATGAGGTTAAAAGATGATGGAGGAAAAAAAAAGTAACCTAAAGGCCATGACTTGCCATCTTTTATACTTGGACACGCTCCAGTGGGCAAAAGAAAAGCATCTCCTACAAACAACATGGAGACTGGTGCTAATGACTAGACTTAAAACTTCAAAGTCTTCCTAATTAAGCCCTCTTCCAGTACCACTTGATGAAGTTGTGTTGGAGAAACACTGTCTTTGCACATTTTCAGATGACATAATCCGTCACAGCTCAGCGAATCATAACATTAGCTAAAAAAAAAAAAAAAAAAAAAAAAAATCTGAGGATTAAGTCACCATATTTTATTGAATGATAAAGTAAAACTGAATTATTCTTATCCTGATTTTTAATGATATACCCATGTGTTTCTGCTTTGTGATATGATTAAACACAGGATAATGGCTAAGCCAAAGCATAACTTGCTAGGGGTCAGGGTAGAAGATGAAATGGAAGGTAATGAGTCAAGTTTTAAAGATGTACTTATAGAATGTTCTTCCTATAGTTTTAAAGAGAGGTGAATCATCTGTGAAGCGTGAATGGTGTCAAGAAGTGGCTGTTAACTTTTAAATTAACAGTTGTAAATTGTCTTTGAGGAAACTTAGGGGCTCTTGGTAATTTGTTATACATTCCTTCTGAAGTTTGTCTTTATTGCAAAGTTTGAGGGTACTGAACAAGTGCCAGTCTTGATCATACTTTTCTTCTTATCTGTGTCAGTTAGCTGTTGCTATGTAACAATTAAAATAAAACTCTGTCAGTGTCATATAACAACAGATGTTTATCCTGTTCACATGTCCAGGTCTGCTGAGGGATGACCAGTCTAGGAGGACTCACCTAGCTGACCTTGCCAGTACTAATTGACCTGCCCACACATTTCTCCTCTTCCTCCAGATCTGCTTTTACATCATGGTGATGTCAAAAATGCCATAGCTGAAGCCCAGTCTACCTGTGCTTCTCATGCCTCTGCTTTTTGTCACATATGCCAATATTTCTTGACAAAACAGGTCACATTGTGCCTTTAACGAAAGAGCCTGCTAAAACAAAATACCACAGATTAGGAAATTCATAAACAATAGAAATTTACTTTTCACAATTCTGGAAACTGAGAAATTCAAGATCAAAGCACTTGTAGGATTGGTGTCCGGTGTGGGCCAAATCCCCATTTGCAAGTGTGGCTGCCTCATCTAGAGAGGAAGAACACTGTATCCTTGCTTGGCAGCAGGGACCTAGAGGCTAGAGACCACCCCATCAGCTTCGAGCCTTTTGATAAGGTTGCTAATCCCATTCATGAGGGCATAGCCTTCATAGCTTCTTGGTAGTGTTGTACTGGGTTTATGTTTCACCATGAAATTTGGACACTATCACTCAAACAATAGCACATGGCTACATCCAGCATCTATTTGCAGGGAAGCATGCTCTGCTCTTATAATGGAAAAAGTATTAAAATTACATCACAAAAAGAATTGATACTAGGCGGAATTAAGAATTAGGGACATTACTCCCATCTACCACACTCTTATTGTTTTCAATCTTTAACGTCTTTCATATTCAAGGAGACCCATGCCCCTTTTTTGCCCTTGATTTTTAAAGTACCTTTTCTTTGTCTTAGGGAAATATTCATGATATGGGAGAGTCTATCTCCTCAGTGTGCAGATCAGTATTTTAATCCCCAGTCTCTTTTGAGGCAAGGACACACACTAACAAAGCATGGGCTGTTTGTTGCCGAAGACTTCCATTTGGCTAATTGTGATGAACAAAGAAGCCTTGAATGGCAGCACCAGAGCCTTCCTGGCGGTTGCCAGGTTGTGGGGTTGGCAATAGCAATTTCAATAAAGATATTTCAGACATTTACCACTTGACCATAGCAGTGGTAGCTTCCTTACAGGGTCAGTTCTACCTCAGGGACTCAGGACTGTTTCTCCAGGCTTCCCAAAGATTGGATAAGCCCTCCAGAATTGTCTGTGTTCAAGCAGGTCAGTGTGAATTCCATGAACAGATGCTAACAACTACCCTGAGTAGCCACTTCATGCACAGCAATTAGCCAGAATTTGGGGAGATAACAGTTAGGATTCTTTGTATACAAGCAGTGGAAATATGAGTTAATTGTTGGTTCTGGGGTAGCTTACAGAATGATGGAATGCCTGTAGTTGAACTAGACTTGGAGAAGTAACAAAATTAGAAAATCACTCCAGTGTTCAGACAAAAAAAAAAAAAAAAAAACTCAGAGTGTCAACATTTGGATGAATTACCTCTAACTTCCTTTTACAGTATTACCCTGATAAAGATACAGTTTGGGATTACAGAATCTGTAAGGAAGAAAAAAAAAAAAACAACTTTCCTCTGCATCTTAGGTTCATGACTGAGGTTCACATAATAAAAGTCAGATTAACAAAATAAAATCATACACATACATTTAATAAAAGACTATGTGACATGTGAGACTTTGGTGATGAAAAGAAGTGGATGATTTGTGTATTCTCTCAGCTAGATTTGATGCAGAAGAGGGTAGCCATGGAGAAGTATGATTGGACAAAGGGATGATGAACTAATAACAATAAACCAAGGGAAGAAAGGCCTGTGTTTTCAAAATCATCTCTGTATACCTGTGTCCTCAGAGACAGGGTGATTCTTTCTTCCCAGTAGAGGGAGGGTTTTATGACTTGCTTCAGAGGAGAAAAGGGAGAGGTGGTGAAAAGGACCTTCCTGCTTCTGCTGCTTTCTCAAATCCAGAGGTGCCATATTTGGATGCAGAGTGTCTTGAATCCTTCAAACCCAAGTAGCTTAACTTGGATCTTGTACGAAAACTTGAATAGGGGAGATAAGGAAACCTATACTGACTTCCCTTCCAAGATTTCATCTTTTGTGATAGTAGTCATCTAATATTTTATTTTCCAATAAAATACACTCACAAGGAAGCAAGTGTATTTTATTGGAAAAGAGGAAATGATTGCTGAGTAGTAAATAAATGAATAAATAAAACTGAGAACAAAAAGAATAAAGACTAGGGCTGGTGCTATAGCTCAGTGGTAGAGCGCTTGCCTCGCATGTATGACACACTGGGTTTGAGCCTCAGCACCACATAAAAAATAAATTTATAAACAAAGTTTGTATGTACATCTACAACTAAAAAATACTAAAAAAAAAAAAAAAAAAGAATTACCAAAACCATACATCCAGTTCAGCTCAAAGGTAAATGAGACTTTATTTTCAGGAAGCATGTATTTTAGTAGGAAAGACTAGATACTCATTTTTCATTTATTATGCAATAAAAAGGACATCAGTCATTGAATTTAGGGTTCATCCTAATCACCTTGACCTCATCACAACTTATTTTGGAAATAGAATCTATTTCCAAATAACATCCCATTCTGATATTCTGGGGTGATATGAATTTTGGGGAGAGATGGCATCATTCAACTCACTGCAATACTCTCAGACTAAAATAAGTTTAGACTTTCACCTCAGGTGAAAATTACCCCAGAAAGCATTTTATCATGCAGATAGACTATAAATATGTTATTTTTAGGTGATCTAAAATTATCTCATGATAAGAATTACATGTGATAGATAAACAAGTATGAATGTTCTTGGCATATCTTGATTCAGATTTGAGAAAAATATGTACTTTAGAGATCTTTCTCAAATATAAATACCAATCTTTGCTGTGATGGCTCTCAGGCTGAGTTTCTCCAAACTTCTTTCTATTTGAACAGTATGTGGTTAAATAAAGACCATATTCTCTGTATTAGTTTATTGGTGACATTACTTTTCAGAGTACAGAGAAATGAGGTAAACCTAGGGAGTGATTCTTAGTAGGCTCAGAGATTCTACCATGCCTTAGACAAATTAAGTTGTTTTCCTTTCCACTGATTTATGTACAATGTAATTAGAAAATTAATACATATGAAGATAAGATAATAGAAAGCATCAAGCAATAATGTAGTTTTGTTGTGTTTTTGAAAATTATCGAAAGTAATGGCGAAGCTAATCTGCTATAAATTTCTTTTAATTAAACAGTGTTTAGAGTAACATTTTTTTCTCAATTTAATCTCTCTCATACTATTCCTGCATGTTTTTCATCTTCACATACTCAGAAAGTATTCTGATAATTGCCTTGAAGATCATAATTGTTAATCATAGAGTAATTGGACTTTGGAGTTAGAATAATATTTTGGAAAGACCTGTTGGTTTAAAACCAGGGGCTATTTCCAAATGTGATATTATTCATTGTTACTGTTAAACCTTCTCATTGTAATATCCAGTCAGATATCTTTCCAGTAGTAAAAAAACTCATTGTTATTTTTTTTTTAAAGCATGACAAGGCAACGTAATTTAGGACATTTTTATGTGAAAAACTGATATTATTAATTAATTTATTATAATTTATATTCCTGTACTCAAGACTGGAACACTAATAAAATAACACAATGATTAATTCATGGGTAACGAAATAAAACACTTCCCTAACGATTGTTTTTTCAACTGTATCATAAGACAAATATGGAGGCATGGTCTTATTGTACATTGAACATTTTAAGTCCTGGGAGATTGTGAGAACAGAAATAAAACCTGTCAGGTGGCAAAATGCCAGAAATCTAATATTCAACAGCTGACATGATATGTAACCACAAGTAGACACTGCCCTATTTTTGTGATACCCTGAGGCTCAGTCCTTTGTGGCCCTATGGGGGTGGGGTGCAAGTGCCAAGCAGCTAGGTTACATGGAGCTCCCCATGATTTATAACGGCCGTAAACAACTCTGGGGGTCTCAGGCCAACTTGGACCTACAGGCCTATCCCAGAATTGATTTGACCTATGTAGTGACACTTGTCTCTCCTGGACAAGACCCAGGACCAGAACTTTTTATCACCTGCCTGGAGCTCTTCTGAAAGAGAGCAGACTCCTCCTGCTCTCTCCAGCTTGGCTTCCCTTACTTTCTTCCATCTCATTTTGCTCCTGGAGTTGTTAACTCATCACCTCTGGTATTTCGTAGAACGCTCCCTTCAGACCCTACAAGATTTCTTTTTCCATACAGATTCCTAAATCATTCTTCTTGGGTAATAGTGGTTTGAGACTGAGATGGTAAGGTGGCCATGCATAGAGTTAAATGGGCACGTGGAACATTAGGGAGAACATTTCTGATTAAATATATCTACCATGAAATGCCTCAGGCTTTGACCTGCACCAGTAAATCCTTATTTCTTAACAGCAGATGAAATTCCTACACAGGTTGCTGAGTTTGTCCTCAATCGCTCTCATCTCTACCACTACACAGGGAATAACTTTCCTAAGAAACTATTCAGAATAGTCCTTAGGAACTCCAGGGTTAAGAACAGACAGAAAATCAATTGAAAAAGTAGAACACTGTTTTCTTTCCAGATTTCTCCTCTGACTTTTTAATGTGAATCATAAAGATACTTGGAATTCTGTCCTGGAGGGTTTACAATTTAACGCAAAGGAAACACTTTCCTGAACTCCCTATTTAAAACAAACAAACAACAACAACAAAAAAAAAAAAAACAGGAGTCGGGGTGTAGCTCAGTGGTAGAGCACAGGCTCAAAATGCATAAGGCCCTGAGCTAAATCCCCAGCAAAAGAAAAAGAAAGATGCTTTTAAACTATTCTTATATCTATTGAGTGATTTTTATACTATATTATTTTTACATAAATGTAAAGTATTTTATCTTTTATTTCTTGGGTTGCCTTCTAGTCCCATGGATTTTATATTTCATATCTCTCTTCTGTATGATATGCTCAACATTTTTTTTAGAGAGAGAGAGAGAGAGAGAGAGAATTTTTTTAATATTTATTTTTTAGTTTTCAGCGGACACAACATCTTTGTTTGTATGTGGTGCTGAGGATCGAACCCGGGCCACCTGCATGCCAGGCAAGCGCGATAGCGCTTGAGCCACATCCCCAGCCCTGCTCAACATTTTTATTTTCACTATTTTTGTTTTGTTTTTGCAATTGTGTTTTAAATTTTCACCAAAACTTATTCTCTGATTGATCCTTTTCTTAGCAGCTTATCCTTAATATAAATACTATATTTTCTTTAATCTTTATATGATAGTAATTACTGCAAAAAACAATGACAACAATAACCAAAAAAAAAAGTTTTTCTTTAATTAGACATTTTACAGTGTCTGCTGTTCCTATATCTTCATCTTTTTCTCTTTTGTGCTAAAAGTTATCTTCAAGTGATTTCTAGTGCATGGTTTTACCTTCACGCATCTCAATGAAGGAGAGGCTGACTGATCTAGGTAGAAGTCACAGTGTTTCTGTATCTGACTCCTGCTCTTCCTTGAAAGAGAACTTACTGCCAGTTTTGGGTGTGGGAACCCACAAGTTTTCCTGGAGATGCATGAATATCCTTTCTCCTACCCATTACCAATATAAAGAAGGACCTGATCTGCGATGTCAACCCTAATTCTACCCTTCCTGGTAGGCCAATTAATTCTTTGGAAAGCAGTAGCTTCCAAAGGGAATGACTTCACCTCAAGGTACACAAGTTGATCAGTTGGGGAAATGGAAGAAAATATAGGCAGATCCCACAGAAAGTCTCACTGATTGACATTTTCCCTGTAGAATATTTTCTCATTTTCAATTCCCCATCTTCACAGAACATTTACATATCTAGATACAATTTGTTCGGGCCACTATTTTACAGAAGAAAACATTTTTATATTCCAAAACTCAATACACTTTAAATCACATGATGGAAAATTTCTTGAGATACATTCAAACATAATT
The DNA here is from genome assembly GCF_048772815.1 of Callospermophilus lateralis. Classification (NCBI taxonomy): domain Eukaryota; kingdom Metazoa; phylum Chordata; class Mammalia; order Rodentia; family Sciuridae; genus Callospermophilus; species Callospermophilus lateralis. The sequence goes on along the minus strand of NC_135305.1, from coordinate 41,055,692 downwards.
AGTAAAAATCTTATGATCATGTGCAGATGGTTTTCAAAGAGCTTTAGGGTGTCAACAAAGGAGATGCATCTCTGTATCTGTGATGTTGCTAGAGTTCAGAGTAAAGGTTACTGTTGCCCAAAGCAACTATTTTTTTTAGCGACTATATTTGTTGGAGATCAGGAAGTGATATTTTCAACATTTTATATCTTAACCTAAGAGTTTACTTATGTGTTTTTGGTTAACTTTGTTTTAGTTATGTTTAGGAAATTGGTCAGGAGTTTTAAGTTGACACATTATAATTATTTTACCTTATATAAGTAGAATATACTCATGGTTAGTATTTTCACATAGAACAACTTATTTTTTCAGAAATAAATTCTAATGTAAATTGAGAGAGGCTTGTATTATATTTTCTTCATAGATTTTTTTCTCATACTATTGTACGTTTTTTATATTATATATGTATGATAATTTTTTCTCATAGTATTGTGTGTATATATATACACATGCATATATATATATATATATATATATATATATATATATATATATATATATACATGTATATTTAGTACAGCACACCAATATGTAATTTAGGGGAAAAAAGATATATCTGAGAAGTAGTATAAAAAATATTGTTTCTAAAAGTTGTGTGATCAGAATCAGAATGTGGTATGATTTGGGTTCCAAGTGTAGAAGGTGTGGTCCCCAACCTATGGCACTATTGGGAGGTAAGGACTAAGGGGAGGTCTTTAGGCATGGGGGAGTTAACCTGACGGGGATTCTGAGACCTGTCTTTTACTCTTCCTCTCTTTCACTTCCTGTTCATAAAGGGAGTGGCTTTCTTTGTCATGTGTTCCAGCCATTATAGGCTATGTGATTATAGGTCTAAAAGGGACATGACCGTGATCATGGACTATACACATTTTTATAAGTTGATTCTCTGTATTTGTAATGGACACTGTAATGGGGAGTTGATTAACCCAGATGGATAAATCCATGTGAAAAGCCATAGAGAAATGAAGGCAGAGGAAGCAAAAGCCACTATGACCCTTCTCTATGAAACTTGGTTATGAGCATCTGCTATTTCCATCCCACTCCCTGAACTCAGCCTTTCATTTTAGTGTGTTTATAAATTTATAGTCTTCTGAATTTCTTTAGTGTGAACCAAGGTGTTCAAAGGAAAGAGTAGAGCTATGGTCCCCTTATGGCTTGGTCCTCTACTTGAGGCAAACTCTTGGAATCTATGGACATGGACGTGGTCTGTATCAGAGACCCTGAACTTAAGGTACCAAGAAGAGACACACCCAAAGGGCCAGAAGGACTCCTCCCTGTGGCACTAACGTTTTAATTTAGGAAACTAACAGTATTAGTTATGTTAGCTAAAAGGTCTCTCAGGCAAGATTTCTACTCTGAGGGTAGGATACCAGATATCAACAGCAAGTGTGTCTTATTCAAATAATTTTTTTTAAAAAAAATCATCCACTACTGAGAGCAGTATACCTGTGATTACAGGGGTAACTTATAGGGCAGTATAAGCATTCCAAATTTAGAAGTAATCATCAATCTGAAGATTCTACCCCATGACTTAGAGACTCATCACAAGAAAACTACTAAAAAAACATCATGAGGCAAACAGGTCTACATCTGATGCAGTGAAAAATAATCAGGAATTGGGCAGTGTTTGCCTCCTGCACTAGGATTCCTGAAGAAAAAGATACTATATATTTTCAAATTAAAATCTATGGCTCAAAATCTGTTCCTGTGGTTTAATCCTCATTCTTGTGTTTGTTTGTGCAGGCAAAACCCAAATGACCTCATTCCTTTCATTTGAAAAACTGGATAATCATAGAACAAGGACAGAGTGTTGACGGGTTGAAAGATGAGTGGAGAATGAGGAGGAGTTGCAGCTAATTTCAATGTATGCTGGACAATTAAATCTGGCATAATTTGGTCGGCAGAACTGCCTGGAGAGACACGTGACTTATAAACAGAATTTCAAGGTGGAGGAAGTGAAGGACAAAAATCTTCCTCTAACTGTATTCTCAATGACAATTTGACAAAGACACAGGGAACAAAAATCATGAAGAAGAAAATGTCTAACATTAGCCCAATGTCTAATTACAATAAGGGGATGCGATGAAATATTCCCCACTAGAAAAATGATCCTAGAGAATATAAATCAGAGAAAGGTATCCCAGTTCTGATCCAGATACTAATGAGACCACAGTAGGAATACCACCTCAGTGTTGGTACCTTGTTGAAGCAAAGGAAGATAAAATAAAATCCAAATATGATTCAAATAAAAGACCAGTCAAGGCACATGTAAAAATTAAAGACCATAATTCATTTTTTGGGGGGTACTGGGTATTGAACTCAGGGTCACTCACACTGAGCCACATCCCCAGCCCTATTTTGTATTTTATTTAGAGACATGGTCTCACTGAGTTGCTTAGCACCTTGCTTTCTCTGAGGCTGGCTTTGAACTTGCCATCCTCTTACCTCAGCCTCCTGAGCCACTGGAATTAGGCAAGACCATAATTGTTTTTAACAGCAAGCATCACATGAAAGTGTGTTAGAACCTGACAAAGTAGACTCTATAGAATGGAACATGGAACATCTGTAATGGTTTTATAACTCGGACAGAGGAATAAAAGTCCCTTGACTTGACATAAAATGACTATGGAAATAAACTAAATAGGATCAATGAAGATGGAAAGCAAAACATCCAGATGAGAGTTGGAGAATAATTTTAGTTACAATACAAAGCCAACAGGTACACCAGACTGCTTCTTTGAATCTTTGATGCATAACATGAAAACCCTTTAAAGAAAAAATAGGGTGTCCATCAGAGCTCATGTTTATTCATAAATAAGAAAAAAAATAAAGAATCTCAAGGTATGATGTAGAAATGTTGAACACCAGCTCTGCAGCATGTCAGTTCAGCCAGTAGGGTCTGATGAGACTCAGGTGTGAATGAACTATTTGAAGAATGGGGAAAGCAACCAGAGGGGCCAGAATGGGAAAGGATTAGGACATTAGATGCACTGCACAGGAACTGGTGGCTCAGTCTGCCTACAAAACAGAGGATTGTCAACTGCTTAGCCAGTCAGCACTTGGAAAATGCAGACATGTTTTCTATGGCAACAGTGGACTGCCTATTCCACCCCCACCTATGGAACCCATAGGTGGTAAGGCTCAGTTGGTTTGGAGAATCATCCCTAACTGAGACTGTTCTCATCCTAAATAAGATAATTATTCACCAAGACAAGGACTTTCTTATCACTTCTGGGTCTTAAATTGATTGGTTGACTTTGACATGTCCAATTTGAACCCTCTTCTGATTTTGACTACCCCAATCCCCTCATCTGACACTGTGCTTCTAGGCCTTTTCTAATGGAGAAGCTCAGGAGAGAGAAATGTGCCCAGTCACTCAAACTAATGCTTTTATTTCCAGTGTTTGAACTGTAAGGAAGCAATTTATCAATATTCCTCCATGGGGTAAAGGATCATAAGGTCTATAAATAAGCCATGCTATAAGTGCAAAAATTATGTTACCCATGCAACATTTTCTGGGACATTTCAAAGAGTCATTTGATCAAGAGTGGGCTCCCTGTGAGCTGGTGGCCACACTTAGGAGCACACTGGCCACATTTAGTCAAACAATCATTATATCTATAGAAACTGCTGCACTACTTGGTCCAAATGTATTTGAAATCCATGGTTCATTTTGAATGAGCATGAATCTCTAAGAAGCTCTGTTATCTATTCATTTTAATTGAAACATCAGTGCATTTCAGGCTGGAATTTGATAAAACGTGTTGACTTGAGCAGTGCTGAGCCAACAGTTACATCCTCTCACCTCTTCCACTGGGAAGAGAACTGGAGTTAATGTGTTCAGGACAGGAATAGCATCATTTCAAGTATCACATCTCATACATTGATCCTCCAGAGCTTTGAACAAAGAACAGAATATTAGTCCCCTCATTGCCCAAGGAGGATGTTAACCTGCACCTCTGCAAGAGCGAGGACACCACTAAAGTCACCTTCCCCCGCTGGATGGGCCAGCTGCCAACTGTGAATGGGAACTTGGTTAGAGTAAAAGATTCTTTGTCAGGAATGTGGAAATTGTGACATTAGGGACTAGCCTGGGCTAGAGGATAAAGCTTCAATGAAATTTGCAAGTTCATTTTGGTTTATATACCTGTTGGAGCTGAGACATTAAATGCAGAAGGCTTTTAATCTAGGCATTTTAAACACTACTTGATACCATGGACTAGTGTCACTCAACAGAGAGTACTTCAAGGACAGAGCTATCTCTGAACCAGAATAAGACCCCAGGAAGGCTGATTCAGCCCAGAGCATTTGGGACAGGGTTATTTTCTTTTGTTTCAACATTCACTTTTGACAGAACTGGCTTTTCTCTTCGCCCCTGCTGGAAAGCTAATAACTTCCTTCCCGTTCACCTTACTCCAGTGCCCCCAAAGACTAGTACGACTGACTCAATATGTAGGCAAGCCACACACTTTATTTACATTTATTTTCATCAGCCATTTGCTATCAAGATAGACAGGCACCCAAAGTAGTAAAACATAGGCACAGGTCAGGTATTGTGACAAGAAAACAACATAGAAGAAATAGCCACAGAGTGTAGGCTCAGTATTCAGAGCAAGGCACAAACAACACAAAAAAAATTAGTCAAAACCTCTCGTGTGTCAGGCAAGGCTGTTTGTTCCTGAGATTTCTAAAGATGTGCTCATTTCCTGCACACATCTAAGAATTCCACAACTGTGGCTAACACTGAAAATAAATAATCCAAATCAGCTTGGCCATATTAACTCTGAAATCTACTTTACTAGTGAGATAGAATTTACTTCAGGCCATCTAGGTCAATAGGCTTGGAGAGGGAATTCCAAAGATGAAGGCCCTTCATAGAAAATGCTCAGCCTTCAGACCTGTGTAGTTCTAAATCAGAGGGCTTAGCACCTCCAAGCCCTCCAGCTGCTGTGAGGGCAAACCCAGGAAAGAGGTGGTCATTGGAAATAACCTAAATCCCCTCTCCGCTGCCTCTCCCTCAACCCTGAACAGAATGCTGTTGAGGTCTGCTACCTTGATTCCCCCTGAAAGCAAAGAGACAACTCATGAGGTATGGAGGCCTGGAGGGAACAAAGGCAAGTGTGGACGTGTGTGAGCTCATCCTTTGGTATGATGAAAAGTAGGTACTCTTCAAAAGGTCTGCTCTGTGGCAGAGGGGCTCGTTACTGAGAGCAGAGCCGCACTGCCCACACAAAGGCAGGTGGGGAGGGAAGGGGCTCAGTGAAGTTCGAATACAGACAATATGGAACCAAAGATCGTTGAATCTTACAATCTGCTGGCTACAAGCAAAGCCATTTAGAGCTGTTGGGAAGAGCAAAGAGCTATGCACAGACCTGTCTGGAAGATAAGTTTTCCTGTGTACTGTCACCAGGTAGGTTTTGTACTGGTTTTTGCAAATGTTAGCTGAGATTTCCTTTATCTTTATTAGTCAAAATGAAAATGATTCTGTGGTAGGCAGAATAATGCCCTCCTCACTCAAAGATAGCTACACCTTAACTCTATGTTGTCACACAGCAGAGGAGAGTTAAGGAATGGAATTGTTTGCTAATCAGTTAAACTGAAATATCTGTAAGGGACCCAGCATAATCATAAGAGGAAGAGGCAAGCAGGAGAGGTCACAGCAATCAGATGTGAGAAGGACTTGACCCCCTGTTGCTGGATTTAAGGGTGAAGGGAGAGGGCCATAAACTGAGGACCACAGAACAAAAGACATCTTTCAAAGCTGAACATGCAGTAAACAGATTCTCCCTGAGAGCTTCCAAGAAAGAATGCAGGCTTGCTGACACCTTGATTTAAGTCCATCAGGACATGTGAAAAAACACTGGATGATAAATTTGTGTTGTTGTAAGTCACTGAGCTGGTGGTAATATGTTAGAGCAGCAATAGGAAACTAACACAGAGCCCAAGAGTCAGCTTGACTTGTAAATGTGTAGTTTCTGCATTGGGCTTTGTCTCAGGTGATGGTCAACAGGAAATCAACAAACACTTGAGGGAAAGAAAATGGAATTTGTTGCCTAAGTGGAAGTCATGTTATTCTTTCTGCTTGGTCAGCCAGCTAGCATTCAGATTTCATCTCCTGCATTTATGTGGTAGCCTGTAGGGAATGGGAACAACATTTAGCACTTATTAGGGAAACTACTTCAGAGCACACAGTTCATCCCAACACTATGGGGCTGGTCCTAAAGAATGACTTCTTAGATGATCAGCCAAATGACTAAAGCCAATTCAACCAAGAGCTTGGCAAAGGGATAGGACAGTTATCTGTCCTGTGTTATCTGAAAACCTTAAAACCAATTGTGACAAGATATTTCTTTCTACACAACCAGAAAACCAAAATAAATAAAATGATGGTCCTGCTTTTATTTTGATGTCTGTGCACATCCAAATCATTCAAAACATCCATGTTATAATTAGAAAATTCCAACAGATGGAAAGTTCATTTCCAAATCACCAATACAAATTAACTTTGTGTGGGAGGTAAAAATGGAGAAATTTACCTGATATCAAATACACAATGGAAACATTTTTCTTTGAAATTGAATGATTGTTCATATGATTTGTATACTAAAAATTGGTCTTTGATGTTATCACTCTGACATCATCCATTTTTGTGTGTGTCTGTGGGGGGGGGCATGTACCAGGGCTTGAACGTGGGCACTCAACCACTGAGCCACATTCCCAGCCATATTTTGTATTTTATTTAGAGACAAGGTCTCACTGAGTTGCTTAGAGCCTCGCTTTTGCTAAGGCTGGCTTTGAACTCATGATCCTACTGCCTCAGCCTCCCAAGCCACTGGGATTACAGACCCGAGCTATCCTGCCCAGTGCCCCTACATCATCCATATTTAAAGATGATGCACTCTGTGTGGTTTCTGGCACACAGGTATCCATTATCAGTACCCTTTGACAGACAAAATTGACTAGAACTGTTAGAACTGTTTAGAGACACGCATTCTTGGTTCCTTCATTTGTACCCAATCCATTATGACCATACAGTGGTTCCATTATATTTTCAACAAGTGGCTAAGGAATGGACTGGTACTAACTGAACTTTAGAGCTGAAGAGGACAAAGTGGGTGAGCCCTGGGGCGTGGTCTCCTCTGAATGAGAAGCACATTTTCAACACAGTTGGCTTTCTAATCGCTTGTTGAAAACTCGCTGATGTGTTTAGATGTGTAAGCAATTACATTTCTGCTAAAAGCCTAGGTTAGTAATGCTTTTGTTCTCGATTTCTTAGAACTAACAGAGGAAAGAAGAAATTGTTATGGAGATAATTTTATATGTTTTTATCTTTTCAAAACATTTTCCAAGTAAGCTAGCCAATGGATCCAAAGTTTATTATACCTGCAAACACTGCCCAAAATAGATTTTAAAAAGGAAAAGGAAACAGAGAATGTTAAAAGTAGTTTTAGTCATAATTTAAAAAGTTTCTGATGAAAAGGTCTATATGTTTGCATTAAGCCACATCATATCACTGTGATTAATTTCAATGAGTATCTGTACTAGGTAGAGGGTTAGTTCTGAGTACTGAGAATGGCTAAGCCATGTAGTCTCTTATTTAAGAACTGTCTCTTCAAGTAGGCACGTGGTAGAAATTGACTTAACGTCTGATACCTGAGTTTTTCTGATATGAGATGTCTTACCTCCCAAAACACCACAGCCTCTGAATATTTTGCTCTCCAACCACCAGACCTATCACTGTATCCACTAAGATTTTCACAGCCAATCTAACACATTTTATTTCTAATTAATTTCAAAACTATTACACATTGATTCCTTTGGGGGCCCTAAATGTCACTTATGCTGCTACCTAAAATAATTTGGGAAATTAAGCAGACCATAAATAAGCACATTTAAGAATGGCCATATTTGTCATCACAATATAGAATTTTGGGCCTTTAAAAATGTATGTTCTTGTAATTAATTCCTGAGGATATTCCACATAATGATCTTGTAATCCTGGTAACTTCTGTTGGTTATAGTTTAAACTTTAAATGAGAATTTTTAATATTCCTTCATTAAAATGTCTTGTGTAAAACAAAACTGATCTTCTTGGGCAAGCAGCGAGATGTGTTCTTAAATTCTAGTTCCTTATTGGCACATTCTGTGACATTTTTGATGTCATTGTACTCCTTTTCAACTTTCCATTTTCTTATCTGATAAAAGAGATTTATCACCACAAATTTGTTATGAGCATCAAATATGATGACATGAGAACTTACCTAGGATAGTGCCTCAGCATATTAAAAAAAAAAAAAAAAACCTCAATCAATATTGAAAGAGTTGAGGAGGATACTGAAAATAAGATTTTCAAAACCCAATTATAAACTCTATCTAGAAAGTTTTAAGTGAACTTCCATTACAATGGAGGTTTAATATATTTATTTATTTATTTATTTTCTTTATTTATGACAGTGAAATGCATTACAATTCTCACTACATATATAGAGAACAATTTTTCATATGTCTGGTTGTATACAAAATATATTCACACCAATTCGTGTCTTCATACATATACTTTGAATAATAATGATCATCACATTCCACCATCATCCATGTTCCCTCCCTTCCCCTCCAACCCCTCTGCCCTATCTAGAGTTCATGTATTCCTCTCATGCTCCTGCTCCCTATCCCACTATGAATCAGCCTCCTTATATTACAGAAAACATTCGGCATTTGGATTTTTGGGGATTGGCTAACTTCACTTAGCATTATCTTCTCTAACTCCATCCATTTTCAGGCAAATGCCATGATTTTATTTTCTTTTATTGCTGAGTAATATTCCATTACTCAGCAATATATATGCCACTTTTTTATTCATTCATTTATTGATAATAGAGAGTGGTTGCATTCTTAATTCTTGAATGGTCCACATTTAGGTTTTTCCTTACTGAGAACTGATAAGAGTGAAACTGGGAGACAAAAAGCTAGTCAATGTATATAATAAACAATTGTATCCCATCCGGAAGGTTAGAAAGAAAATCAAATGCTGCCCTTTCCCCCTCCTCCTTCCAAAGCCCTTCCTGCTGCTCTTGCTCCAACTTGTTGCTACGGTAACCTGCCTTGGGAGTTGTCCGAGTTGTTAATTAATACCTCCTGGGTTGTTAACCATCCTACCTGGATGACTCCACCAACTCTTCTCCTGCCCATTTGGCTTATCCTGGTCACTGGTCATTTAAGCAGGATAGAGAGAGATGAGGGAGAAGTAGGTATGAGAAAAAAAAAAAAGAATCTAAAATGTATAAAAGGGGCAAGACTCTCCCACATCTTGGATACCAACTCTGGGTCCCCTTCTCTGCAGGGAAGTCTGTTTCTATTCTTCAAATAAAACTTGTTTTCTAGGCTGCCTTGGGGTTTCTCAGATATTCAGTCTTCAACATCTGGGGAAAATGGAACTCATCATCACCGGTAATCAGTGGCATCAAGAGGATGTCACTTTGCATGATATTGAGACCACTTACTATGTAGACATGACTTAGAAGTTTGGAGTAGTTCATGAAAAGAATAACAATCTTTAACATAAGCTGTTATGATTTAAAAATAAAAATGGGTTTTTTTCTGAAATTCTTTCCAGGAGACTCATTTATTGATTATGAAAATAAACACTAAGTTGTTAACCTTTACAACATTCTTACTCTGCTAAGAGTCACCTAGAATTTCTGGAGTACAGATGTCAACAGAGCAAGTACTGTGTAGATTTATCACTTATTTCTACTTCAGGACACTGTGCCCAGCACTCTTAGTTGGCTTTCTCACATCTTTTTCCTCACTTTTGAGAAAAGGTAATGACATGTATAAACTGGGCTTGGGCAGCAGCACTTTAAATTTCATGGGGGACACCTTGGGCTCAAAACCAGAATATACCTAGGTTGATGGGTGACTTGCTGCTGTAGGCAATTATGATAGTGACATGGACTATGAGACCAGAGGATAACCTTAGGCTGCTAGACTAAAATACCTAAGCTCAGTAGCTACAACAGAAATTCATTCCTCAGTTCTGGAGATTGAAAAGTCTAAGTCAAGGTGTCACCAGATTAAGTATCTGATGAGGGCCCACTTCCTGGTTTATAGACATGAACTGTGTCTTCACATGGTTGAAGGGACAAGCTAACTCTCCAAGGCTCCATTTGTAAGAACACTAGTCCCAATAATGAGGGCTCTACCTTTATGACTTAATCAAATCCTAAAGGGTCTTTTCTCCTAATGCCATCACCTTAGGGATTTGTTGGGGCCAGGAATCAAGTCAAGATGGTGCCTGGCAGTTTGCCAGAAGGAGTGGTTTGTGAGGCAACGCCACCAAGTCATTAAGATGGTGGGGATTCCTTATTGGCTGATTGCTGAATCTGGATGATGCTAATTGAGTCAAGCTGTGTGTAATCAGTTAGGTATATATACCTCTGCTGTTCTGTAATAAAGTAGTTCCCGCTTCAACCTTCACAAGTTGCTTCTCACCTCCCGGTTATTTTGCTCAGCCGGACTGCGGCAGGGATTAAAATTGGTGACATATAAATTTATGGAAACAGAAACACTCAGACCATAGCAAATATCTTCTGGTAAGCAGTGTTACAGAGAGTCAAATGGAATTTTTGACAGTCCAAAGATGCTATAGCTCCTGTTGGCTTGTCTTGGTCCTTCAAGTACAAAAGGGCTTCATATTTTATTTTCACTGTAACCAATCATCCATTTTAATTCTACTCATTCCATTAATAAGTTATTCCTAGGCATTTTGGTAATTAGTAAACTTTTTACATCAGGTTTAGATAACGTTATCTCAAGTGCTTGCCAAAACTACCTCTGGAGGATGGACTCCTGAATATCTTTTATCCAAGCCAACACGCCATCTTTGGAATAGCGTTGCTGTATACGGAACTTAAGATATTATCTGACATCCAAAATCTTGTACAAATTGAATTTACACACACATTATAAAATACATGGTCTATACTAGAGAATTTTAAAATAAGTTACAGACACTGTAACTGGGATGTAGCAAGAAAAGCCTTAAAATATTAATTTTGGTCTGCAGTTTGTTGTTCATTTTTTCCTTTGCTTTGCTCAACCAGAAGAACCCACATTGCCTCAAGCTGAATTAGGATTGCTATGGCAGCAATTCCAAACAAAAAGAAAGTGCTAATGTTTTATAATGACTTTCCAGTTGGGTTTTCAAAAAGTATAAAGGAAAAACAAGGTGGGGGGCATCATAGGAAAAGCCCATAAAAATGAATTAGAAAGATCATTCTAGGTAGAGGTTGATGGGCCATCCCCACCACCTGTGGGAAAAAGAAGGCAATGGTACTGCAATTCCTTCAACCTAGTTTCTGTTTGTATCTGCTTCCTTTCTACTTTGGCCTATTCTTAATTTATTAATACATTTATTATCCTGTTTTCAGTTGACAAGCAACTCAAGAGTTAGCTATATTAAATGAGACTAAAACAAACAAATAAATAAGACAAAAGGAACAATGGAGGAGAAAGAAGTGACCAACCTCATGATATTCAAAAAAGGGATCCTATACAAAGGAATTTCTGAGTACATTTTTTAAATGTATCTATTTCTTCACTAACTTAAATGTGACAAGAATGATTCTAACATGAATCGAGAAATTCCTATGTGCCTAGTATTCGCCCTAGTACTTTTGTGCTTATGATCCTCTTAGACTCCTTAGGGACGTGAGCTCCCTGAGGGTGGGGCTCTGTGTGACTTGTTCACTGCTGTGTTCTCCAGGGCCTAGAATAGGGTTTGGCTTGTCATTGACACCAATAAGTAAATGAGTGCCTTCACTTATTAAATCACTTGTCAAGAAGCCTGTGAAGTAGGTTTGCTCATCACCCTGCTTCTGTAGTGAAGGAACCTGAACTATTAGATGAGGAGCCCCTTAAGCTTTACCACCTGGATTTAGAATCTACTCAGACCAGCCCACGGGACTTTTCCCTTCTGCCTTCATTTTCTCTCCCCCTCTATCCATTCTCTTTTCCTTGCAGCATTTTTGATACAAAAAGACACAGGCAGCTACTATGACCCCATAACTGCACAGCCAATTAGCTGTAAAGTAGCTTAGAAACCGAGATTTGTAATTCTGAATCACCCAGTCTCCTCACTCCAAGCCAGCTTCCCTCAATCAGAACAAATAACTCTTTATTTATCGAAGTTAGATATTGATTAGCTCTCGAAAGCTGCACGCATTTGCTTTCTTTTTACCTTTCGGGGAAAAAAAAAAAAAAAAGTCATTTCTTAGATCATGATTACTAAATTTAGTCATTGGGTTTAGATTTTTAAGAGAGTGAATCAAATGATTCTGAAGCCCAAAGGGATCTTCAAGGACATATGATGAAACACCTGTTTTCTTTTCTCTCTCTTTCTCTCTCTCTTTTCTCAACAGATGAGCAAACTGCAACTCAGAGGGTGAAGTTATCTGTTTAAGGCAACCCAACAAATCAGTGAATAATTGCTGGAGAAGCCAAGTCTCCAGGGTCCTAGTTCTAGGCCATGCACATCCATGTGCTGGGTTGGCTTCCTTTAAAAATACAATAAGATGTGTATTTGCATGGGACCAGTATTTCCCCATCCCCACATCCAGGATGTTTTTTTGTTTGTTTGTTTGTTTTGTTTTGTTTTCCAAAATGTAGCAAGAAGGGGGCATATGTGTAAATTCACCACCTCAGCATTTAGGACTGTAGCTTCAAATTTTCCTGTTCTATGTTCTGGTATTGCTATTTAGGCTTTTTTTTTTTTTTTTTTTTTTTTTTTTTTTTTTTAAAAAAAAAACTCCTTTGTTTCCAGTAAACTTCTACATAAATCCCGAATCTTAGAGAGAGGTTCTATTCCACAGTTTTGAATCCTCAAATTAGCATTAGACATGTAATTTCTCAGTGAAAGGATGAAAAACTTTACAAGATTCTTATAACATGGACACCAACAATTTATTCCTAAACATATCAACAATATGATTCGACACTTTTTCTAAGAGCTATGATGAAATCAACTTCTTATTCATAATCGCTCAAAAAAATCCTTGCCAACCTTTTTCTCAACACTACCAAGTCGGTTTGAGCAGCCCATTTGCCGATTGAACAAAAGAAAGGTGAGAAGGAAATCAGGGGACCTTGGTGTCAAGCCTCCAGCTAATAGTAATGCAGAGTCATAAATTGCTCTGACCCACATCAGAACTGCATAGTGAGGGGTTAACTGAATTTATTCTATCTGTATAACTTGGATACCCCCATGACTTTCAGTGTTGGTTTTTTGATGGAGATTTTATTTTCCTTAGTGCCTAACCACACACACTGATAAGATATTTGGATGGCTTATATGATTGAGACTTTCAATAAAAGGGTATAGATGGTGGTGGTAGATGCTCACTCAACATCTGGAATATGAGTCCAAATAGAGAAGGAACTTTCTATTTGAGAAAGAAATAGAGATATCATGTTGGTGTCATAGCGGTACTAAAAAGCTTCTAGTTTTTCCCTCTAACTAGAAATATTCATATCATCTTCAGATCCAGCCCCACTTCTAAGAGAACAGAAGCTAAACTAGTAAGCATTGGAGGAAGTTCCAGGATGTAATAATCTGAAAGAGTCAAGGGAGAGAGCTCCATGACAATGTGGTGACTTCAGCTTTGTTTTGCAACTGTTGGCCACAAAGTGCCTATGTTGCAATTCCATTCAACAGGGTGGCAGGAAGTGGATTCTTTCAACCCAGAAAAAATAATGGGAGCAGAGGTGGGGCAGAATCTTGTCAAGAGGTAGCTCAGAGTAGCAATCACTGCTTAGAGAAGACAGTGGTGAAGGAGGCTGACATCAGCAGGCAGTGTAACTCCAGCCTGCTGTACAAGCAGCATCAGGCGGGACAATGAGAATGGGGAGAAGCTGAGTGCAGGCTATTATGGCTGCTATGGTTCCTGTGAGCTGTGCTATGGTTCCTGTGAGCTGAAATTTCAAGAGGAGGGCCATAGGAATTAGGGTTCTAGGGGTTGAATAGCAGGGATTAGATCTAGAGGTGACTGCTAGGATATGTGCATGTCATGTATCTCTCCATCCAGGTGGGAAGTCTGAGAATATGGTTAGATGAACTTGGCCAAGTTCCAACTAGAGGGCTTCATGGATTCTTACCCCAGATCCCTTCTCTTAGTACTACAGAAGAAAAGTTTGAACTGGAAATATTTACATTAAGGATTTTGAGAAAGAGATAGCTTTATACCAATATTCACTCCTATATAGCAAGCACAGATCTTGCAATGATCTAAAGGCTTGGCTAGAAGTTAACAATGAGGAAGCCCATAAAGGTCAAACTTAATCTTCCCTGAAAGATCCTCCTCTGGGCACCTGAGCATGTGTCTCAGTCCCCCCAAATGCAATAATTTCTGGTAGTTCTTAGGTCTTTGTATCTAACAAAAATTCATCCAATGCAACATTTTCACCAACTACACTTTCCACTTAACCAACTTTAGTGCCAAGCATCCCAGTTTGAAATTATTCCCAATATACAGTTTTAATCCACTGATAACTGTCAAGGTTTTAGATGCCATGGTGAGTTTTCTGTGATCTTGTTGACACTGGAGATTAAAAATGGACTGGGAAATCAGTGGGCTTCATATCTGACTTCCTTTCTGGTACTCATGGCAGATGTCACAGTAGCTAATGGTACAATTTCTTCTAAAGTGAGGATATGGTCTCTGAATCCTTCATCATGTACTAATTGATCCTATACTATGTGAAGGGTTTTCCAGACAACCATGAGGCATCAGAGTTGGCAATGACATTAAAGCAGTTTTTCATCTCAGGCCCAGATTTTGCATTCAGTCCTATTCCCTTAGACTTTATTGGACTCACACATTCCCAGCTGGCTAACTCCCTTCAATGCCCTCTGTCTGGAACAGGAAACTCTCACACCATGAAGGGCTCAGGGCTGCACTACAGTTCAGGGAAATAAAAGCTTATTGACTTCAAATCCACCTCTTAAATGTAGTTACCTTTATTTAAAAATAAAGTTGCTATCTATTAACTTCCTAATTGGCTTCGATATAATTGCTTATGAAGACCGAACGTATAGAAAATGAGCTCTTTTCTTTAAGCCATAATTTATGAGTTCTTTGGCCTATAACAAAAAACTTTCCCCCTGATTTTGATTAGATTTTTGGAAATATTCCTTAATATGTCACCTAACTTCTTTCAAGGTGATTCTGAAGCCTCTTTGAATGCCTGATCTCAATGTGAATCTCTCTCAAATTTTATGCATCATATATACCCTTCAGGTAACTCAATAATTTTTCTAAATGCTAGAAATGACCATTATAGTGTCAAAATGTCCCTCTTAGAAAATTATGATAGTGATGTTTATTTGCCCAAAACTACTCTTTTGGCAAAATGACAACAGTGGCACAGAGTAGCCAATAATAGTTTAAATTTATGTGGGGAGAAAGTTAATATTTCCATTTTATATTGGAGACTACCATGAGAATATTTCAAAAATGAAGGGAGAATGAGCAGTGAAATAAACATTGTCACAGTACATTTGTATGAGTATTAAATAAACCTGCAACAGTGGTAAATAATCGAGAACCACGTGTCTGAGGTAGGAGGCAACCAAAGACACTGGATTATTTCATGATGCCCACATAGCTTGATCTGAAAAATGATTTTAAAATTGTATAATCCTTTGCTATCTTTTTAAAAAATTAAGTTTGAACTAATCTTATCAGAAAAGCCATAAGTGTAAATAAATGTGTGGCATTGCTAGCAAGCTTTTTGATTGTGTGAGACTTTTAACATTCAGGCTTAATATTCTCAGATTAATTATTTCTGTTGAGACTCTGTTGGTCTGATTTCTTGTGGATTAGCTGCCAGAGTCCTTTCTTTGGTGAAAAGCACTAAATAAAACATTTACATACAGGTGTAAAGTTCAATTTCAAGGACTCTCAGTGTTTTGCTTACCCAATTTACATTAGTTTTTACTTACTGAAAAGCTTTTTATTTTTTTTTAAGCTTTGGGAGGATATCTGGATATATGATCATGTAACTTTATTTTAGGAAAAATATCATTTTAAAGTTTCATGATTTTCTCCTAGTACTTCTTGTAATTTTTTTTACTTCCCCTGCACATTTGATCAAAGTGAATTAATAATTTTTAAATACTGCATTTTCTATAGCATTGTTTCAATATATCTAAGGGAGAGTAAGATCGGGGAGGCGGTCAAGTGTCCTGTGTCAAATGTTCCAAGACTCTATGTGATGCTGTCTCCAAAGGGAAGAAGAGAATGGTAGGTTAGGGGCTATGCCTCATATCAGCATCTCTGGATGCTATTATTACAGGAACATGCAAGTTACTGCACATGGTCTCTGCAGGGAATAACAACTTAAGCACAAGGGGTTCTGCAAGTGTTTGAGCAGGGAGTAATACAGCTAATCCAGTTTCAAACCGATGCCCTCTCCAGTTATCATTGCATGACAAGTTGAAAAATGAAGTGTCCATAGTAGGATCATTTTCTTCCATACATCTTTTTACTTTCTTTTCTTCTCCCTGTTCATCCTCCTTTCTGCATGTAAATGTTCACTGTCAAATTTGTTGACCCTAGTGGTTGTCAAATATAAAGGGACAATTTTTGTCATGTAGAAATCTTTGTTTTCCATAGGAGTTTTGAAAATCAAACACCTACTTCAACTTCAACTCTAGGAATCAGATTGGCTGATATTTATTTTGAAGAACTCCAAATAAACCTTCACAACAGGGTGTTAGATCACAATATATTTCTGGGTTTAAAGTTCATTTTGCTTCTGAAGTTTTTTTGTGTGTAGAGGCACACATGTGTATATGCTGGCTAAGTGACAGTGCAGAGTCACCTGTAAGATGGATTTCCCAGAAAATTACAAACTCTTTTATTTCCAGGTGCTGCCTGGTTTCTTTTAATCTGGGTTGATTGGAACTAGATAGAGGGTAAAGGGAACAATATGTCAAATAACACATTCTCTTGATGTAATTTTTGTGCCCAGCATTTTAGAAGTTTTCTATGCAGTTTAAAAACAGAATAAAAGTGCAAAGATGTTGCTTATTTTCTTTTTCTTTGTTAGCATTTAAATATTAGAATTTATCTAAAGACCATTTTATAAAAAAATTTAAATAGTGAAGAGTTGGCAGCTCATCTTTCCTTTCTTCTGCCCGGGAAAATGGTTGAAATGTGACTGTTTGTATAGTTAAGATTTTGACATTTTTGTCTTACTTTTAAAAATTCAAAAGTAATTTTGTGGCCAACTTTTTAGCAAGCAGCTCAATCCTCACATTGACCCAATAAAATATATTTGGCAACAGCATTTTTAACGATATGATGACATGAGTTTGAATTCTGGGTTAAGAAGAAAACATTTGCCAAACAAATGCTTTACTTCTTTCTTAAATTGTCAGTTTTGATCTCCAAATTGTTTTCCCTATATTAAAATATATAAAATGTCAGGACTGGATTCACTGTAGCCTTTAGTAAGTTCACAAAATACACTGGGCAGGGCGAGTTAATAATTGACTTTTAAAAAATCAATAGTGAAAAAGTTGTTTCTAAGGTTCAAGAAAATTAATCTCATGCTTACATTTCTTTTTAAACAATCTGTTACCCTGTGGAAAGCTCTTGAGTCAAGGCATCCTTTTATGACAGAAAACATTAAATTATGCACAAAATAAAAATATTCTCAATATATTCATTTTTCTTCCACTCCTGATCATGACAGATTTAGGAATACATATGGGGGTTAAAGAAAAAGGCAAACTTTCCTCTACAGAGGTCTTATCTTGCCTGTTGCCACTAATGTAAGTCTGGAATGGATTCCTAACAGCTTAAAAAAAGCATTCTCTTGGAAGACTCTTACCCTGTCCCTGTACATTTCCCTAAACCATAGCAAGATGCCATGGGTTTGACTGATATTTGAAGGCAAAGGGGGTGGGGAGAAAACCAAGAAAAAAAGCCATAAAGTTAGAGAGAGTAAACTAATCATGTTTTTCCTTGGCATTTTTCAAAGGTTCAGAATTTATTGTGTCAAATTCTCTTAGAATATAAATACGGAAACATGAGATGATAGTGTAAGGAGACAAATTTTAAACCTGAGGGTGGTTTTAAATGGAATGAGCTTGACAAAGGCCCCCCGTCCCCCCCGCCACTCTTCACTGACTCAATTTGAGTATGGTCTGGTTTATAAATTCCCCCATTCCTAAGAAAATGATTTTAAGCAAATTATGGGACATGTGTACACAAATTTATAATTTGTCTCTGGTATGGTAGAAAGGTCTCTCCGAAAGAATAAAACCCTAGTGGTTATAAATGGGTCAAAAAGAATTATAGTTTTTTATTTATACTTCAGAAATGTAATCAAGTGAATGAAATGGTTTCATATACATTTTTACATCCAACAGTAGTGACACACTGTTCATACATTAATTCTATAGTAAAATGTACATCCTTTTTTGCTAAGTAAGATTTGCAAGTGGACAAAAAGAAAGAAAGAAAAAAAAAAAAACCCTTTCATTGCAACCTGAACTAGTGAAACAAGGGTAAGCTATGTTCCTTTCAACAGCATAATGGAATTGATAATGCTATTGTTCAAATTGTGTTAATATTGGCATGTGTAAGACAAGTCTCACAAATTCTCAAAAATGTAAACGCCCAATTTGGAAACTTTGCAAAACAGTCTATTGGATTTTGTGACTGAATCTGCCCAGGGACATTAAAGTCCAGGATGGTTTATTTTAAGTGTACTTCTGTAGCTCTATTCCTAGCTGACTATTCTTCGATTCCCTAATCACAAAGAAATGCATTCTTATGAAGTTAAGCAGCTGTACACCCAGAATGCTGATGACATTTTCTCCATATCTGAGTTATCTAAAGAAAACCCAGTTAGTGGTAATTCTACCAGATACTTGTAACATTCACATAAAATTTTAATTGATTTTCAAACAGTACAACTGTGCCATGAATCCAACCACACAGAATATAAGCCTTAAGCCCACTAGGTTTAAGCAATTGTGTCTTTGTAGACTAAAACTATGTAAAATAAAATCTGATAACTCCCTGGTGTTAGAGGTAGACAGTTTTCTTTCAAATCCTAGGTTTGGTCCTTTATTTTATTCAGCAGTGAAAGCCATGAATACAGAACGAATAACAGCTGTTACAATTCTCAACCATGACTTCTAACGTCAGAGAATTCAAAGTATGAACATAGTACACAGTAATGAAAAGTATCAAAAATTAGTTTACCTCAAAAAAGATAAATAAAACAGGTATATTCCACCAATACATAAACAGATGTTTGTGCTACAGTTAAAATTTGCTGTATACAAAAGATCATAGTCCCCATAATCAGCTTATGATAGAAGCAAGAATACATGAGCCATTTAAATTGTCAGACATTATGCTTTATAAGGTATGCACAGAAGTTCAAGCAATAAATACATACATTAGTTCAAAGCCTTACAATAGCTACGCAAAGCAGATGCAGAAAAGCAGATTTGCTATTACTAGCAAGCAATGATATAAGAGTAAAAATTCATGAAATGCATTAAAGCAACATTTTTCTTAGAAAAAGTCTGGTCATTTATGGGTCCACCAACATTTTTACATAATATGCACAATTATCAAAATACAGACCAAGCATTTCAGAAAACTCCAAAAAACCTAAATTCTATTTTCAAAGCAATTGCAGTTTTGGAGGTTTTTCTGGTATAATGTGCAAGCAGCTATTTTTTAAAATTGTATTCATATAAAACCCATGCAAAACTCTACAGGTATATGCATTCTGTGGCTGAGACTTCCTTTCAAAAGTTTTGTAACTGAGGTATGCATACTTTAGCATTGTAGTCTTAGGCCACCCTCCTGATGGTACAACTCTCGCAGTTACTTCCAGTCCATCAAAGCCTTTGAACAAGCACCTGAAAGACCCATTTTCCCTTTCAGATAATCCTTACAGTAGGATCCTAGATGACTGAAAACCTTCCTTCACAATACCCATCTTTCTTTTCATACTCTATCGCAAACTTCCGGTTCATTGATCCTGACCCAAAGACAAACATAATGAAAAGTAGCAGTTACTGTGACGTTCTCACGTTTCATGCAATCTGCCATAATTGTTCTAATTTTTTTGTTTTTTTTTCTTTTTTTTCCCTTTTTTTTCTTTTTTTTCTTTCTTTTTTTTCTTTTTTTCTTTCTTTTCTTTCTTTCTTTCTTTTTTTTTTTTTTGCAGAGGTAGAAGCTTTCAGAAAGCCTTTTGGGTAAGTGGGAAAACCCTTTTGAAAGCCGTTATGTCCTTTTATTTGGTGTGATAGATGACTGGGTATCTCTAACTCTATTTGCTGACTTC